>NC_092056.1:32327948-32927948 GCF_039877785.1 Chaetodon trifascialis
ACACACACACACACACACACACACACACACACACACACACACACACACACACACACAAAGCGAAGTCCAACTCTTTCAAGATGAGCTGGGTCCATAATGTGTCATTTACAGTTTGTGTGTGTGTGTGTGTGTGTGTGTGTGTGTGTGTGTGTGTGTGTGTGTGTGTGTGTGTGTGAGTTGTGCCCCGGGGCCCTGAAGAACTAACGCTGAACAGAGAGACACCCACAGAAAGACATGAAGGTAGAAAGAGGAAACAAAAGATGGAGAGAGTGATATGGGAGCAGGAATAAAGAGACTGGACATGAGTGTGTTAAAGGGGCCACAGAGGGCCATTCTACCCACATCTCTCTCCCTCTCTCTGTCACACACACATATGTGAAAAAAAAAAAAAAAAAAAAATATATATATATATATATAGTTGGTCATAATTCAATAAATGATCTTTTGTAGATTCTATTTGTTTCCTCAGGTTTTTACTCTTTTGATATTTGTAAAATAAGGGCCCATTTAATAAGTAATACCAAATTGACTTCACTTAACCCTCTGAAATATTTAAAAGTAAATATTTAACCTGTTTGATATAAAAAGAATAGAATATTAATCTGTTTCACATACCTTAAATATTATGTGATCAGAGCAATCCATGCGACTTGAATAATGACATTAAAAGTCTGAAGTAAATGAGTAAATGTCTCTCAGATTTATGTGGTAAAACAATTCATTATTAAGTAAATAATTACAATTGGGTTTTTCATTTAACTGAAATATAAAAATTTGATACTTATGATTTTATTGCAGCTATGATGATTAGACAGTATGTGTTCCCCATGGACTTTACTTCATTCATTAAATTCATTTTTGTCACATGTTGTTGTGGAAGTTAAAATCCAGCCTGTTTGGATGCTCCGCTCTACTCTGACAAGCTGTAATAAACCACAATGGTTTCTTCTCCAACTGTTTGGCACTGTTTACACACACACGCTGTACACACACAGCCATGGATGTAAGCGTTTTGCCGCTACCAACACCACCACCACACAGACAGCTCAGCTAATTGTTCCATTATGGCTACAACAAAACATTAGGCTGCTCTTAAATTACATTCCAATGGGCTGTGGCCAGGGGCCAGGAGGCTACAGGAGGCCAGGCTGCTCTGTTTCCCAAACTACAGACAGACCGAAGGAGACGGGTGGATGGAGGTCCAGGTAAGGACTGGAGGCTGGTTAGCTCTCGACTAATGGTTTGAATGGAACTTTTTTTCTCACAGGAGCTTATTGTCTTCAGGACAAAGGTGGAAGTGGTGTTCTGAATAGAATGTAACTAATAAATATAAAGTTTGTAGAATTAATCACAATAAATCAAAAGGTGGAACGCAAAAGAAAAATACAAAGTATAATTCAAGAAAAGAGGACAAAAGGGTAGAGGAAAATAGAAGAGGATCGTGTACTGCTGAGTGAGAACCTAACTTGTCTGTGGTGAAGTCACTGTTATGGTTTAATGTGAGTTGTCTGGGAGATTCTTGGAAGGCATCTCTTAAGGACAAATATCTGTCCACACTGACATGAGCAAAGACTGTCATTTTGTTTTCTCCATGAGTCACAGACAAATTTGAGAAGTTACAGAAATATCACTTTTTGAATGAACCTTTAAGAAAACTAACAGTTTCAAAAACTGTCAGTTACCAAAAGCTGGCAATAACCAATAACTGGTCAGATTTAGAATCGAGTTTGGTTTTTCTTTGATCAGACCGTTCCCAATTTAAATTCAGGTTTTGCCAGTTTCAGATGTTCTATTTAGACAAAATTTTTGCAGAGGTGCTCGAGAACATTTCACATTTAAGAACTTGGCTCTTTTTGTTAAATGAAAATAAATGCTTTACAAAAAAAAAAAAGTAAGGTATCGAAAAACTATCATGTTGAGTTGTTACTGAAGCTCAGATACATTACCTGAGTTTTGGCACTATTATCAAAAAGATCACTATGTGACAACTTGTAACACAAAAATTCTAAAGAAAATATAGATCAATAAGAGACACATCTGGAGTCACAGTGAAACTAAAGTCTATATGAGCATGGTTCTACTCTTGTCTTTTCGCACATGAAGTAGTGAACGCACATGTTTCTACTCATAAAATCTTAAACATCTATAAACCTCTTAATCTGCACACCTCAAAACAAAAGTCAGCACTACTTCCGCCTGTCACTCCGATCTCCATAAACTCCTTCCAGTTTGTCTTTGTTAAACATATCCTGATTATGTGTGCGGGCGGTGTGTGAGAAGAGCCGGAGCAGACACAGAATAGTAGTGAAAAGCTGTTTCTCTTACCTCAGCCATTGTCATTTAGTTGGATGTTTCCAAGGATACGGTGGAGTTTGCCATTCCCCGCGAGTCCCACAAAACAACTGGCTCCAACTCTCCTGTCCGCTCAAGTACTAATGCAAAAGAGCCATCACACCCAGCAGCATCTCCTTCAACAGCACAGACACACATGTACTCTGCTTCTCTGGCTTCTCACACACACACACACACACACACACACACACACACAAACACACACACACACACACACACACACACACACACACACACACACACACACACTGAGCCACCAACACTCACTCCACAAAAACGAGAAGTAGTCACTGTGCTTTTACTCTCACTACACAGATGCACACACACACACGTCTCCTCTGCTGCTCTCCTCTAATGTTGCCGTGGACTGGCTCTAAACTACTCAAGATGTTTAGTGTGTGTGTGTGTGTGTGTGTGTGTGTGTGTGTGTGTGTGTGTGTGTGTGTGCATGCGTGCGTGTGTGTTGAAACTGGGCACAGGGGATTGGAATGAGATCCTCCCACTCTGCATTCTCACCTCAGGAGCTGCCTGCTCCCTCCGTAGACTGCGCACACAACACGCATACACGCACACACTCACATGCACACATAGAGGTGTGCATGCTCTTTCATGCACGTAGACCCCCCCCCCCCCCCCCACACACACACACACACACACGCATCACGCATACGTCTACCCCCTCAGAGTCACAGGGCAGTCCCCTCACAGCTGGCTGGAAGAGGGCATGACACTCATCTTTCACAGAGATTTGATCAAAAGGAATCACAAAGGCTGGAGGCTCTCCTAATGCAGTCAGGGGAGCTCCCCCCCGACTCCACCCCACCTCCCCGTCTGAGTAATGCCCTAAATCAACGCTGCCCCTCTCAGTGCACACAGCCCAGTGTGTGTGTCTGGATTCACCTTAACACAGCCCTGCGAACAGCCTCCCGAACAAGTTATGCCTTGTGCCGTCAGGAATGTGTCTGTGTTGAGTGTTTCTCGGGAGGAGGGGGACTTCACACATGACAAAAACTAAATCTGTGTTATCTTTAGGAATACATGTACCTAGGGTTGGGTATCAAACCTCAGCACTTTTTTTGTACTGACCAAAATGTTTCCATAGCACTGAGTATTGAAAACTTTTCAGCCTGGAATGTCTGGTCAGATTTGTAACCTTTGTTTCATTTTGTAGACGAAAATGTTTATATATCTCAAAGTGTGGTGTCAAAGAAAGGACTGCTCAAGTATTTGTATTCAAAAGGTATAGTGCTGGCACTTGAATAGAAAACAATGAATGAATGAACAAATTATGTTTTATTGTCATCGTTCTCAGGTAGAATGAAATTTCACATGGCTTATCTCCTTTGTAGTTGAAATAGAATAGGATAAATAAATAGAAGCAGTACCAGAAAACATCGGAAATAGCATTAATATTTATTTAGGTAAAAAAGAAAAAACATTTAGTACAGAGGTAAATGTTGCAGGTAATAATTATGCTTAATCTTTGTATTTACACATTGTGTAGGTTAGGGATAGGGCAGGCACTACTTGCTTATGGTTATGGTTATGGTTAGGGTAAGTGTGTGTGTGTGTGTGTGTGTGTGTGTGTGTGTGTGTGTGTGTGTGTGTGTGTGTGTGTGCATATCTGCACTCACAGTTTCTTTTTTCTTTAGAACTTTTTCTCCTAAACTGTATGCCCAATGGCAACGGTTCAAACAGGGAGTGGTTGGGGTGTGTAGGTTCTCTGAAAATGCTACGAGCCTTCTTCCTCAGTCAACTGGCATAGATAGTTTCCAGGTTTTGGGGTTCCATCCCGACAATGTGCTGGGCGGTTGTCACCACATGATGCAGGTCCTTTGCTGACAGCTGGCATACCACATAGTAGCACAGGTAATCAGGATGCTCTTCATTGTGCTCCTATAGAAACTGAACAACAGTTTCTGTGGGAGCTGGGCCTGTTTCAGCTTTCTGGGGAAGAAGAGTCGTTGTTCAGCCTTTTTGAGCAGATGTGAGGTGCTAGAAGTGCATATCAGATGTTTTGACACATTGACTGTAAGGAACGTTTGGTTTTCCACACTTCCACTGCTTCTCAATGGACTGAATTTGGAAGTGGGCTCTCTCATTTGTTCACCTAAAGACAATAATTACCTCATTTGTATTTGAGGTGCTAAGGACCAGGCTGTTTTCCCCACATCACTCAGCCAGATGTTCTACCACCAGCCTGTAGGCTGTTTCCTCCACATCTGAAATCAGCCCAACCACTATGATGACATCTGCAAATTTCATTATGGAGTTGGAGGTGTGGATGGGAGTGCAGTCGTGGGCAAAGACTGTGAATAGCATAGGGCTCAGCACACAATCCTACAGGGTTGAGGAGGTGTGGTTATCAGTTACCAAACTCAATTACCCATGAGCACAGCGAAGAACCAAGGTGGAGCACTTTGCCCCGTAAGCAAACTGGTGCTTGTCCAGATCAGGAGTATCTCCAAGTACTTCATGGCTACAGGTGATAACACCACTGTGCGATATTCATTGAGACTCTTCACAGATTACTTTTTTGTCACTGGAATGATGGTGGAGGCATGTTGGAACAATACTTTGTTGTAATGAGAGGCTGAATAATTTAGAACACACCTCTTTAAGATGATCAGCATATGATTTCAGTGCCTGGCATCCCTCATCAAGGCCTCCTGCCTTGCTTGCATTAATGTTCTTCAGGGTGGGTCTCACCTGGTGGTGCTGTAGAACCAGTGTCTACTCTCTGACTGGTTCACAACATCAGGCAGGTTGGCACCATCCTTGAATCCATATATTGGTGGTTTTGTGGTCAGTTAGTGCCCTGATGCTGTGGGGGTTATTTTTGTCAAATTGCTCCTCAAGGGCTGTTCGTGTTTGTACTTTGTGTTCCTGATGACTCTGTTCAATTTCCTCCATGTTTCACTATAGTTTTGTTTGTCTCCTGACCTGAAGGCTGCTTGATGTCTTCAGATCCATCGCTTTTAATTATTATACACCATATTGTTCTGTGTGTTTTCTGTTCAACTATGTATTGTAAGACTGAACCATCTTATTCCTCAAGGCATGTTTTCTTCTGCAAATAAATCCCAGTCTGTGTTATCAAAACAGTCCTGCATAATTGAGGTGGCTTCCTCAGACCACACTTGTACTGTCTTGATAGCTAATTTTGCTCTGCAGATGTGTGATCTGTACGCTGGGGTTGGAGTTAGGGAAATATGATTCAATTTTCCTAGATGTGAAGATGGGGCCACTTTAAATGCTCCTGCAATGCTTGTGACTTGGTCCAGGATGTGTTTTCTCTCATTAGGAAAGTCACATTTTTTATGAAATTTGGGCATGACCAGTTTGAGATCCATGACTGAAGACCCTTGCTACAATGATCATCAAGGTTTACCATTAGGTGTTCAGTCATTCAGTCATGTAGCTTTTCCAATCCTAATTTAGGAGAAATGTAAACTGCCATTATCATTATTGTTGTGACTTCCCTCTGGAGGAACAACCACAGCTCTGGCGCTGTTAGGACAAGTGCCCAGTCCTTCTGTAACAGCTAAATACATGTGATGGGACCAATAACAGTACCTGCAGTAGCACATGAGGCATGTGTTTGGCAGGCGGTGAAGAGCTTCACAAAAACCTACAGTGAATGTAGAAAATACAAAGAGCACATTCTTTTTTCATGACATTCTGCATCCTATTAAACCTATACTAAAACACGAAAAGTTTCATGCAGCACTTGTGGCAGGGGATGACGGTAAATACGAGAAAGGTTCACATCATCAAACAACTCAAGACTGTGGTGTGATTGTGGAGTGGGTCGGACAAGGGTTCAAAATACTTTGCATTGACAATTTAGCAGTACAGTATATCCATTGAATTTGCGGAGTACTTGCCATGAATGATTGATTTTGCCTACCATGATGGATTCATGTTTGATTTTTCAGGCACCTCTATATTAGTAAGCACCAATTCAGATACATACGTTGTAGCTTCCAGAAAAATGAGTAGGGCTGCAAGTAATAATTATTTTCAGAATTCACTAATCAGATAATATTTTCTCAGTTAAGCGTTTGGTCTATATATATATAAAAAAAAATGAAAATGTCCATTGTAGGTTCCTACAGCCCAGGGAGGCATCTTCAATTTTTATTTTATTTTTTTGACTGACCCACAGCTCAAAACATTAAACAAAGAATAGCAACAAATGACCACAACTGAGAGGCTCGAACTGGGAGATGTGCACCTTTGCTTGGAAAATAACTTAAATGATTGATTCATTATTAAAATAGTACTGCCTAATTGTTTCAGCTCTAAGTTTCCCATACATCACCACAGGTCAAATGTTGACAATGTTTCTGGTGACGATAAAATGACACAAATACATTGAAAAAGCAATTTAAAGACACTAACAAATGTTAATAGACTGAGGGGCTGTCACTCAATATCAAGAAAGAGTTTCATAAATGCTGTGTTTCTGGAAAGTTCATATAGAGGATAGCTGAGTTGCCCCTTATTCATCAAACAAAGGTTATGGTTGTGGTTTTCTTCACTTGTCCTTTACTCTTACTTTTCTGCCTCTGTTTCATTTTTCTTTCCATTTCTTCTTTATTTTTTTTCTTCCCCCTGTCTTCCCCTCTGTGGAAGAAGGAAAGCTCTGATGATTTTAGCCATTAGAGGCATCTGCTAATCCACAATTTACACAGCAAGTCCTAACACGTACAGCTTACAAGAGGATGGGGGGTGGGAGTGGGGGGATGCCACCAGGTTGAGACACACTTTAAAGGTTCAGTAAACAAGTACAAAATAGGCTTTCCTTTTTTTTCTTTCTAAAGCCTTCATTTACCCCGAGAATATCAGTGGAGCACTCTGGAGCAGTGAGGAGCTCAGTGCCTTGCTCAAAGGTGCAGAAAAAGGGACAGAAGAGTATTACTCATCCACTTTCCCCACCCATGTTCTCCCAGCAAGGACCTCAACCTGACAACCCTCCAATCATAAACCTGCTTCTCTAACCTCTAGGCTAGCAACACCCCCTGACTTGACATTCAGAAAATTTGCCAAGCAGCCTCACTAACTGATAAAAATGCAGCTAATGGCCCTTGAAGTTGGACATTAAAACTGCATTACTTTCCACAGGAGATCAAAGCTGTTCTTATTCGTGAAAAGCCCAAAATGTTATGAGGTTACATATATGGATGAGATATCCCGTCAAGGCATGTAACGCAAGGCTGGAAAGCCCTACACTCCCCTGCAGCTATCCAGGCAAGCAGATCTGCTTACCAGCCTTGTATTTATTCCATACCTAGGGGATGCACACCAAACACAGCCCCAGACCTGGCCTGGATTAGGTCTGCACTTCTTGTCAGATTGCTGTTCCCTGGGCTGGAGTACCGCGGACGTATTTGCGCCCTGGGGGCTGAGCATAGAAGCTGCAACTAAAACCACAGCAAATAAACTCCATGTGCAGCAGAACAGGTCACGCTGCCTACTTACATGTCTGTCATTAGCCTTCCTACAGGGAGGAGTGAAAGGGGCCTAAGTACTTGAGCAGATGAGCAGCTTTGGGAGAGCATTACACACTCCTTTACACTTTCCTTATTTGATTGAAGCCCAGGAAAAGACTGCTAAACTATACACTTGCACTGAGTAATTATTGGTTACATGATACATTTGACTGATTGGGCCTTTATTTCAGAAGTATCATACATGTGATATGAATGATTTAAGGAGCCACCTGAAGGAATTCCATTGCTTTCATTTCACATTCCCATGATGATCAAAAAAGCCGTAATAGCCCTAATATGAATACAATTCCAGGGAGTTCTTTTAATTTTTATTTCATGGTTGAATGTTCGTACAATTATTTTCTTTATTGATGACTTTCTATATCATTCGGTTTATTAAACATCAAAAAAGTGAAAAATCCATCCATTATCTATACCGCCTATCCCTTTCGGGGTTGCGGGGGGCTGGAGCCTATCCCAGCTGAGAGGCGGGGTACACCCTGAACCGGTAAAGTGAAAAATGGATGTTATAACTTCTCAGTGGCTGAGGTGATGTTTAAATGTGTGGTCCAGTGTCTAAAAGCTTAAAATCATTCAATTTACAAACAACATATAGAAAAGCAGCGAGTCCTTAAACTGGAGAAGCTGGGGCAATGCAATATTTTCTCATAAACTTTCATTACAATAACAAAAGCATTGCAGATTAATTTGTTGTCATTCAACTAATTAATTAATTGACCAATCCTTTATTGAACATGTGATATTAATAAAAAAAAAATCAGTGATTTTTAAACACCCAGACTAGCCTAATTCCTAGTGGAATGGGTGATGAGTTTTTTGATGTACACATACATCTAAATATCAACATGTGTAATTACATGTGTAATTACAATCAATGCTGTAATTGTAAAAAAAAAAAAAAAAAAAAAGGTATTCACACCTTATTGTGTGTGTGTGTGTGTGTGTGTGTGTGTGTGTGTGTGTGTGTGTGTGTGTGTGTGTGTGAAAGGGATGATCTGGTCTGTTCAGTTTTGTATCTTCATGTTTTGTTTTGAAGTCTTCCCTCATGTGTCAGATTTTACTTCCTGGGTTTTCCAGCCCTTGTGATTGTCTGATTCATTTCACCTGTGTCTAATTAGTTCTCCTCCCCTGTCTATATAAGTCAGCATGTTCCCCATTGTCTTGCCTTGTCTGGTTCATCCCTTGGACATTTTGATTTGGTCTGACTCTCAGCAAGTTCACCTACCCATAAGTCCTTGGTTGCCTTTTGCTTTTCTGTTTGGAGGATTGCCTCAACATTCAGAAATGGTTAAAAGCCTTAACCTCATTGAAATCAATTATTTATCCTCAGCGCTGGTTCTGGGTCCATCCTGATGTGCAGACAATCTATTGGCCGATACTATCCACTAAAGCTAGGCTGGAGAAGCTATCAGTTTGTCCCCCTCAGTCTCAGCCCACCGGCCGGTGAGCCTCCTGTCTATTCCAGTGCCTGCATCAGTGAACCACCAGCTCGCTAGCCTCCCTCCAGCTTCAGTCCCTAAGTCAGCTAGCCCCAGTCCTGCCAGCCTCTGGTCAGCGCCAGTCCATGTCCAATAACCAGGCTGGTTGCCTGATGTTCTCTGCTTCATCCATGCCCAGTCATTAGGTTGCCTGCCTGAGGCTCCCTGTCCAGTCCACTCATCAGCCCCTGGACCAGTTGCTCCTAAGTCCCTGCTCTAGACCTCCCTCCACCCACCCCACACATGAGGGTTCATGTGTCAGATTTTACTTATTTCCTGTGTTTTCCCACCCTTGTAATTGTCTGATTCATTCATTCACCTGTGTGTAATTAGTTCTTCTCCCCTGTCTATATAAGTCAGCTTGTTCCCCTTTGTCTTTGTTGGTTTATCCCTTGAATGTGGTGTTCCTGTTTCCTGTCGGTCTGAATGAGTATTACCTGGTTTACCTGTTTGTTGGATCTGTTCCTTGTGTTTCCCTGGAGCTTGCTTTTTAAATTTTTTTTTTTAATTTTTGTTTTGGCTATTGGACAACGTTTCCTTTTTCCATTGGATTTTCAGCTTGTTGTATGGACATTTTGATTTGGTTTGACTCTCACCAGCTTAACCTACCTGGAAGTCCTTGCTTGCCTTTTTTTTTAATTGCTTCCACCCTGTCTTTTGTTCAGTCTGCATTTTGGGTTTGCTTCTTGTCTTCCTGGCCCCATTACTACAGTGTGTGTGCGCATGTGTGTCCGTGTCTGTGTAGATGCCATGTATGTCATTGAAGTATTGGCCTGCCTTTCTTCACTTTAGCTGACAGCAAAAAAAGGCCAAGAGGGGAGCTATTACCGCCCCATTCCCTGCAAACTGTCCGTACCAGACTCCAGCCAACCACGCCAAATGGCCAGAGGTGAACCTGTCATCCCATGTCGATATTCAATACAGACACTCTCACTGGGTCATTGTAATTCACAGACAGCATAAAGACCCAGATGGCTACTATAAAATGAGAGGAGAGAAGTCTAAGCTGGTGAAAGATTTTGGTATGTGACTGAGTCTTAAGGTAGCCTGGAATTACAACATTGTAGAACTCATTAGTTGACTCCCTGGTAGGCAGTATGTGATGCAGGCATGCAACAGTGTGCACATAACTATGTGAGAAGGAAATGGAAAATGATGTGACAAGAAAAAAGTGAGTTGAGCACTTTCACGATGCGGCATGAGGGGAGGTCAGGACTGCTCATGCGTGGGAGGTGCAGGGCTTTCATAGAGATTGGCTATATATAAAACAGTATTAATAAAAGCAGAGCTGGCCAGCAAGTCCCCTTCAAATCTTAAAAAGACCACATTGTGCTCTTTTGGATTTTTCCTTTCCTTTGGTGTGTTATTTATTTATTTATTTTTTTGGCATATAAAATGTCTGCAAAGTGACAAAGTCCAAAGTCCATGGCAAAATGAGTTATTATCTCCTGCATAAAACACTCCTGAAGTGCCTGAAACACCTTGTCAGCAGTCCAGCCTTTTGTTTCGTTACTTGTCTATGTCACTATGTAAATCACCACCAGCTCCTCCTTGGTGACCATGAACATGATTGTCCCGTCAGCCTTTGATGGAAATGTGACGGAAATGTCCCCATAATGCCTGAAAAAATCTTGTGTGTGCTAACCATTTTATTTTGGACTACTTTGAGGGCCAGTACAAAGCTAAAAGCTCTGTTGTTGGCTTCAAGAACCAACACCAAAATAGTCATCAACAAACAACAATCTCATATAAATGTATAAAAAATTTGATGATGATTGACAGCGTTTTCAGCATCTTGTTGATATACAATTTATATTCAAAAAGTTCATCTTTTTTTCTAACATAGTTTACCTAACATAGTTACTTAGTAACATGACAGCAAAAATAAATAAGAAAAACTTACTGTGATTAAAAGTGAATGAAACACTGCCAAATGAAAATAAGGGCATAGAAGAAAAAAATGGATTCATAGACATGGTACATACTATTTATGGATGACCTTAATCACTACAACTCCCAGATACAAAAACCAAGAAAACTGGTGCCAGTTTTAAAATGTCAAGCACGACAAGGCCCCATCAGCTTGTAAACAACTTGCTGATATCTGTAAAAGTTAAAGTTATTAATATTTTAATTAGGACTGCATAAAATCATTAATAACTGAAACTTGGCAGATAGCTGGCCCATGATGGAATACCTTGCAGCTGCAAGTTGCAAGAGCATTACAGTCAGATTCCTACTCAAACATGTAGTGGTAAAGTTTTTATAAGCAGTTTTTGTGATGTTATTCATGGCAGAAATACAGCTAGCCGGAAACTAAAAACTCTGGCAGAGCTGATGGGAAGGTGGTGCCTGCTTAGGCCTGTTTGAACTGATCAATCAGAGCAGACTAGGCTTTTTTCAGGGGGGTTCCAAAACATACTGAACACAACATCTGAGGTCTCTGTCCAGAAGATAGTGTGCAGACCTCTCAAATTCCCACGTCTCTGATAGAGGACCCAAGTCTGAGGAAAAAAGACACACACCACCCCATGCCATGGGGGGCGGGAGGGTTTTTTTTAATGTATGTATGTATTTATGTATAGTGACCGACCCTGGATTGAACTTTGGTTTCTATTGTGACACCCCATCCTTACCACCAAAGCCCCAGTAATGTCATCCTCACTGTCATCAGTGGTGGAGGGGCCCAATTATGTAAATTACACCGGGTAGTAGTAGTTTTCTGTATGAGTATAAGGAAAGAAATCTTATGGCAACAAGCAAATATTAGGTGATAGTAAATGTACATCTAAATGTCACTACTTTACGCGCAGATATTACATGCACAAAAGGAACATATAAGGAAAAACTCCCTCAAAAAATGTGATAATGTGTGACGTGTAACTTTTTAAACATTGAAGATGAGGTTGTCTCATTATCATCACAATGCCTGGCCTTTTGTGCTGGTGGTAGGTAGTAAAGGTTAATATCTGTCACAAACTATAAATCTCAGAAATCATTAAAATGTCTGATAGTATTCCACTTTTTGGCTTGGACTTTTTGGCTATGAGGTGCATTAAGCAGACATTTTGGTGCATGTGCCCACTGACAAAAAGACTTAGTTTTGATTTTCTATTATATTTGATTACCCATTTCAAGAACCATAACCTGGCTTTAAAAAGTGTGAATTCAGATTAAGACCAGAATAAAATAAATATAAATAAGACGAAGATGATGAATTGAGTGACTTGCTGTCTGGTGTACCATTTAGCCCGTTTGGATGGAAAACGGGTGCAGGATGGATTAGATATGAAGCTGGAAGAGAGAGACATGATAATATAGTAATGAGACAACACCAGGCATGGTGAACAATATGATATAGCCAATATTATTTAGTAAAAGCGAATTGTTTTGTCATGTGGGTATTCATGAGAATCAGCATTTTAACTACATTTTAAACCAGCCTTCGTTCAGTCACTTTTGCTGCACACTGCCATCACTTTGTACAGAAAAAAATATCATCACAGCAAAAATAAGCCATAATGAATACATTCCATATTTAAATGCATTTCATTTAGCTTCAGTGCTGAAATGTGAAAACATCCATGTGTACAAGTCCTGGTTGATCATTGCCTGCGTCTGCCAAGAGCACTTCTGCTTGATCCTGATCTTTCATTGGCAGATCAGAATGGCAATGCTGCTTCAGGTAGTCGTACTGTACTGTACTGCTGTTGCAATGATGACCCTGCTTTATCTTCTTGTCTTGATACGAAGTGTGATGTGTAATCACTGGAATAGATTTTTCCATACTCTCAACATACACTCAATGATCCCCTATTGAGCTCTGTTGTATCTTTGCTGCTTCGCTGTTGTGGGATTTAGGACTGGTACCAATACCACTACCAATACCAGGTTACCAATTTAACCGTTTTTCATTAGCTCAGAGATTTTATTTTAATCATTTCATTTTGTTGCTCCACTAACAAAAAAAATAATAAAATAAAATAAAAACAATTTTCTGTGCTTTGGTGGGCAGTTCAGTGGTCATGTTGGTAAAATGTGACACAACTGCTACTCAGATACTGCATCAGATAATAATAACAATGTGAACAGTGTCCTAATGTTTGTACCCTTTCTCCACCTGTCGCTGCCATCCTATCGTCCAGTGACAAAGCGTTCAGCTGGTAGATAGTCTAGATTAATAAAGCTGCTCGCTTTCCTCTCATACTTCATCTGTCTATTCCTCCATCCACTCCCAGGAGTCTGGTATTGATCAGACATGTCCACATTAGAGGGAGGGGAGATGCTTTTATGATAATCCACCCACCCTCCCCGCCACTCATAATGGCTGCATTAGACGCTCATCCCCTCTCCACCCGACACCTGGCCCTCACTCTCTTCGGGCTTACTGTTTGCATTACAACACTATTTAATGGGCTCTTTACAGGGGCTGGGGGGACTGGGGGCAGGGGAGGGCAGGAAACTTTCCAAGAGTTTCCAGTAGATGAGGATCCAGCAAGGAGCCACTGGGAAGGTCCGGTGCAAAAGTGATAGATGGCACCATGTTGAAGTTGAGAGCGGAGGGAGCTGGAAGTGGGGGTCCATTACCTATTACTGAATGCCCTCTCTGTCTAGCCACGCTGCTCAGCTGCCTGTCTGATGGCTAAGAAACTCTGGGAAGTGAAGCTTTGAATGAGTGTGTTCTCTGACCGGACCCAGACAGAGGGCCAATCAATAGCTCTCTCTCTCATTACTTTCCAGTCAAAACAATCCAGATACTCTCTGACACAAATGTTGAGTCTGTCCACAAATGTGCCAATGCTGAAACTAAAGATCCAGGTAGGACACTTTTGTTGCAAACATGTATTAGCGTACCAAAAGCATCATGGCCTATGCTCTCACTCTACCTCTGAATTATTAACCAGGCAGGCTGCAGCATAGTGGCGGGGCTCTCAAGATTGAAAAAAAAAAACAAGTAAAGGAAAAAAAGGAGAGAGAACGAGCCACCTGGACACCATCAGTCTCAGCAAAGGTAAACATCTCTGACATTCCTCCCAGCACACTCTCCTACAGAGGTCAAAGGTCATGATGACAAACGAGTGACCCAGGGGCCCTAGGAGGCCAAGTGAAGAGCCTCTGGAATCTCTCAGCAGGGGGACGGGGGACATACAGACATATTCACTGGCCCAGGAGCCATGAATTAAAGGATAGTGGACTACTAGATCTCTATGCAAGGCCCAACCTGTGGCTCCTCAAAGGAAAAAAAAAAAGCCAGTATGAGTGCACATGTACAGACACAAACGTTAAAATTGTTGTACTGATCCACAGATCTCCCTCTCGGTCCCTAGCATTTCCCTTTTTACCCCTTATGGACTTAAACACCAAACTATCATATTCATCAAGGACTCCCACTTATCAGTTTCAGCAGTGGCCAATTCCAAATGTCAGACTGGCCCAAAGAAAACTTACTTCAGATGTTAAATTACCTTAGATGAGAGGAAAGGATAGGAAGTAGGTGTCAAGTGCAACTTTTAGACCTAGCCTCTAGTTGAAGTAGGAACAGTGTCAGAATTTTTTCCGGAAAATAACAGTAAAAGTACTGGCAGCTCATTACATAATCATCCATAAAAAACGGAATTTTAACATTAATTAACAATAAACTACAGTCAAATATAACAGGAGATCTTCTGTTATTTAGTGGTATATCTCTTGTGAAATAGCAAGATATTTTTGGTCATTTAATGGTGGTCATTTAATATGCCCTAACCCTATTAAATGGTGTATCTATGGTGAAATAAAACAATTTCTGTAATCTAATTTCTGTAATTTAAAGGGCATTTACTGTAAAAAAAACATTATCTGGTATCAAGTGGTCTTTATCCTACAGTAAAAAAAAAAAGAAGTCATCTGTTGTTTAATGGTTTATTTTTTTAGATAAATCATCCAAATCATCATCTCCCTCCATCCCCATTCTGATCCAAACTAGTTTATTAATCTGTGAACTATGTTTTAAAAACCCACAAACACTTAATAATTCAGTTTATCACAAACAAAAAGTAAGAATCTGAGAACTTCATTGCGACTGCAAATACATGTGGTAGAATAAAAAGTAGCCTACATTATTACCAGAAAATTATAGTTTAAACAGTATTATTGTAGTCTCACAACACATAGTTTAAAACCATCATAACTTTTGAATATCAAACAATGTGTTAACAAAGGAGCAGTATCGTAAAGACAGGCAGAGAGAGAGAGAGAGAGAGAGAGAGAGAGAGAGAGAGCCCAACTGGAGGAGAAGGGAAGAGTATTTGAGTGAGAGTGAGTGAGTGTGTGTGTATTTGTGAGTGTGAGTGTGTGTATTTGTGAGTGAGTGAGTGAGTGAGTGAGTGAGTGAGTGAGTGAGTGAGTGAGTGAGTGAGTGAGTGAGTGAGTGAGTGAAATGACCTTTATATCTTTAGAACAGTGTCAAACACGATTCAATTGGATAGCCTAAATGGTACCACAACAAAAAACACATGTAACTCGTATTTTGCTTTTATTGTTTCTGCAGCACCCACCGCTCCAAGGCGTCTCTGTACCAGCACAGCACAGCCTGCAGTGTAGTGAAGAGAGCAGCGGAGGGGGGAGGGGGGACGACAATTAATACGACATTAATTATAAAACGACCAAGCGTCACCGTCTACATTGTCGCTGAGTCGCCGTTTAACTGTCGTTAAGCGCTCGTTGACGTGTTTAGTGGGGAGAGAGAAGAGAGAGAGAAGTGGAGTGGAAATGGTGGACGCTTCACAGCAGCATTCGGAGTGCTGTAAAAGCTTGAAATCAACTTTGACTTGCAGCGCGTCGCCCGTCGCAGCAGCGATAGGCACACACACACAAGTTGCCGCCGCCGCTGCAGAAAATCCTGGCAGAAACACTTAATGTTAGCGTAATGTTAGCCTAACACTAATGTTAGCCTAAAACTTAACATTAGCCTAACGTTAGCCTATCACTTAACATTCGCCTAACGTTAGCCTAACACTTAACGTTCGCCTAACATTAGCCTAACACTAATGTTAGCCTAACACTCAAAGTTAGCCCAACGTTAACTGTTTTTTTCCCTCTCTTTCTTCCAACTGACAGAAATCCGTAATGCAATCGGCAAAAAAAGTCAGTGCAAGAGTTTGTTCGTAAACACCAACCGGGCCTCAACACACGCAGTTCTGCGGCCAATAGGTTATTTTCTTCACTGACACGTGACTGGGCTCATCTCACCCAATCATATCATGAAACACTTCCCCTCTACATAGGTAACGTAATGTAATCTGCGAGAATGGAGAGAAAACGAAAAGGAGGTGCAGAGAAATTGTGAGAGAAAAAGAAGCTGGCTCTTCAAACCAATGCTGCCAAATGTGCAAAAAATTCTGCTATGTTTGCCACGGCAGGGCCTTCATCAGCTCTCGTCGCTGATGACAGCGGTGGTGGTGGCGATGTTGCACATGCAGTAAAACCTGTGGTAAACTGGACTGCTTTCAGAACACTTGTAATAAGGAAAGCAACCCAACCTATTGGTAAATCTGACAATGATAAAATGTCAATATTTTAAAAATATTAACATATTTTTGTTAATGTTCTATGGCCAGGTTAGTTTGTATTCTAGTTAGTTTGTAATACCTGTATACGCAAGTTTTTTTTTTAAGACATTGAGTATGTAGCCCTCTCCCTCATTCATGTGTCATCATCCCTCAAGTTTTCAGTTTCTAAGCTGCTATTTTTATCTTGAAAATTGACCAATAATTAAATCTCTCTCTCTTTCTCTTTCAAACATACATACACAGGGTTCAGAGTTCATTCAGGAATTCAGCTACATTCATCCTTTTGGACTGGGTCACTTAACAATTTATTGAGTACTACTCTTGGAAGAGTTAGCATCTCATCCATCATTTCTCATCTCTATTCTTTCTTTTTTCTTCTTCTTCCCTGAAACACATTGGCACACCCAATAGGATGAATTCTGCTTAAAGATCCATTGCTGTGATGGAGCGGTGGAGTGTACTTTTTTGTAGTGTTAATAAATTAGACTTTTTGGAAGTATTTCATGTGTTCACTCTCACTGATTTCCGTTAACTCATTGCATGGCTTCACGTACGTGGTTTTCAAGAGTTGCACAGTCGGTTTACACATTCAAGAGACTGAAAAGACCAAAAAGGTGTGCGTTATCAAATGTGGTGGGCCAGTCTGGTATAAGATGCCAGGACCAATTTCTTGTCTCAGTCCACCCCTGCTGCAGATAATATCTGTTTAATATTTTACCAAGAAAATAGTAACCTCTTTCAAATACGTGGCTTACCTCGACATGGAGAGTGAACTGGGGCCAACGAGACAGAGAGACCTGCATCAACAGACACACAGGCACAGAGTGAAGAGGGGATTGAGTTATGACGTGTCATACTGGTGGACAGAAAATACTGTCAGTTATACTGTAAATTCAAATGACCCAACTGACAAGTGATCATTATCAGAACAGACAGGCTCTCATACAAAGCGGCTTTTTTTAATCTTGCAAACAATTAATTCAGCTCTCAGTTACTAAATTTAAAATAATCAAAGTACAGTAGCCTAGTAACTCCTAGTGTATAATGTAACGTTGCGAGTTACCGTTAGTGCTAGCTAACAAATTAACATGATATCTGAGCTGTATTTTCATGACTATCCCAGATTATTACTTTTCGAACTCCTTTAAACATACTGTTAAAACTGTTTCTTTATCATTGATTTATTTTTTACTGTATTGTTATTACCATAATAATTTTTTTTTTTCCTTACCTCAAATGAAATGCAGAAGCTGCACACAATGGCCACCAGAAGAAGTTGTTAAAATGTACAGTCATTCAACTGTTAATACACAGATTTTTCTTACAGTGAAGTCAGATGTAACTAAGGAATGTTTAATGACAATATTTCATATGTGAGGCAGGTCTGTGAGCACAGTGTGAGAGTGATGATGAAGCACAACTGAAAGCTTTGCTGGAATCTTTCCAGGTGAAGCCATCTATACTATAAGCATTAATGTTTGTATTAAGATGAGTCTTTGCAAGCTACTTGAACACATTTATAGGGTTGCATCGTTAGCATCACAAACAGCTTGCGATGGGGACAGCAGTAGCAGTTGAAGGGACATCTTAATTTGCCACCAGTGTTTTGGTTGGAATGGACCAGGTTGGTGTTAGTGCCAGTAATTGAGTATGGGAAGGAAGTTTGCAGTGTGCAGTTCCAAAGTGTACTGTTATTGCTTTACTATGTGTAACACTTCAATGAATTAATCAAACCAGATAACATTATATAACTGTCAGCCAATTCCATATTTTTCTATCAATTCCACGCATAGTTATCTATTATTATTCAAAAATAGCAAGGCATGACAGATGATTGCAAATTTTTCACCTGCATCTCTCAGTTCTCAAGTCATTTGTGCAAATTTAACTCTATCTTCCCATATTTTGCAGTCCCACGTAGGACTACAAAATGCCTTAAACCAAAACATGGTAACAGTGCCATTTTGTCATTTTTGCACAGTGAATATGGACAACAGCCACTAAACCTTAGACTTCAGTTGCTAAATCAACATCTGAATAACAGCTCATATTCAATATTGCACTTAAGAAAAGCAAGAGGCAATAAAAGCAGAAAAATCTCTAAAAACAAGAGGCAGAAAAAAAAAATATACAAATCACATTAACCAAAAGAAGTCTAAACAAATGGGTCTTAAGCTGCTTTTTAAAGGGATGTTTTACTAAAAGAGGTGAAAAGGGAGCAATCTTGGCTTTGGGCACAATGGACCATGGATTTAGTAATGGTCCTCAGCTGGTAGAGCAGTGAACTAAAGAATTTACATGCTGGTCAAGACTCAAAGCCTGGCCCATACAAATGGACAGTAGATTTAGACTTTCCATCACCTTCGCCATCTGGGACAGAAATAAATACTTTTTTTTTTTTTTTAACCTGTATGTAGCTGTAGACAGCTATTCAATTCAGGCAATTCAGCAGTTTTAAAACATTAAATATATCTTGAATATCGTCAGCATAACAGGTACAAGGAGAAAAGATCCAAAACTTATCCAGAGATACCCACCCACTGCCTGAGACTCCCAGTCAAAATATGGTGATCTGCAGTATCAACAGCAGCACTGGGATCTAATGTTACCAATACAAAACATTCTCCTGCATCACCTTATATTAATAGACCATTTGAGACTGAGAAGAGCTGTTTCTGCTGAGTGCAACTGACAGAAACCAGACTGAAACCAGAATGCTCTTTTAAGACAGCTGTAAGCTGCTTAGCAACCACTTTTTCAAAGATTATTCAAATCAGTTAAAAGTTGTTTTAGATACTGATAGTGAACTTGTAGAGAGAAGATTTTCACAAATGTTCAATTCTACGACAGGTACATTTAAAAGAGCGAATACTGTTGTTCATCCTCTGGAAGGAATTAATCAGAGGAGCCAATCTAGATTTTGTAGAGAGCAACTGTATAGGGGATGGAAAGGCAGTGCTAATGAAACGATTGTACTTGAGAATCAAAGTCACTATTTGACAAAAATAACATGGCTAATATAATAGGGAGTAGAAAACTTTAGAAAGTTTAGGATGTGAGAGTTAACCACATAACAAGATAGAATGTTTAAATCAAGAGACAAGTCAAACAAAGGACAATGATAATCTGAAATAAAAAGCTCTTTAGAGAAAACAGAATCAACATTTAAGCCAAGGGCAAAAGCAAGATCCAGAGTATGCTCTCTGATGTGTGTAGGGCTTGTTACATGTTGAGTGAGATTAAAAGACTGAGTGATATTAATAAAACTGGAAGAAAAATTTCTCAGAAGCATCATCAACATCACCAAGGCGCACAAATTTATGTTGCTTGAAAATTGTCAATGAAAAATCACTAAATTCATTTTAAAAAGAGATGTTAGGATGGTAACTTAAAGTACCATGAAAAGGATTGGTATGTCCAACTATAAAAATTTGTAACTCAAGACTCAGCGCTCACCAGCCGACAAGAAACACGGCTTCTAAAAACAGCAGCAAATCCTCCACCCCAGCCTGAAATTCCAAGTAAGCTGAAAAAAGTGTAACCCTTTGGGTGCAGCTCAATGAAGGTGGTACGATCCATATTCCTCTGCCAGGTTTCACTCACAAACAAAAAGGTTAGCATCTTAGACTGGATAATTTCATTTAGCACAAAGGTTTTGTTTGATATGGAGCAAGCATTCACCAGTGCCATGCTGAGAGGGACAGAAGAAAAATGGCCTTATACGGAAGCAAGAGTAATTGGAATTAAACTATGTGGACTCCTGCAGTTATTCATATTCAAGTGTACATGCTAAAATAAAAAATATGTACATAGCATACATAATGAACTTAAGTCACCTATGTACGTAACAGTAACATACTTTAACCTGTGATCTTTTTTTTTTTTTTTACAACTAACCATGTACTTTTGTTGAAAACACCTAACAAAGTAGTTTTGTTGCCTAGACCTAAACTGGGACCATTTCACAACATTAAACAGGTTTCATCCTGATCCTATCATATACCCACTGGTGGATAGTCTTGGGCCGAGTTAGTTGCGGAAGTATTTTGTACTTGTTAATGTGAGCATACTATGGTACGCACAATGAAAATGCTGCAATGCTAATGGATTTCCTTTCATTAGTTTTGCATGTATTTGTGCAACAGTGTAATTCATTGATGTGTTTTTCATAGTTTTTGGACAACAGTGGAGCTCACTAAGGAATAAGATACTGTATATTGGAGAAGAGAATACTTGCTAGTGTGATACATGTATGACAATAACAAAAATACCCAGTCTTAGTGTCCTTATTATTGCCTGTGACAGTTTGACAGATTGATGTCCAGTGGTGCATGTACTGCATCATTTCCTGTTAGTACAAAATAGTAAAACACAGTGATTTCTTGCATACTAACCGAAAAAGGATGTAACAACAATTAGTATATAGTACTTATGTATTGAATTATTATGCATGTAAGTAGGAAACCGCTACAGTGTCTGTGGCAGGACCGACAGATAGTAATAGAGGGTGGTAGAGTTAATATCAGCCTTTTCACACTTAATAGTATTTGTTTTATCTTCTAACAAGTTGTGTGGCCTACTGCTTAAAGAAAACACAATTCAACCAGAGGATCTAGGTTCATGTGAGGATATACCCTGCTTAAATGTCCCTGAGCAAAGACACAACCAGCTCCAGGCCTGCTGCTGTGCAACTGTGTTTGACCCTGACCTCTCTGACATCAACAGCCTTCAAGCAATTTCACAGGTACTGTCAGTATTATTTTGCCCTGTTGTAATACTCTTTGCTTTCAACATCAGCTGGCTGTGTAGGCAGACAACAGAAGCTAACGAGATACAATGAGTGGAAATGTGAGTCAGACTGAGAACAGGGGAGTGTGTAAGTGCTGTGACTAGAGGCTTCATTCCTGCTTGACCTGTGAACTTCATCCCAGCTTTCTAACACACCCTGACAAAAACACTCATATTTCCATCAACATTAACAAAATACTTCCTGAGAAAGCTCATGGCAACTCATGGGCTCAATGACTCATACAGGGACATCTGCTGCCTTTTGTATCCCCCATATTCAGCCTCTGTACAGACAGCTAATGTGGGAGAGGAATAAAGAAGACGCATGCACAATTTGAGACCCCGTTTACACTTAGGGAAAACGCATATGTTTTCATGCGGTTTGGCTTCTTATTTACACGCAAACGGAGTTTTTTTCCATGGAAAACGATAATTTTTAAAAACTCCAGCCAAAGTGGAGATTTCTGAAAACGCTGGTTATTTGTCGGCATGTAAACAGAGTTAAACAGCGTTTCAGGTTCCGAAACGTCACAGCATGCAAATGAATACGTCATGTGAGCGACCTATGTTTACACCCGCCCATAGGTTTGGCATAGTTATGATGCGCTCAACGGCGTATTTATCCGGGTTCATGTAAACGACAACATTTTTGAAAACAATGTTGTGTGCACAATGTTATTTTTGAAAACGGAGGGGGTTTTCCAAAATACCCTGCTATGTGTAAACATAGCGTAAAGCTGCATGACACGAGATTATATATGATACACACCAGTTTATCATTTAAATCATAAAAGGAAAGTTTCCAAAAAATGTGACCAGATGTGCACAAAAATAAAATACAAATCTCAAATTGTAGCTTTATTGGTTATAATTCAGAAAATATTTTGTGTTTTTCCTGTTTACAGTAGTTACTACTCAATATTGGACTCACTCACAAAGCCGAAACTGAGATCCAAGAGTGGTAAATATGCTCTCAAAAGGCCTGCTGATAGGAGATAAGAAAACACTTATATGTTTTGTCCTGGAGGGCAGTTACTCAGCTCTCTTTTTCCTGTTGAATTTGGGGGACTTATGCTGCCACCAGTGTTGGTTTTCCCTCCTTATTTGATTCTGTTTTGGTCATCTGAGTCATTGACCGGTGCTGACTGTTGAAAGAACAGAAACATGGAGCAACTTTTAGAGGTGGCATGATGGCATACAAAGGGAATGGAAAGATGTGATTAGATGCAAATTCTCAAGAAGTGAAAAACATCCATGCGAACTTAGAGTGTTTCAACATGAGTGAAAAGTTTGCTCATGTCCTAGGGCTCAATGAATCAGCTTCATTAATGTACAGAGACAAGAGGAAAAAGAAAAGAGAAAAATAACAGAAACACCCAGCATCTCTGGTGAGCTCTGAGATCCATCAGCAGCTCACACACACACACACACACACACACACACACACACACACACACACACACACACACACACACACACACACACACACACACAGAATCCCACAGATATAGTCATTGTGTCTGCTGGTAGCTAGCATACAGATACAGTTTAATCAGGATTGCTCAAAGGCACCTTGAGTTCTGAGCAAATATGTGACAGGCCATGTCCTCTGGAAAAAATCATTGTGGCACTTCAGATCTGACTTAATACTTGCCCCAAAACATGTACACCAAAATTAGTGAAATTCTGTCCACTGGGTTTTGAGGTACACATTTTTAGCGAGTGACACCCCCTATAGTTCAGGCAATACAATAGGGTTCTGCCCCTTTGAGGCTTGAACCATAAAAATGCACAATGTCAGAGGTAGCAATTCTTCAGCCAGCAGACCAGCTGGAAGTCAGGGACAGCTTTGTGTTCACCGGGTTTATTGATACAGAATTAAAGAAAGCATAAAGATGAACTCGAAGGTTTCAAAAAAGTTTTGAAGGGGAAAAAAAAAACTTCAATTCATGATCATCTCTGTTCCCGCTTGATCTTGAACCCCTCAGGTCATGCAAGCTTCCAGGGTATTTTCAGAGGTAGGAGGTGGTGCCGAGAGGTGGAGGTGTGGGTGCTTACCAACATGTTCATCTGGAAGTCTTTGCTGCTGTGACACATTTTGACCTCCCCTGGGCTTTGGGCACAGCAAGAGCTCGGGGAGGGGGGAACAGAGGAAAAGAAGAAGAGAGGGTCTGTCCGTGTCTTCATAGTGTTTAGATGTGATTAGATTGAGCAGCATCTCTGTGGTGGCTGTATATCCATCTGCCGCTCAGGGCTAAGCGGTGTGTTCTTGTTGCCACCCTCATGACCTCAGACCTAAACACACCAATTAACCACCACTGGACTTTCCACTTTTCCTCAAACTCTGGTCCAAACAAACACACTACTACGTCTAACCCCCCTGCCTCTGTTCATCTTTGATCTGCTGCATCTCACTCTGACCTGAACAGAGAACATCACCCCCTCTTAGCCAAAACAGATGCTAGCAAGGAAACTCACTCGTCAAAACAGTTTTTGAGTTATAGAGCCATGACTTTGGTCCAGGCTGAAATATCTCATTAACTGCTTGATGGACTGCCATGAACATTTGTACAGATATTAATGATCCCCAGAGGATGACGCCAACTGAGTTCAGTGATCTTCTGACCATCAGTTCATTATTTTAACATTTAAAGGATGGATTGACAATAGATTTGGTGCAGATATTCATGCTGCCCAGGGGATACATTGTAATTACTTTGACGATCCTCTGACTTTTTCCTGCAGTGCCACCCGAAGGTAAACATTTTAATTTTTCTAAACATCTACTAAACAGATTGGCACAACATTTTGCTACAGACATTTATGATTCCCAGAGGAGGACTATAACTGAAATCTATTAAGAACTGTCCAATTTTATCAAAGTGTATCTATTCTAACTGCACAGCATTTCTAGTATTTACGGTAGCAGCCCAGAAAACTCAATGACCAGTTGTATGCATTATGAATCATCTCACATGATGCTGCTCAGCCAATCAAATCTGTGCATTCTGAGGAGCATTTCAACTCCAGTCAGTGAATGAGATTGCAGTAGGTTACAAGGGAGTCAGAGAGAAGTAATTTCACATGGCATGCTCTAAAAAGAGAGAAGCGGACAGCAAAAACAGAGCTTTTAATCACCAATGGACAGATGCTTACAAGCTCATTCTGGCCACGTGCAGTTCAAAACAAGTATGGCTCACCACCAAGACCATGGTGATTATTAAAAGTGGCAATGTCAAGTGCCACTATGAGACAAAGCACAGATCATCTTTGAAGCAAATGTACCCACTTTGAAAATACAATATTTCATACAGCACTAACTCATAACGCAGGTTAGACATCATGATGGTTCTCTAACCTCTGAAGATTTTCCTCTGAATCGTACCCTTCTGCCAGTTTTGTCTTATAATATGATACACACCTTCATGTTAGCAATGTGCAAACTTTTATTAATGTACACATTTAAATTACAGGATAATGTGTTCAGAATGCCTGACATGGTTTCTGTTATCTGGTAATTGCAGTTTTGTTTTTTGTTTTTTTAGGTCCAACATATTTAAATGTCTATGGTCATAATGTCAAGTGAAAATATGCTTCCTCTACTTCTCTGATGTCCACCCTCTCTCTCACTCCTCTCCTTATTCAATGAGTTAAGAGTGTATTTCAAACAAAATCCTTTGTCTTTATAGGGAGTACTGTTAGTTGGGCAATGTCAGCCAATCACAGGAGGGCAGTGTTGGGGTAATGCATTACAAAAGGAACGTTTTGCATTAATACAATCATCACTTTCACAGGGCAGCTATGCACCAGATCGTCCTGGCTACTTCCTCTGAGTGATTAGACTGACCAGACACAGCCTGGACTGCCCTGTGTGTTGCTCTTGTTGTGGGGACATAAATCTGTTTACACAGTCATATTTTGGGGACTTGTCTCCCTTATGGGGACAGAATGCAAGTCCATGTAATGTAGATCATAAAATTTCAGGACGAAAACTTGGGTTAAGGTTAGGTTTAGGTTAATGTTAGGGTAAGGGTTATGGTTAGGTAAGTAGTAAGGGTAAGTCCACAGGAAATTAATGTAAGTCTATGCAATGTCCCCAACAATGGTGGAAACATGACTGTGTCTGTGTGTGTGTGTTTTGGTGTGTAGAAATAACATTAAATACATACTGTTTTCTTTCAATTAAAAATCATACACTTACACAAAATTGCTGAATTGGTGTAGTGTTTTATTTCTCTCGTCCATAATCCATCACTTGTCTACCTTGCTGCCAGAGGGATGGTGATTCAAGTTAAAGCTTTAGAAGTCTGTGTGCATGTGGAAGCATAGATACGGAGAGACAGATCACCTTATGCCTCTGTTGTGGCATGGCTGTGTCAGGGCTGTGTTGGAACTTGTAGCACCTGAGTCCTTGACACTGAGCACAGCAGCACTCCAGGGCCCCTAAGCATGCTATGGTGGCCTGTGTGAGGGCTGGCACAATGAGCTGACAGCACCATTCATCACTTTCCTTGCTCTCTTGGGGCTGGTAAAGATGGGTGGGTACAAAGGTAAGTATTGAATTATGAACCGAGGTTGGAAAAATGCACTCAATTTAGCCATTGATATATCAATTTTGCCTTCACCCTGGCACACTGGAGTTGAGTTAAGTTTTGTGGCACTCACAACAGTGAAATCCACAAAACACATTGTCAACAGTTTTCATTGCAAATGTTCATTAAGGCTGGTCACAATGGCTCCAATTGTGCCGCAACCAAATAGCTCTTCTTTTGTTTTAATCCAAAGCAGTGGTGGAAGAAGCACTCACTCTTTTACTCAAGTAAAGTATAGAAAGAATAGTACAGTATAGAAATATTCAGGTACAGGTAAAAGTCCTGCATTCAGAATTTACTTGAGTAAAATTAAAACAGTACCAGAAACAGAATCATGACCTTTTCCTTTACCTTATTGACTTAAATTACTGATGCATTAAAGTATTCATAACTTTCATGTTGCAGCTGGTAAAAGTGCAGCTCATTTTACTGGCATTATACAGTTTCATCTATAATGATATTTATTCATTATATTTTGTGTTAATAATCTGAAGCTGGAGAGTAACTAGTCACTAAAGTTTTGAAATAAATGTAGTAAGTTGTGGTAGTAGTAGAGAGCAAAAAGATACAATATTTGCAGCTAAAATGTAGCAAGCAGAAGTGTAAAGTAGCAGAAAATGGAAAGACAAAGGTAAATTATAAGTTGATCAAAATTGTAATTAATTACAATATTTGAGTAAATATACTTAATTACTTTCCACCACTGACACAAACCATGATCAACCAAACCTTTCTTTAACCTTAATCTGGTATCTTTTGCTTAACTAGCTTGGTTAGCTGACTGGCTACTGTGGAAATCGATGTATGTAGTTAGCTAAAACGGCTAATCCAGAAGATTAATTTCAGTGTCAACTTTTGGTCTGACTCAGAGACAAGCATTTGAAATGATTTCATTTTATCTAGAAAGCTTTAGGTCCCCTCTGCTTGCCCTGATGTACATTGTTTTGCCAGAGTCGCTTTCTCTGAATGTCTACATTGGAGGTTAGTTTACATGACCGATAGCTGAAAAATACTGGAATTTTCTTTTAAATTTCGGGAAAGCTCATGATCGTGGTTAAAATAATCTAATGTTGACAGTTGCTAGGAAATGAGAAACAAATGCTGGTCTCTTGAATGAAAATGAAATGAACATTTTTGTACCCATTCCTCCAAAGAGAAGTCATTATTCACCTGTGAGTTAAAAGTTAACATAGACCATATTTAAAACATTGAAAAAAAACATGTGCTGTAATTTTCCTTGGGTGGACAGTCTCTTACAGACTAATATGACAGTAGTGACTGAATTTATTGTATATCATTAAAGCTTTACATTTTCTGGTACTCAACAACTGGCGTCTGGTTGGCTTTCCCGGGAAACCAGACATATTTTAGAATATCTTTTTAGGTTAGCTTGCATGAACAGTGAGAGCCTTGATGGACAAGACAAATCTAGTGAAACTCCAAGATACAAGATGTTTGGGTGAGTGCACAGCTTTGATTCAAAGGTACTTGTTTTTCTTTAACCAAGCTTGACCCAAGATGGCATCAGTGAGGCAATTTGAAATGAATACAGCAAGGTAGAAAATTGGTTTGTGGAAGCTATTTTACAAGTCTGGGCTGATCGATGCTCACGTGGTGCATGCACAGAAAATCTTCTCTGAGACCAGCAGTTTAACATAGGAGAGGAGAGGTGCCTCATTAGGAAGGCTGGCAGTGCAGAACTGAAGACTTCAGATAAACTTATCAGTATCCAAGACCCATTTCAGAGGGCATTTGCAGGACTTGGCACAGCAAATTTTGACTTCGCCCTAAAAGTCAGGGCAAACGTGTTTCAGGCCCTCCACATGAGCAGACAAAGAGACAGTTTCCCGGCGGCTGTATTGTTTACTACACACCCTGTCCCTCTATTTGACGCTGATACTGTCTCACAGGGCCCAGAAACCAGGTCGCCTTCAAGAGGGCAAAGACAATGAAGAAGAAAGAATGTCTCTCTGACACACACACACACATACACACACACACACACACACACAAACACACACACACACACACACACACACACACACACACACACACACAACGTGGCATACTCTCTGCCAATCAAGATACTCAGTGACTCAAAGAGCTGACATCATTAGTCCTCCAGATGCTTGTCCTATAATGACATCCATCAGCACATGCACACACATGCAGGCACTTCAAATTTTAAAACAATGCTAAAATGACACACATTCACACAAACACACAAATGCACACAGCAACCTCATGGACCAAAATGTGCCTCCACTTGATCTTTTTTTCCTTTTTTCAATCCAATTTCAATGTTGCTCATTCTCTCCCTCTTTTTCTGCTTCTTTAGTGAAATGTGAGACTCCGGGAGCATTCCTTTCTAAATAGCCTCTGTGAGAGTGTGTGTGTGTGTGTGTGTGTGTGTGTGTGTGTGTGTGTGTGTGTGTGTGTGTGTGTGTGTGTGTGTGTGTGTGTGTGTGTGTGGGAGGCTGTTTGAGAAAGAGAGAGTGTAATAGATAGAGATGCTGTTTAGGGAAAATATGGTTGCCATGAGAGAAGTTTTTTTACATCTTCATGTAGATGCCTGAAAAAGAAAAAGACCTAGTGGGCAGCCCACTAGATAGGCCTACAGGCTTGTACACACACAGGGATTACAGCTGCAGCATGGCTCACCAGTTCCTAAACAGGAACATATTCCTGTAAAAGCAAAATCTGTACACACATATGTATGGCCTCTTGTTGGCATGGATGCAGCACGGCTGACAAGTCCACTGGGATGACGACCATTAATCAGAGCAAGATGTTTATTTTCATCTCTTTAATGATCAGGATAGACCCCTTCCACAATGGCTCCAATATGTTTTCTACCAACATACATCTGTTTGTGTCATGATCAATCCACTCTGACACATGCATGCATCCCCCCACCCCCATCCACTCTCCTTAGACTAACACACTCACACACTCACACACAGCTGGGCCTCCCCAACAGCCATCAGACTAAGGGACATAATTACCCAGGCTGCTTGTGACATTCCTGTTTAAGGGTCAGGGGGAAAGATGTCCCCCCTCTGCCTCTTATTCCCTCCTCTTTGCATGCACACACACACACACACACACACACACACACACACACACACACACACACACACACACACACACACACACACACACACACGAACACACACACACACACACACACACACACACACACACACACACACACGTGCACTTGGTCTTGCATGACTAGCTTATCATTATTTATCTTTGTGTGTGTGTACTCCCTTTTTTGCACAAGGCTGGATTATTTACTTTTATGAAAAAAACTTGGAATAATAAATGTTAAAATAACCTACAAATTCTGTCTGTACCAATACATAAAAAGCAGAAAAAGTGTAACATAAAAGTGAAGGCAAAGTTTGATGTTTACATAAGATCATCACTGCATTAAAAGATTGTGTGTATATACATATGGCTATATATTGCATAATTTTTTTTGTACTTCTGATATCACTGTGCTCACCAAAATAATTTCTGAGATCACAGAATATTGCAGCAAGAAAGTCAGATGGGGCAAGAACACAAGCCATCAGATAGGCTGTAAAAAAAAAAAGCCTGTATGTTTTAAGAACCTTTTGGGGATCAGTTTTCCCAACAAACAAATTTCCTGAATCACATAATGCTTGAACAACATATGTGGCAAACACATTCTCTCCTAATACCCAAATTTTCTCTCTACTTTTATCTAATCACATATAGTCACATATGTAATACACAAATTTAGTTGTGGACATTTTTTAAAAAAAGGAAAACTAACAAGAAATAGCAGATGAGCATGAGCATGAGCTAGTTCTTCATTCAGATTCCCAACACCACCATATCTTAAAGCTCCAATTATCAATATTTTTATAGTAACAATGGATCAAATGCTATGAAGAGTTTTAGCAATGGTTTAGAGTTGGTTTTATGCCCCACAAATTGCAGCCCGTAAGAGTTCTCCTTGCTCTCATCAGCTTGTTTCCAGCAGCAGCAGCAGCAGCAGCAGGGAGCCCTGGATCAGCCACGGTACACTACCTGCCCAGCACTGAACAACGCTATGTTGGATGTGTAAATGGGATGTAACTGTTTGCAAATATATTGTGAAAATAAACTCTTTAAGATGATAATTAAGGAATATGATTGGTTCACTACTTAATGTGCTGCCCCCAAATGGCAAAAATTAAAAAGTGAAATAAAAAAATTTCTTTTGCAAGGTAAATCTTACAAAAGAAATATTAAAGTCACATGTTCCCAGATCAAAGCAATTAAAATAGGTGGCACAATATTGTTATAACCAATAGAAATAATAGAAAATAAATAAATGAATATAAGATTCAAGTAGTAATAAACTAAAATTGTCCGGTAATTTCCCAAATTATAAGGACGAAAACTGATGCTGTAGCCTTCTTATCTGTACAATTTATCAGTGTTGTTGTCACCTGGAGTGTGGAGGTGGGGGTAATCGGGGCACAGCAGGGGTCAGTGAGTGGCTGGGGGCAGCAGAGGTGGAGATGGTGGTGGGGGTGATGAAATTGGAAAAGCATGTGGAGATAGATGTGACTGCAAGACAGATCAAGACACTTCCAGATGCCCAAGGGGTGCAGCAGAGCCACCCTCCCAGGGGATGTGACTCACCTGGAAGGAGGGCCAAGCGCTGCCAGATGTGGAGGAAGCTGCCTGGGTCCCTCACGCCAAGCCCGTCTAACACTGTCTCGATTGTGCTGCAGCATATGCTTCCAGTCAAGGGTGAAAAATGCAGGCACCAGCACATGCCAGAAGTCTTTCAAGCATAGCCCAGCAGTCAGCCTCCAGCCTTACACCCACTCTGATCCATACACACACACACACACACACACACACACACACACACACACACACACACACACACACACACACAGAGCAGATCCTCCCAGTCAGTGCAGTGCAGACATGTCACCACACAGCAAGTCAAGGCTAGTTAAACTGTAAAGCAGCTAGAAGGGACCCAGTCCAGACACCCATCCCTGGGGATAGCAATACACATCACTCAGACAAACACACACAAACACAAACACACACACACACACACACACACACACATAAGCACAGAACATAGTCCACCTCACCTCACCTCACCAAAACCTTTGTCCAGGATGAAAGCAGGGAAAATGTAGACAGGCAGAGAGGGGAGGGAAAAAGAAATAAGGAGTGAGTTTACATGTACTGTGTCTCAGTGTTAGGACACGGAGGCTGAAGTGTCAGCCAGGATCCAAACAAACACAGATGCCACTGAATGAGCCGCCTGAGTCAGACCAGATGACTTCATCCACGTAGTAACATCCATATTGAACAAATGGACTCCAGTAGGATCCATGCAGACCAACACAGCCTTGACTGTATCAGAGACAACAGTGACACGGTCGGAAAAAACCCAGCCAGCCTCACTTAACCCAACACCCACTCACACACACAAGACGCTGATTTTGCAACACTGGAGAATCGTCCCATGGCCCGTCTGTGTGTCTTGCATTTGTGTATGTGTGTGTGTGTGTGTGTGTTGGTGCGCTTGTCTGAGCCTTGGAGGTGTTTCTGAGAGTGTGTAGGGACACGCAGCTGGTGAGCACACATCTCTTTCATACAGAAAAGCTCATCCAAATCCCCCTCACCTGGAGCAACACACACACACACACACACACACACACACACACACACACACACACACACACACACACACACACACAGATGGCTACCTCCAGCCTGTAAAAGTCCGAGGGCCCTGTGCAGGAATGTTTGTGTTGCACAATGACCTCATTGTGCCGTGATATGGCTTGTCTGAGCCACGCTCTGTGGCAGTCACACCTGTTCCACCTATGCCAAAGGGCTGACAAAGCCAGAGATACATCAATCAGCATTTAGAGCGCACACACACACACACACACACACACACACACACACACACACACACACACACACACACATACACATAGAAATGAACACACAGGTGAAAGATGCATGCACACACATGCAGAGACATACACGCATACACAGTGTTGATGTGGCACCGTCTCTGTTTGCAGCAGGTTGGCTCCTTGAACACTATTATATTAAATGAACTGGGATATGATATGATGGTTTGCCATATTTCTAAATGCTTAATTTGCTTTGACTTGTAGGCTGTTTCAATACATTTAAAAAAGACAACACAACAGGTAAAAACAGGAAATTTTTTGACTCTTAAAAATATTTGGCAGCATATAATTATAACTAAATGTCAATTGTGCAACTCCCAACTGAAACCTAAGCTTTATCTTGCTAAAATATCCAGTGTTGGTTTTCTTGGGTGGTCCTGTTCTGCTGATTGGCAGGAAATTATGATGTCTAGGTTTCAGCTTTGATCAGAATATATAACAGAAAAGGATAGTTAGTGGTGTATGTAATTGATTAACCCAATAGTGGATTGACAGGAAGTTGTTAACTATCTTGTTAAAGAATTGGTTATTTAAGTCACTGATGAAGCAAAAATGGCATTTGATATCATTAGAAATTGAATATTTTAAGGTTTTGACTGTTCACCGGATAAAACAAGACAGTTGCAGACGTCACATTGGTTTCCTGGAATTTATTTAGTTTTTCCACTATTTTCTGGCATTTTACATACTCAACAATTAATCCATAATGAAATAATCATTAGTTGCATCCTTATGTGAAACACTAACTACCATTCTGCCTGTTAAAGGGAAGTTTTTCCTCACCACTATCGCCATGTGCTTGCTCATGGGGGAATTGTTGGTTCTCTGTAGATAAAAGAGCTCGGCCTGTACCAGCTCTGTATGGAAAGTGTCCTGAGACAACTTCTGTGGTGATTTGGTGCTATACAAATAAAATTGAATTGAATTGAATTGAATTGAATTGAATTGAATTGAATTGAATTGAATTGAATTGAATTGAATTGAATTGAATTGAGGCTGCACGGTGGCGCAAGCAGGTAGTGCGCGTGCCTCACAGCAAGAAGGTCGCAGGTTTGATTCACACTTTCTGTGTGAAGCTTGCATGTTCTTCCCGTGCATGCGTGGGTTCTCTCCGGGTACTCCGGCTTCCTCCCACAGACCAAAAACATGCTCATTAGGTTGATTGGTGACTCTAAATTGCCCCTAGGTGTGAGTGTGAGTGTGAGTGTGAGTGTGAATGGTTGTGTGTATGTGCCCTGCGATCGGCTGGCGACCGGTCCAGGCGACCGGTCCAGCCTATCTCGGCTCCAGCGCCCCCCGCGACCCCAAAAGGGATAAGCGGCATAGAAAATGGATGGATGAATTGAACTGAATTCTGAACAAAGAAGACAGCAATAAAATGCAAGCTGGCAAAGCAGGCAAGACTCCAATCAGGCCAAAATATTTCAGTATGTTGATAAAGCTTAGAATCTTAGAGACTGGGGGACTTGTGTTCATGCTCCCAAGTAAATAACATTGTTTTCTGGTGCCTGAACTTTGTGTTTGCCTTTTCAAAGACAATTCAACACATGCATTAAAAAAATCACCAGAAAGCAGGAAATAAAGTGTCTTGAACTTTTCCTGGTGGACGACCCTCCACATAATACGGGCCAGTTAAGGAGCCTGTGTCAGTTGCTACATTGATTAAAAGAAGTATATCTGCTCCACTGAACCCATGTGATAAGGACAGAGAATAATCAGCTGAAATGCTTCCTGTATAGACAGTCTGTCTATATAAAATAAAATAAACTGCAAAAATTTTCTGTTGCAGCCTCCTGGTTCCACTGTCTGAAGTTGCAAGAGGAGCTGACAAACACCTTGTCTGAAGCAAGGCCAAAGTGGCACTTACATGAATTCATCAAAACCCATCAAGGCTGATACAATTGGCTGGTCTTAGCTTATCCAGTGCATGTCAACCAATAAATATCTACAGACTGGATTATGGAAATGCCAAAAGCATATTTGAAGTTATTTAGGCTTTTATAGTTTCATAATTTATACAGGCTGAATTTTTGATCTTTTTAATCTCATGTTTAGTATATTTTTACAGTATTTTTGTGATTGTTTGCAGTTTTGATACCAATTTAATTTCCAGTGAGGTTTGCTGTTTTAATTTTCTGTTATATTTGTCTTTAGTATCATATTTTTAAAAACTTTATGTTCCTACTTTAAAATCCTGCCCATACATCCTAAATAACCACAAAGAAGGGATCAGAAAGAGTATTTCATTTTATGTTTTCTACAGGAAAATGAATATTGAGCGATATATTGTTATTATGAAATGGGTCATGATTCTGCAAAGAGTAACAGAATATTGTAACAGAGTATTTGTAACAGAGTATTCCTACACTGTAGTATTGGTGCTCTTACTTATCAGCGGCAGTGAACGGTATCAGCCTTCAAAACCCAGTATCAGACTGTGGAATGATTGGATGATTGAGAAACTCAACTCTTCAAGTGAGCCATTTGGTTTTTGAATTGTTTGGAATCTTACAGTTCATCGCTTAAATTTTCTGTGAAACTGAAATCCAAAAGCGCCTTAAAAAAATCACAGCATTTTTCCACTGTTACCCACCAAAACTTGTCACAGCCACTTCCTGGAGCCATGACATGGAGTCATTAAGACAGTTACCACAGTGTCATTTGATCCACTGGCTCATTGGTCTGACGGGTCTCCAGTGCCACAGGAGCACTTCCTGGAAGCCTCTGATACTCTTGTGATAAAGGCTTTGCTAGTGAGCCAAAGTAATGTTTCAGTGGGAAATGACTGCTGTTTGTCACATTATCACCATCTTTCTGAGAAGAATCAATCAATACCCATCTTGTGAAGGTCCTTCTGGGAGATCTGCTGCTGCTGCTGCTGCTGCTGCTGCTGCTGATGATGATGATGATGATGATGATGCACACTAACACTGATGGGAGAGCTCACTCAGCCTACCTTCTTGTGTTAAAATGAACTAATAAAGGAATCAGCTGATCAAGAGTTAGCTATTTAGATAATAAGCATCAGTTACTAAGCATCACATACTGTGCTCATGGGGGAATTGTTCCAATTGAATTGTTGGTTTCGTTGTAGATAAAAGAGCTTGGTCTGTACCAGCTCTATATGGAAAGTGTCCTGAGACAACTTCTGTTGTGATTTGGCGCTATACAAATAAAATTGAATTGAATTGAAAATTGAATTGTACCTAGCTCTCAATCAAACAGCTCATGGGGTTTCACAGAACAGTCGCTGCAAATCCATAGTTTATTTCAATAATATGTGAAGATGTGTGACTGAGGATCTGTGTGTAATATTGTGTTTGTGTGAATGCCATGTGTTTGTGTGTGTACCTCTGTACGAATATATACTATTTGCTTGTGTGTGTGTGTGTCTGTGACATTTGCAAAACGAGCAGTGAATGTTACTCAATGTTGTGGAAATGTTCCTTGCCAGCTGATGTGTGTGTGTGTGTGTGTGTGTGTGTGTGTGTGTGTGTCACATACAAAGCTATGTAATGCAAACATCACAAATTATTGCTGCATGTGGTTGGCCTGTATGGTGGCCTACAAGGGCATACATGCTGCAACAGCCTAAAGCATTTCCATTGGGAGAAATGTGTTGCGTTTTCAGAAATGATGCCAATTCAAAAACACACATGAAAATCCAAAACAAATACAACAATAGAAATGTGCTGCAAATGAAAAAAACTCTTTGACATGTTCAGTGCCACTCCAGGAGGTAGTATTTACTTTCAGGTTGAAGTAAGGTTGTGGATGCATGGGTGGTGGATGCGTGAAATTCAGACTTAGTATTGAATATTTTTAATTATTTTGGAAATCAGTAACACAGTGGTTTTCGCAGTTGGTGGAGCTTCAAATGGCAAGGCTGAGTGGCTAATCTGTCAGTTCACTCGTCTGGCCCAGTTGTCATGAAATTTCTTTCTTTTTGTGATTTATCCAGTACAAATTGTTTACAGAAAGACACTGCAAAGTGAAATTCTCCATTCTGAGAACATTTGTACTGACCATTTCATTGCATTAGTGAGTCTTCATCAACAGGGGTAGTGTCACTGATTAATATGATCTACAAACCAGCATCTTTCACTATGGCGTGGCTGTCAAAACAATCCTACTGTATATAGGCTCCTTTCCACCAAAATTACAGTACAGTTGAGTTTGCTGAAGCACCAAGGCAGACGCTGAAAGCGGCCAGATCCTGGTGTGCTGAAACAGTGATCAGGGTGGGTTAGTGTTTGTGCTGTGGAAGCTGTAGCTGAGAGCTCAGAGCTGTGGGATTGTGGGATTGTGTCAGACTGAAAGGGGATCCAGCACAGGGCAGAGAAACACAGCAGCTCCCCCTCACTGCTGGAGCACTTCGCTGAAACGCCGCCAAGTTCTCAGGGCTCCACAGTGTGCGTGCGTGTACACACACACACACACACACACACACACACACACACACACACACACACACACACACACACACAGACCCAAGCAAATAGTATATATTCGTACAGAGGTACACAAACACATGGCATTCATGTGAACACAATATTACACACAGATCCTCAGTCACACATCTTCAGAAAAAAGTACATGCATCCATAGAGTCTACAAACCCACTGAGGCACACATGCACACAAGATAGCGTACACACTTACTAAACTACACACAAAAGTGCAGACTCACAATTCAAACTGAAGCTTTACTGAGTTATAAAAAGCCCACATAATATCCTATAACATGTTCCTCTGTGACATACCCTCCTCTTTTTTTCCAAGCACTGAGAGATGGAGAGATGGGGAGGGGTGATAGGGAAGGAAAAAGAGCATGGCCATTTTTATAACCATATAACTGTTAATATCCTGAGACTTATAACCATTCAGTTAGAACTGAAGAAGCCTTCTGGATGAGAGGTGAAACATCTTCTAGAACCACTAAACAAGTCCAGTTGCCTTTGGCAACATTTAGAAGCACTCTCATGCTCGAATTGTAAACATGAAGCTACTGCCAGTAGCTGGTTAGATTAGCTTAGCATAAAGGTTGGTTTTACTGTGGGTTACATGACCACAGCATGTCAATTTCACACACTTGCGTTTTAACAATACTGAGTTTAAAAAAAATGTTGATACATTCAACTAAGTCACCTTTAATTGATCCATTGACATCCATTTGACATTATAGCCAAAAAAAGTCTAATTCCTAATAATATACTGGAGTTATCCTTTAAATCCTTCAGTTCAGTTTAGTCATCAGTTTAGTTGAAAGAAGACAACAAGCAAAATGTACATTTTTTATGGCTTGTTTGGGCAACTCAAAGCAGTTGGTTAAGTTTAGGGAACAGTCGAGACCTTGGTTATTTAATTGGTCACACTGACTGACTCAGAATCTCTCCTGTCAAGAAAAATGACAAAGTCAGTTGTCAGTCTTCCAAAATGAGGTATATTTACATTGAAGTGACAAAGCCATAGTAACTATGACCCTTGTGTTTTTGGAGTGACAAATTCCACAGATGGAGGAGGTCAGGTTGCATGGATGGGTCAACAAAATGGCAGACTTTAATACAGGAGATTGCTGTCCATTTCCTGTTTCCTACCAACAGTCAGCATTGTTTTTTTTGTTTGTTTGTTTGTTTTATTTTTGCTTTTAATTTAAACTTTAACACTGAAAACCATAAAAATTCTCCTGGAACAGCCACAGGATAATTTTTATCCACTCACGCAACATCACTGGTTATCACAAAAGGAATCATTTCCAGAGGTTTTTAAATTCTAGGAATAGGTGCTACTTAACAAACCATATTGGGTCTATGTTTCTAATTAAGTTTATTAATTTAATGATCGTGCTTTATTTAATTGCAGAGAGAAGTCAAATACATTTTTGAATTCATTAAAAAATACAACCATTTAAAATGTGACTTAGGGTCACATTTCTAACTTAAGTCATGAATATATTAGAATAATTCGATTCAATTCAATAATCAATGTAGTCAGTTTGCTAAAATGAAGACTTTTTTTTAACAATAAAGGGCTATTTTGTTTATGCCACGGTGAGCAAATGAACGGAACCAGAGCTTCAGGAAAATGTGAATGCACTCATTCTCTTTCTCTCACACAGACACACAAACACACAAAAAACAGAACTCACAATCAGCACACGTCGACTGCAGAGGCATCCCATAAAGGTGATATGGGCACGGTGGGTGGTCACTCTATTGAGAGTAATTATAGCATACATTAGATTGTGATGATTGGCTTATGCCATAGCATACGTGTAGTGCTACCAGAACACACTGGAATGATGCTCTGCCACCTATTTCTTCAAGTGAGGAAATAGAATATTCAGAGTTTGCTGTTTCATTAAAAGTAAATGTGCAGTGTAAGCCGGTGAATTTTTGAGTGGATGATAACGATGATGAGAAAGAGAGACAAATTTTTAATTATGCCTTTTTGTGGGACCAGTTTTGTCAGATCGGTTATGATAGGATGTTTTATTTGTACAGAAATGTCATCCCAAATACTCTTTGAGGTCTAACACTTCACTGTCACTCCAGTAAGTATCTCACTGCAGCTGTCTTTATATTTGTGTTCACTGACTGACTCCTACAGTGATGTAAAGATCATATTTCAATATGCCTATTCATACCAAGGTCTCATTGCAAAAAAATTAGAGCTGTATCTGATTTAAGACCACAAAGGAAAGTGACCTAAATCCCAAATGAAAAGATCAAATTCCATGTCAGACCCTCAACCCTCCCATATTTTGTGGGATTCTTGTGTATTTTTTCTTTCTCTCCCACTGTCTCCCCATCAGTCAGTGTGACCTTTTAAATAAATCTGTTGTATTCTTAACCTTTCTAAAAAAACAAACAAACAAAAAATGGAGGCATTTGACATGTTGCTAAATTCCCATTTGCTACAGCGGGTAGAAGTACATTGAACATTAGCTGTAACATCTAATGATCAGAAGCAGTTCATTCAAATGGCATCCACCAAAAAACAAGAAGATGATTAAGGATGATGAACATACTTAATGAAGAGCAACGTTCATCAAAGTCATGCTTTTTGTAAAATATGCCATATGGATTTTAGCATATCACAGAGAGGGAAAAGTGACAAATCTGCCAGGAAGAGCATGCTCCACCAATGACTATATTTATACTATCCCTGCCATCCATTTTCAGAATCACTCTCTCACAATCACGTTTTCCAATATTCAAATGCCAGCGTTAACAAATATGTTCCACGTGTTTGTGCTCTTTACACTGTTATGAAAAAAACTGATCTGAGTCACATAAGAGCTAAAAATTCCAACTTGGGCCACTTTTGCCGGCAGTCTGATATATAGGCTGACATTGACAAAGTTGTCACGTTGACATTTAATGTGTGTCATTTGATTCACAGTGTCAGCTAATCTATTGAATAACATGCAAGAAAAGATTCCACCTTAAAAGTTGCCAGAAGCTGCAGGTAGCCTTTGGAGAAAACAGTGAATTAAATGAGTTTTTCTCCAGTGTGTATGTAGCAAATGTTAACCAGTAAAGATGAAATCAGCAAAACATTGTTTCAGGAGTACGGGAAAAAGAGAAATTTGTTGGACAACAATAATAAAGAATGTTCACTCCAGGTACACTGGAGACTAGTCACATGTAAGTCCAGTGAGCAGCTGGTGAGGCACGAGGTACACAAGTGGAGAGCTAATCTGAAGTGTGTTGTGGCACACAGAGCACAGGTGGTGCGAGTGCTTGTGTAGGGGGGCATGTGGTGGTGGAGGCACAGGTGAAGCACAGTGGTGGTTGAGGGCTTGAAGCTTGAGGCTGGTGGAGGCAAGGGGCTGGGTGGCATGGTGGCTGAGACACTGGCATTGGAGAGCGATGCAGGACAGACTTACTGAAGAATGAAAGGAAGAAACACAGGTGGTTACACACTGGTGGAGAACACGAGATTAACACACTAACTGTAGAATTATAATTCTCAAATAACACTAGAGAGCAGCCAAAAATACCACTGAGTGGCGGAAACAATCTGGCGACGAGTCCTCTGCAGTCCACAGTCTTTATCCTGTCCAAGATTGTGACTAGTGCTCCCAAACCACCTGGTGAACCATGCCCAGCCTCTGCCAGAAAAGGACACAGAGGAAACCAAGTCCCACACATCTCCACAGAACACAGGAAAGCACAGGAATATTCCAACACCACCACACACATAACCTTCAAAACAAGCCACAGCTTATCGGGTGTGCATATATGTGAGCATGTAATTGGTGTGCTTCCGTGTCAAGGGTATAGTCACACATTTTGAAGTTTAGCTGCAGGAGCCTACCTGTCACCAGAAACCTGGGCTTTTTTCTTTGACAGGACGAAGGCTCATACTCCTCCTCAGATGAAGTTGACTCATCAGGTGAAAATGATGGGTCAGTAGTCATCAATATATCTCCTCCATCAGATTCTCCCTCACTCATGTCTGGAAAGAGTTTGAGAGTGTCTCTTTGGCATTTGTATTTCTTTTGTTACATTCTATTTTTTGCTTTGCCAACGTCACTCCACACAGACAGTAATTTAGAGATCTTCGGTAAGACCTGTAGTAGTGGGCTGTGTGCTTACATAAACAATGACTGGTGTGTGAACGCTATGGTAGTCACAACCCACTGCTCACCGCAGCTAAAGTTATTAGAAGTCCAGGCTATTTTATTTACAGAGGGAATTCACCACCATTATCATAGTGGCAGAGTACAGTCCTCCCAGTGCTTTGTGCTACTGTAGCTCTACAGCAACATCAGCAAGCAACAAACAGCTCATCTCAATGGTTTGTTTCATTGGCACTGGGGACTTGAACTAAAAGTCCTGCATTTGTATGTCTACCATCCATCTCAGCCACCTACCTATGATTTCTGTGTGAAACAGGAATGTAGAACTCCATACTGTATTCTATAAACAATACTGGCTGTATCTTTAATAGACAAAATGAATTAAATGGTCAGACAGAATAGGGAAAAAAAAAAAACACACATGGTGGGTTGTCTATTTGGGGATGGGTTTGAGGGTATTCTGCTGAGACCCTTCAGGGTGAGCCAGCAGCCAGCTGCTCAGTCACTCCAGTTCTTGTGATGAGACCAAGAGATTTTGGTCCTTGTAAACCTTCCCCCAACCCAAAGTCTGCATCTGGACTCCCTTCATCCCTCCCTTGCATTTTCCCTTATGTCTCATTGCCACACATCATCAATACCCATCACCCCTCAACTCCTCTGTCAACCACACCCTCCACCCCCAATTCCACACACACACACAAACATACAGACCCCTACCCTTCACCACCTCCTCAGCACCCTTGTGGAACCCCTCACTTCAAAAGCCTGCCAGCTTAACATGTCATTGATTAGAGAAGGAGGAGTCTGCAGCCTCTGGGTGGGGGAGGCTTTTCTACAGCTATCTGTCACTACTGGGAACTCACACACTATCAGACAGACAATCAAAGAAAGCACTCAGATCTCATACACATATCCATTCTGGCCTGCTATGGCACAGCATTCACGACATCATGCTTTTATTCAATTAACAGTCCTACAAATAGATAGAATGCAAACACTGATAACAGCTGAATTTACAGTGAGTCATCATGTTCTGTCAAGCATCATCAATCATCGGATCATTTTCAAGTGCAATGAAAGCTGTTGCTCCTCTGTGCCAGGGTTTGTAGGAGTTAGTAGCAGGGTTGTTAAATGGGTTTAAAGGGAGAAGGTGGTTGCAGTGAGCAGCACCCTTGTGTAGTCCATGAAACATTTGAGCGTCCCTTTACTCTTGCACACACACAGACAGAGTCATGAACAAATACATGGTTACATATGTTCATACACACCAACCAAGATGCGCTCACAAACACACATGTTTGTATCACTATCCTTGAGGGGACATTTCATTGACATAATGCATGCCTTACCCTATCCTTAATCACCACAACTGGATGCCTAACCCTAACCTGAATCCAATTCTAACTCTAACCCCAAGCACCAAGTCTTGACCCTCAAAAAGCAGTTTGGACATGTGGTCACCTAAATTTTGTTCTCACAGTGATAGAAAGTGAGTTGGGTTGGTGTGCACCCTACCTAGATATAAGAACACTCACGCAAAAAAACAAACACACACACACACACACACACACACACACACACACACACACACACACACACACACACACACACACACAGGTTGGACATGTGGCAGGCCACCCAGTGCTCCTGCTCCTTCTCCTTTAAAACACATCTGGTAGCTCCATTCACACCATAAAGGAGAGAGTTACTCCCTCATCTCTGCCAGATCCTCACTTACACTCCTCATTTAGCCACACCACCTCAGAGAAGGGGATAATTGGCCAAATGAGGTGTTTGCACACAGCTGACTGTGTATGTCAACAATCTATTTAAGAGAGATTATGCTTTGAGCAATGATGTTTTAGCAAAGGTTTTCCCTGGGTGCCCTCCTTCCTGCCCTCTCTCTGTCTCTGTCTCTGTCTGTTTCTCTCTCTCTCTCTCTCTCTCTCTCTCTCTCTCTCTCTCTCTCGCTGTGTGTGTGTGTGTGTGTGTGTGTGTGTGTGTGTGTGTGTGGTGTGTGTGTGTGTGTGTGTGTGTGTGTGTGTGTGTGTGTGTGTGTGTGTGTGTGTGTGTATTTTCCTCAATTCTGGAAGAGAAATACAGGAATGGAGGTCATTCCTACCAGGTGCTGTTAGTCATGTAGAGCTCTCTGCAGAATGTGTAACATGTACATGAGGCAAGCAAGAGCTGCTTTAACACACCTACACACAGTTTGTTTATGCATGAGACAATAGCGACCAGACAAATTCACAGCGTTTTCTCCTAGTTATCTGGTCTAGTCATCGTCACACTCACATCTGTGGAGCACAAACAGTATTCAAATTCAGGTGGCTTATCTTGTGGCACCCCTACCCTACAGAGAACAAAATGCTTGAAATGAGCAAAATATTCTCCAACAAGCCATTTGATCCTGGTGCCATTTAAAGTATGCTGACACTGTAAGTTTTGGGTCATCGCCACTTTTATTTAATCCCTTTTTTTAGCTTTTTCTAAAGAATCTGCAGTGCAGTTTGGAAGCACTAAGGGAAGTTAGGCCAAGCACTGGGCTGGTTGAGAGAACCTAAAGCAGAGGCGGTAACTCCTACATGATTTCATCTTGGTAAGCACACAATCAAAATACCAAGAGGATATTTTACACCGCAGGGTATGGCTGTCTTCAACAACACCAAATTACATAGAACACAGAGTGATTTCAATATTTCAAAGGGCACTGATGTCCCTTGCCACAGTATGGCATAGTATTGATTTTAAGTTGCAGAAATATTTCGTCTCAATCTGTAGCGGTAGGAGATCAGCTAACAGCCATGATATATCTGTAAAAGCAGAATACATCACACATAAAAAAAATATATATATATAAATATCTGGCTCTATAATTGCTAAATGCTCCACTCTGTTCACCAGGTTAACTGTCTGATGTGAGAAGTGCAATGGGTTTATCAGAGCTTTTTCACTGCAAACAACTGCCTGCTGCTGGAAATTATACTGATGAGAGCAGTAAGAGTGATCCAATCTAGTAAAGCTAGGTCCAAAAAAGCAAAACAATCAGCCAAAATTTTTGACCCGTTGTTTATTTAAAAATATTAATTTGTGCAGTTTTAATATTTCTGCAATTAGTGGCCCTTATTGAAAAACATTTCCCAGATTATTGCAAATGAAATGTTACCAGTAGTTGAGTTGTGAGCCATGAGAATGGACACAGAAGGCAGAACACCACAGAAGTGTTTCAGAGATTAGAGCTAAAAAAAAAAAAAAAAAAAAAAAAAGTGGAAATATGAGCGCAAAGAGTATAGGTGAGTGTATCATTGATTAGGGTAAAACATTACAATTATGTATACTGAAATGCTGAAAACGCGGTTGTAGTTTTTCTAAATACCAATGAAAGATAACACAGTCACAGAAGCCAGTGGAACAGCATCTAACTCAGACTTAACACCAGTATTTCAGCTCTCTATTACCCTGATCAGCGGGCTACAAATTTCATCAAATCCAAATATTCAAAATTTTGACAAGCCCTGATGTCTTATGTGCAAGGCTAGCCAATTCTATGTATCTTCAGATGGAAAAAGTTAAGTTTCACCCTGTAGTTACTTTCCCACAAAAAGTTCCAAGGGCTACTAGTTTACATTCTCAATGCACCTTATTTGCCATGGAACTTCAGCCAAGTTCCCTGATCAACACTGTGGAGCTAGACAACTGTATAGATAGACCATGTCTCTGGGCTAAGCCATCAGAGATGTTCATTTCTCCCTTCAGTGAAAGCGCTCCAGGTCAGTGAAACCAGAGGGAAGAGAAGAGTCAAGCTGACCAGACCCTGAACAACTTTCATCTCTGATTACACAGCTTCTCTCTCTGGAGTGCACACTTCTCCACCTTGGCATACTGATCAGGCCAATTCAGCCCTCCATGATCACTACAACTCACAGGCTGACTGACTAGAGCGCCCACCCCACTCCCCATACCCTCCAACTCTATCCTCCATCCCCCAGCCCTCTCCTTCAGCACCTAGGGTTATCGTCAGAAGTCTATAGCCCCTCCGAAGTCTCAGTAGAAATCAGTAGGTCTGGATCGGTGAGAGGGCCTGGGCCAGAGGAGGCCTGGAAGAGGAGAAGAGGTGCTCTGGCTCTTAAGAGACTCCCCTTCCGGCTTTTTGAAGGGGGAGGGTGAACGGAAGGAAAATCAATAGGCAAGGAACAGGAGGCCTGTGATGGCATGGCTAATCGGGTTTCTGCATTAATGTTTCAGATGCTGGGAGAGCTCGTTGCCTAGCTTGCTGTACTCATGGCCTCAGTGCAGCCTTGCACAATGAACAGCAAACACATACACACAAAAGGCAGCTCTGTTGCTTGTAGGTTCACACATATTCACTCACTAAAGCAAAGGTATCAATAAGAAGCTCCACTTTGTGTTTCCTCAACCATTTTGGACAGTCAACCAAGTACACATTGCAACAAACACAGTCAAAAAACACACCAATTTGGGGTAGTGACATTAGTCTGCTTCTGCATGATATATGCATCATTTAATTCTAAGAGCAGGACAAGAGCTGATAACACAAGAGGCAGAAAAGGGGAAGGGGCAGTGAAAGAAATTGCCCTGAAAAATGCAAGCTGCAGGTCACTGTTGAGATAAGAATTAAGAACAAGAGAATGCTGGTGTGTGTGTGTGTGTGTGTGTGTGTGTGTGTGTGTGTGTGTGTGTGTGTGTGTGTGTGTGTGTGTGTGTCCACATGTGTGCATGAGCCAGAGAGAGGCAGGAGGCATAGCTGTGTTGGAGGAACAGTCCTCCCAGACACTGAATCATAATCTCTAAACTCTGCCGGTATTTGGTGTTTATGCCACAGTTTCCACATTGCTTTCATCTGATATTAGCTGTGTATAAATCAGGGTGCGACAGACAGGCAGCTCCCTTGTAGAGACTGGTACGGGAAGGGGAGCTGCCACAGGCTGCACCTTGGGCCCCCACCCACCACCACCTCTCTGCCTCACCACCAGATGTGCCCCCCCCCCCCCCCCCCCCCGCACACAAACACACACACACACACACACACATATACACACAAACACGTGCGCCTTCATCCCACCACTCGCACTGACACCATGAATGCCTCCAACCATTCTGAAATATTCACTCTCTGCGCTCCTACGCTCCGGCTGTACTGGTCTGCAGCTTTGACTATAACAACAATGATAGATAAGGCCAGCAAAAGTGATGTAGCTCGGCTGCTTCCTTCAAATACTTCTCAGCCAACCCAGGAACATACTGCAAAATGTTTTACCTACAACATTCACTCCTGACAGTGAAAGCACGATTGATATTCTTATGGCTATGTTTAGGCAGCTAAAAGCACTTACTGAAGGCAATACTTTTGTAATAATTGATTAATTTGAATTTATTTGATCATAGAATCACAATTAAAAACTACAATGCTGACTGCCCAAAGCTAGGTATTGCATTTTTACCTAATCTTGAGGCCCTTGTCTTTCAGAGGGTCCCTTTAAGAATATTTTCAGCATGTCAGTTGATATTAAAAGGTGCACTCCACCAAGTTTATCACTTAACTCATCATGGGGAGTGCAGTACTGCCAGTCTGTGTCATTTTGAATTTACTAGTTCTTAAATATTTCTCTCTGTTAAGTCTGCCAACTTAATGCAAGTTCAGTACTGAATTGCTGGGATACCCCTTTAAGCTTACCTGATGCATGTCATGTCAGGCATGGTGGAGGACACGCCCCCAAGCCCACAGGAGGAATCGAACCGGGACCTTAGCTGTGAGGCAACAGTGTTTCCACCGTGTCACCGTGCCACACCGTGCCACCTAAAGTAAAGTAGTATTCCATCATACAAATGCTGGTTAGTGACTGGGACTACTGCGTTACCCCAGTGTGTTTTGGGAAATCTTGCAACTTTGGTTGAAGTTAGGGGAGATCTGCCCTGTTTGCACACCTAACTTAGACTGTGATATGATCATACAGTGTATTGTTTCTGTTATTGGAGAGGGGGTGGTTGATCACATGGGGATTGTGCTGTGGACACCAGACCACACTTTGATTGAATCCACCATCACAGGTTATATTTAGTATAATTATCATAATGACTCCTCCTAATTGAATGCACGTTAAAAATATATATGACATTAACAGAAACAGGGCAGTGACTCAGAAACACAAATTTATGAATTGACAGCACAACACATGAATATATAAAATCATTTCATAATCTCTCTGTATCTATGTGTATGTTGTTATTGAATATGTGCTTAACAAGAAATAAATTTAACTATGCTCATTATTCATATACCATCTCACCATCACCTTTAAATTTCACACATGCTCCCTTACTTAGAATGGAAAGGTAAAGATAAGCATCATAAACTGAGATTGGAGGCTTTTAGATCATAGGATAGGATAGGACCCACACCGGGGAAATTTAGTCGTTATAGCCAACAAGTTGCAAAAAGCAAGCACAGTGGCATAATGAGGTCTAACTAAAAATATAGAAGTAATCAAGGTACAGAATAGAAAAAACAACAACTATGTATATGCACATTTGTACAGATTATATAAAATAGTATATGCTAAAGAATCCTACTGACATTAAAAAAAAGCACTGTTGCTAGTAGTCGTATGAGAAAAACTAAGTACTGACATGACATGTCAGTGGTGGTGGCACAGTGGTACAAGTGGTAAAACAGTCGCCTCACAGCTAGAAGGTCCCAGGTTCAATTCTCACTGTGGGCTCCGGGGGCATGTCCTCCACCATGCCTCCGGGGCCTGCTGCTCGAGGAAAGGGGCCTTTCTGTGTGGAGTTTGCATGTTCTCCCCATGTTCACCTGGGGTTTCCTCCTTAAAAAAAAAACACTAAAAACATGCAAGAAGATCACCACAATAGTGATGAACAGGAACTGGGTCCCCAGGTGCCGGTCGGATGGCAGCCCACCGCTCCTTGTCTGCCGCGGAGGGAGGACGACCAGGATGGGATAAATGCGGAGGACAATTGCATGTCGTGTGTGTACATGAGCATGAATAATTGCGTGACGAATAAAGGGGATTGTCCCTCCGATTCTTCTTCTTGTCCCTCTGATTCTTCGACATGTGTAGTATTGGGAGAGCACTTGAGAACCTGAGAAAATACCACTTCACTTGGGAGATACTAGGTCTATGTATGTGCACAATATATACAGTTTATAAGAATAGAGTTGCTAATATGGATAATGAAGTGTTGTTGCACAGTTGAGAGAAATATACAGCTTAGAAATTTAGAAATTGCACCAGGTGAAATGTGAGCAGATATTAGCATTAGAGCATATATTAGCCTTGAACAGTAGTGCAAATCAACAACAGGTTTAAGATGTAGAATTGAGAAAGACAGCATCAACACAGTGCTACATTACATGATGCTGGAGTTAAACAGTCTGACAGATGCGGGAATGAAGGACCTGTAGTCGCGTTCTTTCTTACAGACTGGATGCAGTCTGTTACTGAAGGAGCTGCTTAAGCCCCCCACCGTCTCATGCAGGGGGTGGGATGGGCTGTCCGTGATCAGTGTCAGTTTAGTCTTTTCCTGTCTCTCTCAGAGTTTCCACAACCCCAGCAGACCACTGCTCATCTTTCTTGCTTTCTCTATTATTCTTAGCCATGCTCACTGATCACTGCATGAAAAGTAGCATTTCCGTCAATCATCGTCACTGTAAATTGCCGTGGAAGTTCTCTCTCAGCCCCTGTGACCGTGAGGTGTGAAAATGCAAATGTAAATGCTGCAAGCTATACAAATGCAATTAGGGATTGTGTGTGTGTGTGTGTGTGTGTGTGTGTGTGTGTGTGTGTGTGTGTGTGTGTGTGTGTGTGTGTGTGTGTGTGTGTTCTGAGCCTACAGAATACAGACAAAGATTTTTTTTTTTTTCATGAGGATTTAAAAGTGTGTTTAAATAATTTTAAAGGTTACATACAGGATAAGTGTCCTGACTCAAAAGCCTTTAATTTTCCACTTAAATTGCTAAATCAAATTGTGAAAATTAAAGCATCTACAGTTCTTGGACACTGGTCACAATTTTTCGCATTTTGCCACCACACCAGATAAAAAATGGTTGCGTGATTAGCTTGCAAAATTCCAGCAGGGTCAGTCCACTGATGATTCTTTAAGTAGGAATAAAAAGGGAACACACCAAAGTAACTTTTCTTTTTTTATTTTCGATGATGTCACTTTAAAGAAGTTTACATGTTTTATAAAATATTCAGGTACAAAAATAGAAAATCAAAATACCTAGCAAAATCACAGCATGTTTTTCTTTCTATGCAACAAAAATAGTCGCGCAACCTCGCATATGATTGGACGCCTCCTCTGATGCAATGATGTCGGCAGAAAACGACCTTGGTGCATCTGTGAACATGACTGGAGTTTGACTTTTCAGCTTCTGCTAAACTTTAACTCTGTTCATGCAATGGCCGGACATCGTCTTCAGTTCAACCCAGAAGGCACTCCTCTGCGACGAGTGGACGGCCTGGCTGTGGAGCGACCATATCCAGAAAGTCCAAACAATTTAGAGAAGAAACTGCTGAGCGTCTTCAGTGGATTGTCTCGGCTGCTAACGCAGCTGATCGCGCAGTTGGCGAGGAGAATGACCGTGATAAAAGCCAGACTGCTCACTCTGGAGGAGCAGCCCCGACCGAACTGCAGCTGTGGAGACGAAGAGACGGGTGCATAAGTTGCAGTAAATAACATTAGCATTTAATACTACATTGTGCAGTTTTTAGGGCGCCAAACCTTTATTATTCTCATTGCACTACATTCCGAACATTTGGTAACTGTTCATGTTACATTTAACATTACAATGTATTTTGTATTTTAAAGGAAAAGGTGCGGCGTCTGCACAAAAGTGATGGAAACGACAGGTAATATGAACCTGAGCAGGGGTAAGTTAATAAAATACACAGAAATACACTGGATACATTCTGCAGAATGTAAGTAAATGTAAACATTGCATGACCTGTTTGTACTTTTTGTGTTTTACAGACTAATCCCACAACAAAGCAGTGACATCACATTTGATGGCGACTTTAACTGGGAGTCCAGACATGGATGGTGTGGACAAAGGAGCCCTTTTATGTAAGTTTTTTTTTTAAACCCTTTCTGTTTCTTGTTGTTGTTGTTGTTTTTACTATCCTGAAGCCTGTCTTAATTATTTCAAACAAATATATATTTTCTTCCAGCAGCCTGTAAGACATATTACGAGGCAGTGTGGAGGAGCTTCAGGTTTGCCCATCCAGCTCTTTCAGTTCAGGCAGCAGCTGTGAAGATTTCGGCTCGCAGCAGACAGAGAAGGAAGCGGGTAAGAGTTACATGAATGCCGCTTTATTCATTCACAACAATGTAAAAATGGGCTGAATTTTATTTATTAGCTGCATTGTTTTTGACAAACATGGTCACATATGTTATCATGTGTTATTGTTTCTTAGCAGTACTAATATTATATTAATACCTGTATTTACAGCTGCTGGAAGCAAGAAGGAGTGTCCTAGCCACCCAGCAGGAAATTGATTTTTGGCAGGGGGTCACTGCTGACATGATGTCTGATGAGGAGGATGACACCATGGAAGGGGAAGCTGTTTGGGTCGTAAAGCCTCCATCTTTCCGCAGTCAGAGGCTCTCCCAACTCTGCCAGACACTTCAAGAGCGGCTGGAGAGTGACCCAAAGTATGTGGCGACACACCGCATGAGGCTTCACACCGAGTCTCCTTCAAAGCAACAGGCGCCAACTCAGTATGACCCAGAGGCAGCAAACAAGCATTTCCAGAGGCCTTAGACTCTTTTTCATGCACCATGGACCAGTGGCATGGCCCAACCCAGAGATTCTTATCAGTGAACCCCTCTGCACATTTCCTTGCTTTTTTTCCCCCAGTAGTCACTGATTTTATTTGGTTGATCCTTGTTGATGTTTTTTTTGTTTTTTTTTGTGGTGCACATATGACCAATAACAGCAGAGTTGCCATCCAATCGCATGATCACTCACTCATGTGATTGGAGTTGCTATCCAATCACATGAGGGTTTCCTTTTAAAATGCCTATATAATCATCCAATGGTTGTTTGTGAAGCCAGCAGGCCAACCTGAGTAGATCAACATCTGTAACATTCAGTTGCTAATTAGAGCTATTGCACCTTCGCGGAGGCGTGAATAACCACGCCCCCAGACAGATGGTCCTTTCTCAATGATATTCAGAGTGGGCAAACTTCCCCGTAAACTGGCCGTAAATTGCTGATAATCAACAAACTTTGTGGGGGTTTACTGGTCGTAAATCTGGTTTTTCATGCAGTGGACGGTAATGTCATACGGCCAGTCCACCACATTGGTCCAGGCTGAAATATCTCAACAACTATCTCAACAACTATCAGATGTATTGCCATTAAATTTTGTACAGAGTTTCATGGCCCAGAGAGGAGGAATCTTACTGACATTGGTGAAACTGTTTTCACCTCAAGTGCCAACATTGGTTCACATTGGTTTGGGGTGAAATGTGTTGCCATAATCACTTTTCCAAAAGGGGACAAAATTTCAATAAGTCCCACACTTTGGTTTATGACCATGTTCCTGCAGGAATGAGAGTCCCATCAGCCTAAGCTGTGCTGTGTGTTTAGCGCAAATCAGCAAATGTTAGCATTTCTTAATTGGTTTGTTAAACAGATAGTAAGCATTGCCCCCTCTACAAAACAGCATGTTAGCATTGTCAGTCTTGCATGCTGACGTTAGCATTTAGCTCAAACCACCACTGTTCATTTAATATAGCCTCACAGAGATGCTTTATCTGTCTGTGTGGTCTTTTGGTGCCCACTGCCCATTTTGGCAAGCTTCAGTACTATCCATCCATCCATCCATCCATCCATCCATCCATCCATCCATCCATCCATCCATCCATCCATTTTCTATGCCGCTTATCCCTTTCGGGGTCGCAGGTCGTCCACACCCTGGACCGGTCGCCAGCCGATCGCAGGGCACATACACATAACCATTCACACTCACACTCACACCTAGGGGCAATTTAGAGTCACCAATCAACCTAATGAGCATGTTTTTGGTCTGTGGGAGGAAGCCGGAGTACCCGGAGAGAGCCCACGCATGCACGGGAAGAACATGCAAACTTAGCTTCAGTACTAATATGTTCAAATTTCTCTTATTGAGTAATGATATGCAGTGCAACCTATGGAATCTCTCTTAGCTCCACCAAAGTTGGTGACGCACAAAAAAAAGTTGAGTCATCAGCATACATAATTTTCAGCTCTGTCAGTTCAACATTTGGTGAACCATTTATAAGTAATAAATTGAGTAATAAATGAACTCAAGCAACTCTCTTGTGGGATGCTGCAAGATACTTTTTTTTTTTGCTGTCAGAAGAGCAAAATGGTAAGTAATGGATTTATAAATCATTACATGCACTGACTGACTGACTGACTGTACTGATACGATTTACATGTCTCTGACAACAAGATGACACTGGGCAAACCTGAGTTACACTACCATACTATGCTATCATACAAATTTGGCACGCATGTGTGGGTTAAGAAAGAAGAAACAGGGGGGAAAAAACTCAAACCAAAGAAGATAAGATCTTAACTGAGATAAAAATACACAATTAATGTCCATTTAGTACTCAGGAACCAACCATGCAAACTCAGGTTTGTTATCCATGGCAATGGTCACCAGCTAAGTACAGTTTACTGGCTTTATACACAGTGGTTAAACTAACAAAAGCAAAGCTCAACAGAGTGGGAACACATAACAAATGCAATGTGCTAGACACACAGTAGCAAGCAGCAAGCACGGTGATTGAGGTATTTCAAACAGCAACAACAGGACTTGGTGGTATTCCACTTCGGGGATGATTAACATGTATTTTAGTCCATCTGGTAGGTCCAGTGGTGTTTCCCCAAGCTCAGACAATGAGTGACGTGGAGTGGGGTGCATCAATTTTTATATCCTTGCAGATCTTGTGGTCGTATGGCAGGAACTGTCCTGTCCTAAGTCTACTCTCTCTCAGTGTCTCAGGATCATCTGCTCATGTCTCAAACCTTCCAAGTCTGCCCAGCTCCAGTTCACCACCCGAAGAACCTGTAAATTCAACTCACCTATCTGCTTGTTGTGACGAATACTGGAAAGCAGGACTCAAGTGCAGAGGAGCAGATTTCACAGTTTATTTGAAAAGTAACAACAAAAAGAATAATCAACTCAGGAGGTCAAATAACTGGAACGAAGAAGGCAGTCTCTGCTGGAGGACGCTCAACAGCTTCTAATGAAAAAAACACAAAACTCCGTTAGGGAAAGCTCACAGGCAAAAGGAAAAACAGGTGCTGGAGGGAAAACTCGACAGCTACCGAAAAAACCCAAAAACACTGTTCAGGGAAAAACTCACAAGCTGGACTTGGAGACCGGTGCTGGAAATAACTCGACAGTCTCAGGTAAGGCAACAAAAAACTCAGCTGGGGGGAAAGAGCACACAGGCATACAAAAGAAAAAACAAGCGCTGGAGAACAACTCAACAGACACTCAATAACAAAAATCTCCGTAAAGGGTTGAGCAAACAACAAACAAATGACAGCGCTGCTCGAGGGCAAGATGGCTGGAGAACACGAGGCAGGGACCAAGAGATCGTAACTGGGGCGAGACAAGCAACATGAGCAAGAGGATCATCTGGCACCAGAGTATGGGAGAAGCGTGCTTAAGAAGGAGTCCTAATTAGCGGACATAAGTGACAGGTGTGTCAGGTAGGTGCTCAACCCCAGCGAGGATCAGCCCCGCCCCTGCCGTGCTCCAGCCCTGGAAAACACACAGAAAACAGAGTTGGAGCAGATCACCAACACCACAGCCACAACACTTGTGCCTTTTTGGATTTACACAGAACATCGCCCAGCGATCATTATCTATTATTTGTGACAATAAATCCTTTTATTATTCAAACCTTCATTATATGTGTTCTGCATACAGAGTTCAGCCATTTCCTCAGTCCCCAACAAAAGGAGGTTAGCTCCATGGCATACCCACAAACCTGCCATTAAAGCAGACAATGCAAAAACTTGAAAGGAAATGGCATTCCTGTTGTGGCTGTGGTTTTGGTTATCTGCTCTGACTCTGTCTCTGTGTGTTTTCCAGGGATGGAACGTGGCAGGGGCGGGGCTGATCTTCTCTGGGGTTGAGCGGCTACCTGACACACCTGTCACTAATCTCCACTCAGTAGGACTCTCCTTCATAAGCACGCTTCTCCCATACTTTGTTGCCCGATGATCCTCTTGCTCATGCTTGTGAATCTCGCCTCAGAGTCGGTCTCCTGGTCCCTGCCTTGTGTTCTCCAGTCACCTTGCCCTCGTGCAGCGCTGTCCTTATTCTGTGAGTTTGCTTTACCTGCCTGTGAGCCTTACCCTTGATTGAGATTTTTGTTCTTAAGTGTCTGTCGAGTTGATCTCCAGCGTTTGTTTGCCTGTGTGCCTTTTTCCCCCCATTTGAGATTTTTTGTTGTCTTACCTGTGACTGTCAAGTTTTCTCCAGCACCTATTTTTGAGTCCAGCCTGTGTGCTTTTTCCCTTGTGGAGATTTTGGTGTCCTTAATGGTGTCTGTCGAGTTTCCCTCCAGCACCTGTTTCCTTTGTTGCCTGTGTGCTTTCCCTTAACAGAGTTTTGTGTTTTCTTTATTAGAAGCTGTTGAGTGTCCTCCAGCAGAGACTTCATTCTTCATCCAGTTTTTCTGCCGCCTGCTTTCCAGCGCACGTCACAATTCCACCAATTTCGAAGAATTTTGTTTAGCCTTGAAAGGCAGTCTTTTCTTCCCTTGGCCATAACCCACTAACTTCAATTTCTTCATCAAAATCATGAACCTGTAATTTAGACCCCAGGGTTAGAAGTTTTACCCTTAATTGACTCTTCTTTACCAGATATGATCAATCTGTTGTTATCAACAGGTTGTGTGCCACAGTCCTTTAACATTAAACCTTTACACATAATTAAACCACTTCTGAAAAACCTTCTTTCCTTTTCTCTCTAAAATCTTTGAGAAAGCAGTTGCTAAACAGTTGTGTGACTTTCTACATAGTAAGTTTATCTGAGGATTTCCAGTCAGGATTTAAGAGTATATCACAACACAGAGACGGCACTGGTTAAAGTTACAAATTACCTTCGAATTGCATCAGACAGAGGACCTGCCTCTGTACTAGTCTTGTTAGATCTTAGTTCTACATTCAACACCACTGACCATTGCATTTTGTTACAGAGTGATTGGCAGTGAAGGAACTGTACTAAGCTGGTTTAAATCCTACTTTTCACACCGATTCAGTTTTGTACACATTAATGATGATTTCTCTGTGCTAAATTCAGTCACAGAGTTCTTCATGGTTCTACGCTTTGACTGATCCTATTCACCCTATATATGCTCCCTTTAGGCAATTTCATCAGGGAACACAGACACATTTTGATTTCTATGCAGATGATACCCAGTTATATTTATCAAGGTAGCCAAATGAAACCTGAAAACTTAAAGCGTGTGTTACAGACATAAACACCTGACCTGCAATTTTTTGTTGAATTTGGACAAAAGTGAAATTATAGTTCTTTGCCCGAAACATCTTAGAAACTCCAGTTTCCAGTGCCACCATAAGGAATATGGGGTCAGGAGTTATCTTTGATCAAGATATGTCCTAAACTCCCATGTAAAACAAATTTCAAGGACTGCCCTTCTTCACCTACATAACATTGCAAAAATCGTGCACATCCTCAAACATGAAGCAGAAACATCAGTCCACATGACTGTTACTTCCAGACTGGATTATTGTAATTCCTTACTGTCAGGTTGTCTCAATAAGTTACTTAAGACTCTCCAGCTGATCCAGAGTGCTGTTATGACAAAAGCATGGAAAAGATACAATATTTTTCCCATGTTAGTCCATCTACACTGGCTCCCTGTAAAATCCAGAATAGAATTTAAAATCCTTCTCCTTACCCACAAAGCCATAAATTTTTAGGCACCATCATATCTCATCTTAAGAGTTCATAGTACCCTATTACCCCACTAGAACATGGGCTCACAGAATGTAGGCTTGTTTATGGTTCAGTTATCAAGCTCCTCTCCCAGGAATCATACTCCAGTCTCGTTCTGAGGGGCAGACACCCTCTCTACATTTAAGAGTAGGCAGTACGGGCTGGCTCAGGCTTGCCTTGGACCAGCCACTAGTTATGCTGCTACAGGATTTGACTGCCCAGGACTTGCCATGACACACTAAGCACCGCTCTTCTTCTCACTCTCCTAATTTGTATACATTCATGCCCTATTACGGCATGTTACTAACTTGGCTTCCTCTTCGCTGTCTTTGTGCTTTCTCATCTCGCAGGTTCCCATGAATAGTGTTTGAACCTGGATTGTGGTGAATTGATGATGTCGTCTCATGCTGTGGCCCTGCCTGATTTCCACTGTAACTGCTATTACTATTAGTCATACTTCCATACTATTACTGTTACTATTTACTATTAGATTCATAGTGTTCTTATTATGTACATATACTATCTGTTACAAATATGTACATACTACATACTATATATCATACATTTTTTTTTATTAATAGTCAAATTTCTATTACTGCAGCTGTCATTTTTACTGTCACTGCTGTGCATCACTCTGTCTCTTTCTCTTGACCTTTCTCTCCATCTACTTCTTTAATGCCCCCTCTCTCTCTCTCTCTCTCTCTCTCCCCACAGGAAATGTTGTCTGATATTGAGAAGGAATGTCACTCATCTTGAAGCATCTAATTACCAGTCTGTGATCTTCATCCAGGTGACTTAAATCTACAGGTGGATCCCACTATTCACTTACATTACATGGGGTTCACTGCAGCTGGTGTTTTAGCTTTTTCAAAGACCCGGGGCCCGTTGCACAAAACTAGGATAAGGGATTAAGCTGGGATATGTTGGTTATCCTGGCTCAACTTATCCATGATCCAGTTGCACAAAAGCAGGATAGCAGAAAGTGGGATATGTTATGGGATAAGTTACCATGGGGATTTATTCTGTGGAGCTAGCCTGCTCCAGACCAGGCTAAGTTCCAGGATCTATTTAATCTCATCCCTTATCTCAGTCAGCAGTCATCACAAACAGAAACCAATAGTTATTCCACTGACCACTACACATTGTTATCACATTCAACACTGTCATTATTTAAACATTAACACAAAACATAAGCATCATTAATTTCAATTTTAATTAATTTCCTTAATTTCAATCATTGTAGACAAATTATGATTTTAGATGATGTTGCAATCATCCATAGACTATATATAAAATGCACATCCGATATAAATATAAATAAAGGGAAATTATGGAAGGGATAATGCCCGACTAGGTGTTCATTATCAGAAATGAATGGATGACACGAAGGTGTGAACCGTCCCTTACGAAAGAAATAAATATTAAATCAATTATTAATATGTTAATGTTGTTTTTTACCATTAAAATCGTAAGTTTTTCCACAAGAGGCGGCTGAGTGGACTATTTAATATCTCTTGTTGTGACGCGTTGCCAAGGTAACCGGCTCTGGCCACAGAACCTGCAGCTCGGTTGGCCGCAGCTGTTATATTAGGCCTAATCAGTGGAGGGAAGTGAGATGATTGCTTAACGTTATGTTACATGATAAAAAGTATCATTTCAGAGGGCAAGTGCACCTCTTACCGCTTGTGTGTGTCCAGAGGATGATGCGAAATTTTGTTTCAAAGAATCAAAGTCCACAGATAGTGTCCTAAATCGTTTTAATTGCAAGAAATATTATCCACCATTCACTCTGATTATTAAAAGTGTATCAAGCAAGTAAGTCTATCCATCCATCCATCCATCCATCCATCCATCCATTTTCTATGCCGCTTATCCCTTTCGGGGTCACGGGGGGGCTGGAGCCTATCCCAGCTGTCATCGGGCGAGAGGCGGGGTACACCTTGGACCGGTCGCCAGTTGATCACAGGTAAGTCTATCCTAAATCGTTTTTATAAATATTATCCACCATTCACTCTGTAGCAAGTAAGTAAGGTAAGCAAGACAGTTTCTGTTGCCACGGTTACCAACAAGCGTTTGAGCCAGCACAATAATTTAGAACAATCAGGCTATTTTACCGGAACTTTTTACAACACTTTTTAACGGACACCCTGCAGCCAATCAGAATCGAGTATTCACCCAGACCTTGGAATAACAAGGAGTTATACAGTCTGATGGAGTTACATTTAAACAATTTCACTTACAGTTTCAACTGATTCATAATCAGAGTACAACTACGTTTTCAGAGATGTTTATCAACTATTTGGATTGTAATTGTGATGTTTCAGCGGAGCAGTGAGTGTGTATTTGTGCGCTACTTACGCATTCAGGCAGTCTGCAATACTTTGCCACGCTTTCTCTCATTGTTTTATAACTGTGGCGGTGTTGCCTTTCTTTTTAATTTGGTCCTTCACCTTCACGTAAGCCTCCATGCGGACTTCTGCCTCCAACGGGGAAAAGTACGCCGCTCTAGTTGCCATGGTGAATCGGTGAATCTGTGATCGATGGCGGGGTCTATTTAAAGGTCTATCTGTGTCTGCTCATCCTGGCTTGGTCTTTGTGCAACCGATTAAGCCTGGACGCTCATGTTTTGGATTGTTTGAACTCAGCTCAGTCACTTATCCTGGATGTCTTAATCCTACTTTTGTGCAATGGGCCCCTGACCAGGCAACACAGTCATAATTGTTTGTTGATTGTTTATTTCTTTTGGGACTTGGGATAGCTTTTACATGGCACTGTACTGTTTCGGTCTTTGCTAGGGTGTGTGAGATAACATTATGGGATTGGACAGATGGCAGCCATTCATCAGAAGCACTGGGATGATCTGGGGCTGTATTCATAAATATTCCTAGTGCAAAGAGTTCTGTGGTCGATCTTTGACATGCACACCTCTCCCACCCAACACAATAACGCTATAATGCCAGAAATGAAAGCAATCATAACAACACAATATTTGGTAACAATAAAAATGCAGCAGTGCAGCAGAGATAACTTGGGTCTGTCACAACCTTCCATCAGCAAAGTAATCACACCAACATTTACAGCGCTTTCACAGCTTCTTATTGTGGCACAGGTTATCTCATCTCGCACTGGATGTCCATACCTTACAGGCTCACAAATGGGCATTCATGGACATAGCAGCTTCCCTGCTGTTGTAGGTGTAATTGATGTCAATTAACACATCTATGTATATAAACTGACTAGAAGTCACAGAAATTGATGAAAGCTGAGTCATTTTACCACTTTAACACTTTATATTTTACAGTATATACTCTCTATATTCTTATACTTTTACATTATACTGCACTGCCACTTCTATCTGTTGCACGTCACATGTTTATGTACCGTGTTTCACATGTTTTATAGTTCCATTGTTACAATCCTGCAGACCTGTCTGTTCCTGGTGTTTCCTTTTTCCCTTTTCCCCAGTGTTACTGTTGTCTGTCTGTTTTCCTCTGTCTGTCTAGCTGGGTGTCCCTCTACACCCAGCCAGCTCTGCCTCCTCAGGTGCACACCTGACGCACGCTCCAAAATCTGAATGTCCACTTTTTTGTGTTCACAGTAAGGTGTAAATAAGATAAAATAAGATAAGATATTCATTTATTAGTCCCACAGTGGGGAAATTTCCAGTATTACAGCAGCAAAGTGGATAGCAAAAAGCAGAGGGCATCAGTAAAAAGACATTGAATAGCAAACAATATCGTAAATATCATTGCATTCTCTCTTCTCTGTGTCCTGCTTTTGGGTTTATTCAGTTCCCCAGCATGAAAGGCCTATTGATTTCACTGTCCATCTTCACTAAGAATGCCATGTCTTTTTATCAATCAATCACACATTATAAAAGTATGTGTCACACCTAGCAATTGGATCAAGCACGCCTCCTCACTAGGAGAAAAGTTTCAGTCCTTTCCTCGCACTGAGAATTTTCCTAAATCACTCCTAAACTAAGACTTAAGCCGTTTCTCAATACCAAGTACGCCAAGTTCGGCCTTACGAACCCGTCCTGGCTCTCCAGGACGTGTGGACGCAGGACCGTCATTCTGCAATTGGGACGGTAGCATACTTGATGACGTCACCATCTCAGCTTGTCCATTAGCAGGAGGACACATCCCCGAAAACTTTGGAGCAAATTTTAAACTACGCGCTATTGTGATGAATCGACCACAGATTTTAAGTTTTAACATCCACTTTCTCATATAAAATAATCTTAAAACCACATTCCGTACTACTAAAACAGTAGTATTTCGAAACTTGTAATTTAAAGTTGTGTGTCCTTTCCTCCGATACTGTTGCTATGAAATGCATTCTGGGATACATGGCTGCCCCAAGTCCACACAAGTCACCATCCGATGCATCCGCGCTAAAATGGGAGGTGCAAGAACACATCCGGGTATTTGACTGTACTTGGCGAGATGCAGACTTTTGAATTGGAACTTTTCTTGGACAGAATGATGACGTTTCTCAAGTACACAGAGAAGAATGCATATTGAGAAACGGCCTGAGAGAATTTTTTACGCTAGGGTAGAGAGAAGTTCTCAGAGTATTCTCATAATGTTTGTGAATACAGCCCCAGGTGTTTTGTTTAGTCAGTTTCAGAGGCTAGTTGGGAAGTTGTCTCAATCCATCCCAGGTCAGACGTTACAGTTCTGTTTGCTGCAGTCAATGTCAGATTATCAGGTCATTTCAGGATTTCTGAAACATATGTCAGTTTTGCATTTGAATAGTATTCCTCTTTCCTTTCCATCAGTGATGAACCTGAGAGACTGTGTCCCATAAAGTTTGGAGCTGATGGCCATTAAGGTAACATTCAACAAGTCACTCCTTGCTTACCAGGTGACTCTGTGCGGGTGGCCAACTGGAACTAGTGGGCATTTATGTCAGGCAGGCAGACTTTTAACTGTCACAAAAAGTTGACATGTGAGTGCATTTCCCTTATGTCCAGTCCAGTGTTGTTTTTCACACACTCTTGAACATTACAGTGTATCTTTACAGGATGTGCATTGTTTCAGCTTCCTCAGTGAACCTACACTGCCACAATTTGCACATTTCTTGGACATTTGCTGGTCATGGGTAACACTCACCCCTCAGGAGGAACCATTTCCCATTTAAAGGGGCCTCTCTTGATAGTCTGACTCCTGATTTTACATCCAGATTTTTTACATCTAGAATTAATGGTGTCTGTAACATGCTAAATTCCAGATTTTCGAACTGTGTGTTTCATTTCTAACTATGTAACTTTAATTGCCTTTACGTACATCTGCATCAACTGATGACTACTCATTACGCCTCTCAGTGATACACAGCGATAACACTCTGGCAGTGGATCAAACAAGATGTAATCCAGAGAAATAGTTTTTCCCCTTTCCATTTAGCAGGCCATGTGCTTGTCTTCTGCTCAATTTAACTGCTTCACCAATTACAATATGGCACATAAAGCCATGGAACCAGAGAAGCCAATTACAAAATCGAACCAAGGTCCTCCTTTTCTTCCCACGTACAAGGATGGAGCCAATCACAATCAATTTCCAGCATGAATGATGCTTCATATAGCGTTGAAATTCTGAATACGCTGATACACCCCTTGAAAAGAGTGGAATACACTCTGGGAAAGGTGAGGCAGTGGGACAGTTTAGAAAGAGGCAGGGAACAGGCAAGCCACTGTCAGATGGTTGGGGAATTGGATGCAGGACACAGGCAGAGTGAAGCTGCAGATGGAAATTTATTGATATTTCCCTTTTCTTTTCAAGTTTCTTTTCTTTGCTGTTCAGTGTACAGGAAATTAGTTTGCGTTTAGTTTGCGTTTAGTGTGTGTGCTGTAACAACAAAGGAACCAAAAATGTGATGGAAAAATATCCATCAGCACTTAATCTGCAGTTAATCACATCTCATTCACAAATGACCTCAATAATTAATTCATTGGTCAAACACCACAATACATCACTAACTACCATGGCAGCATTAACATAAATTATTTTACCAATAATAAATCAATATAATGAAAATTAAATATTTACATATTTACATTTTAACTACTTCTGGTTCCTGGCATAGAGCCCACGTCATTGCTGCTTGCAACACAAACAACCGCACGCAGATATCAGAGATACCGCCCATCATCAAAGAGAGGAGGAAAGGGAAACCACACTCACATTTCAAAGACACACAAAGGATTATTTCTGCAGGCCAGGAGATAGGAGATTGTTGGAGTCTTGGGCAAACCATCCATCCATCCATCCATTATCTATACCGCCTATCCCTTTCGGGGTTGCGGGGGGCTGGAGCCTATCCCAGCTACAATGGGCGAGAGGCGGGGTACACCCTGAACCGGTCGCCAGCCGATTGCAGGGCCACATGCAAAGACAGACAAACATTCACACTCACACTCACACCTACGGACAATTTAGAGTCATCAATTAACCTAATGAGCATGTTTTTGGTCTGTGGGAGGAAGCCGGAGTACCCGGAGAGAACCCACGCATGCACGGGAAGAACATGCAAACTTCACACAGAAAGGCCCCGCCTGACCCGGGGATCGAACCGGCAACCTCCTTGCTGTGAGGCACGCGCACTACCTGCTGCGCCACCGTGCAGCCCTTGGGCAAACCATCCGGATGCAAAATGTGGCACATTGCAGGCATGTTATATGCGTTTCTAATCGACTGATCGTCATCAGGTGTGTGCATTACGCTGCGCCAGTGGTGGCCTGGTTGCGTGAGTGCGTTTGGGGCAGGGAATGTGAAAGCAGCACGTTGGCCTTGGCTGGTTAGCCAGGAAGTGAGTAAGGATTTTGTACACCCCTTCAATGTCATTTACAGCTCCAGCACCTCGAATCATGCATTCAGGGATAATAATGATATTTCTCACAATTGCAAGTGCTAAATGTTTATTACACTATGTATGCGAGCATGAAAAACAATAAGTTATAGGTTCTTATCCTTGACTGAGCACCGTGGCTCAGTGGTGAGAGATTTTATAAATACCACATTATCTTTGCATTCAAAGTCACTGTCATGGTCTTGGGTTTTGTTCTGGTACTTTAATTTACATTTACCCCCTTTTTCCCCTTTGCCTCAGCTGGCTCGGTGCGGAGAGGCGGGGCTGTCGGCTCGGGGGCGAGGCACACGAGACACACCTGCAGCTCATCGGCAATTAGCCGGCTTCTTGTGCTCCACTCACACTCATTCCTGTGCCAGACTATTCCTCAGTCCAGCCTCGTACACTCGTGCCTCTCGTCCTCGAGCCTTTCTCTAGTCTGTTGCCTCATTAGTGAGTATTAGGAAGTATTTGTGCTATCCGCCAGTTTTGTTAAGAGCGTGATTTCTGTTACAAGCGTACATAAGTCTTGTCACTCCCTTTTTGGAGTTTTTCTGTTGGTTTGAATACTTTGAGTTTTCCTTAGAAGTGAAACCTCCGCCAGTTTTGTTTTGGGCGTGTTTTTTGTTACAAGCATCAGTAAGTTTTGTTTCTCCCTTTTGGAGTTTTTCCTGTTTGTTTGTAGACTTTGAGTTTTCCCCTCGTGGTGATTTTTTGGTTGTGCTTTGTTTTCAAATAAATTCCTGCTTTGTGTCTCTGCATTTTTGGGTTCTGGCCTTGATTTCACACTCGTAACAGTCACAGACCGCCCACAGCATTTTGAACTAAGGAACTTACTGGAAAACACTAGATCATGAGCTCTATTGGTGTGTTTTGCAGCTTATGATTTGTTGAATCGCGACCTGGGCTGAACACCACCCCATCCAGCTACAGCTTGCACTCTCATCAATTCTCTCGGTGGCTCACTGCCTCTCAGCCCCAAATAAACAAATCTTCTGTATCTTCTTCTGTAGCCTGCCCTCTGCACCTACCCCGCCATCCATCATCATCAGATCTGGACAACTGTAAACTGCCACACATCATCTATCCCCTAAATGACTTCTCATTGTCACGCCACCATCGAGTTCCCCTCTCCTCAGACAAATGGAAAGTCTCAGCACATCCTTAGAATTATCAGCATCACCCTCAACTAGCCAACTACTGAAAAAAAATCAATCAAGAAATAACAATGATAACACAATCATTAATAACAATAAATTATCCATAATAATTAACAAAATTCCCTTACTAATTTCACATTTCTTTCTGCCCCACAAACACACCTAACAATAATTCCTTCACTGCTAGGCCACCAACTATGTCATCTGCATCATCCCTCAAGGTCAACGTTTTTGCTACACGTCCTTTCCATTGCTTCCTCTGTTCCATCTTTCCAAGGCCACATCATATTCAACCAGGAATGCAAGTTGGAACTAAAGCCATGGCACCAGTTCCTATCCCCACAGATCTCTTTCTTTCATGGCAACCATGTCACCAAACCAGAAAACATCCATCTGTTCACAGATGCAGCCCCCGTCCGTCAGCTTTGGTGGCTACCACAGTGGTAGGTGGTTCTCAAGGACCATACAAATTCACAACTCTTATCCCCTCCTTCACCATCTGCGAATTATACATAATCATCACAGCAGACATTCTTCAGGGGCACGAATGGTCCAAAAAGAACATTGCTATTTATTCCAACTATAATAATCCACGGGCGGCACAGTGGTGCAAACAGGTAGTGCGCGTGCCTCACAGCAAGAAGGTCGCCAGTTCGATTCCCGGGTCAGGCCTTTCTGTGTGAAGTTTGCATGTTCTTCCCATGCATGCATGGGTTCTCTCCGGGTACTCCAGCTTCCTCCCACAGACCAAAAACATGCTTATTAGGTTGATTGGTGACTCTAAATTGCCCCTAGGTGTGAATGATGTGAATGTTAGTGTGAATGGTTGTCTGTCTTTGCATGTTGCCCTGCAATCGACTGGTAACCGGTTCAGGGTGTACCCCGCCTATCGCCCGTTGAAGCTGGGATAGGCTCCAGTGCCCCCGCAACATCTGACCCTCCTCCAATTCATTCTCAAGACTAACACTTTCACTGTACAAGTCTACATCAGAGAAATTAAGTATCTCCTTGTCCTATTCTCACTTTAACTTGTCTCCGCGAGGCTGAACCATGCTCCACATCAAAGGTTTGCCCCTCACTCCAGACCTCCTTGCTCGCTGCATTACTACACTCTGCTCAGGTCATCCATCTCTATTCATAGACAAAATCTCAGATTCCATTTTCCTACTGACGTTCTCTGGTCTTCTATGCTGCACAGAGTTCACAGCCACTATCCTCTACTACCCACCATCTTGACATGGAGCCATGTCTCAACATCTCCATCTATTCCTCTGACTCTTACATACCACCTCTTATACAGCTAGACTAACCAGTCCGGTTTACCTTAACCCAACCATGTCTTTGACTAGAAGTCACTCAAACCTAGCCGGTCAAGCTTTCCCCCAATATCTTCTTATGGTCTCAGAAACGGCCAAGCAAAATCTTAGAAAACACTCTAGACATCCATTCTGGTCAGCCTCTACCACTTACTGGCAGGTAACCCCTGACCACATCATCAATTCTCAGCCACTGGTCTCCCCTTCCATTCCTCATGTACAGTGGCGTTGCTAGGGTCTCTTGGGGTACCAAGCAAGAAATCCCTGGGGGCCCCACCCCACCTGTGCATGCCCCCCAAAATTGTTTTTTTGCACACATAAATGCACAATTTCCAGGGCCCCCCTAGTGGCTGGGAGCTCCACGCAAGTGCCTGGCTTGCCTTTCCACAAGCCCCGCCCCTGCTCATGTACATCCTCTATACCAACAGACATCAGAAATGCACATGAGCAGCTTCTCTCTTGAAGTTCCTTTGGGGCTTTTCCTGAAATCTGAGAACATACAAAGAGACGGCTCCCCCACCCTGAGCCTCAACTCCTGCGGTTCCATGCTGTCTCTACACCGGCAGCTCGCACTAGTCCATCGTCACACTCCATCTATCATTCACCCCCTACTCCGTCATCTCTCTACCATCATCCCTATCTCTCACTCCTCATCTCCTCATCCCTTCATCCCTCAACTATCACCCCTTCACCCCCTCATCTCTCCATCCCTCACCCCTCAACCCTTGACCTTCATCCCCTCATCCCTCCTTCCCTCCACTCTGCCTTCCCTTCATCCCTCAACCTTCATCCTAACGTGTTATCATTCATTAGCTATGCTGTCCTCGATCCATAACATGTAATAAACTATTATAAATTTGTATCTTATTGCTGTGGTCTTTGTCAGTGAATTTTCCATTAGCATAGGCAATAGGGTGCTATTAAAAACTCCTATCTATCTATCTATCTATCTATCTATCTATCTATCTATCTATCTATCTATCTATCTATCTATCTATCTATCTATCTATCTGATATTCTGCGCTTCTAAAGCTAGCAACTGACAAGGGTTAGGTGGGGTTTTCTCCAATAGCTACAAGCCTGGAGAGAAAGCCCTACAGCATCTAATTTATTTCTATCTTAGGATAGCCTCTGTTAAATCTATTCTCAATCTGATGACAAAGTTTGGAAAAGTTTATCTCCAACCTGGTTTGACTATTTTACCAGAAACTTTGAGCATTGCTGGCTGAGGGCTGCATGCTCACTGGAGGGCCAGCAGTGGTTTGGGGTTGGTGCAGAGAATCATCAACAATGACATTAATTGTAGCAGTCTGTTCAATTTCCAATTCTTGTTCTTGGTTTACAGTTTTTGGTTCCTCTGTTGCTCTCCTTGTCCCTGCCATCCCGATATCATGTTCAGTTTGTGCTGTTTCATTTTCGATGACACTGACCATGTCTGCAACTTTGTCTTTCATTTATAATAATTCTGACATCTTCTGGCTCTGCCATTTCTCTTTCTAGGTACTTCAAAATATGTTTCATCAATGATATGCAAGATTTCCCTTTAACATCTGTGAATTTCACAACATTGAAGTTATCTCTAGTCAGGGTCTGCTCATGCTACCTCTTCTTGTGGTTCTTCCAGGGTTGTTATCAGATTGACAGGGCAGAAAGGGCTTTAACTGTGCATGAGTTGACTGAACTGTAAGGTCTTTCTTGTCCCCAATGATCAAACTGGCCTCAGGTGACATGTATTCAACCAACAACATCCACCTGTCCTTTAACAGAACAACTTCCTAACTGTAGACCACCTGGGTTGTAGTGTAGGGATTTAACTTACTCAGAATTTAACAAACAGGTTCTGAAAACTGGACATCTGAACACCAATTTCAATGGTGCCTCCAAAATGGGGAGAAATAATCATGAGAGTGATGAGGTGATGTTTCCTCAGCAAGAACTTTAGTCTAATAAGTTTATTTTACAAAAAATACAACAATTTACAAACAAAAATATCAGCAGTTACAAAGAGAGTACACTCCCAATTCCAGCCCCAACAATAGCGGTTTTGGTCTTTCCATTCACAGCGGCTGTATGGGGCCTTAATTTTTATGTAACTCACTTGCTGAAACAGTGATAGACAAGTATTTTTCAAAATTTTATATTTTAGATATTACTAGTTCATTTGAAAGTTATAAGTTGCTTTACAATATTAAAATCAGAATCAGAATTGGCAGAAGTGACACTGTATGACTATGGATATTAATGCCTGTGTTGAGTAATGCATTACTGGTCACACTAATTTTGTATTACTTTCACCAAAATAACTGCAGAAGTACAATGACCTTTATATATCATGGCTATGTAAGTTTGTAATAATAATGCTGTTGCAACTATAGCCTCAAAATAGCCTCTATGGCAATGTTAGCTTACTGTAATGATTGGTTTCAACAGCAATTTTGCAAGCTTTATCAGACAAATCGACAAAGGCCATGCTTTTGTAGATATAAGTCGCTCAGGTGTATAAGTTGCATCAGTCAAAGATGCGTCATGAAGAGAAAAAAAAAAACAAAAAAACATATATAAGTCGCACTGGACTATAAGTCACAGAAAAAATAGATATTTCATCTGGAAAGGCAAGTTATCCAACTACACAATAGCACACAGAACAACAGGCTGAATAGGTGTCTGGTATGTTAACATAACACATTAACAGTTTTTCAGCTACACAATAGCATAAAGAACATACCCGGGAGGCTGAATAGGCTAAATTAACATAGCAAGCCAGCGAGTCCAACAAGCAAGTTACCGGTAAGGAAGTTCACCAAGCTCCCGATCTCATTCCACATCACTGAATCCATTGAATTCTTCATCCTTGGAGTCGCTTCTGAACAACTCTGCCAACTCCGGAAGAAGATGAAGCACCTCTTCTGCGAGGCTGTCATCAGACTTGGCATTCAGCATTCAGATAATTTTTTCACTGGCACAGGAGCAGCATATAGCTGTCACAAGCCTCTTGCAGCTGTAGACAGTAATGTTTACTCCTTGGTTCATGTCAGTCAGTATGAATTAACATTTAAAAACATGTTAATATTATGTTATATTTTGATATATAAGTCGCACCTGACTATAAGTCGCAGGACCAGCCAAACTATGAAAAAAAGTTTGACCTATAGTCCGGAAAATACTGTAGTTAAAAGTAACCAATGGTAACTAAACCCTTTTGAGCATTTTAGCCATTTTTTAAAACATTTGATTGATTTTAACTTCTGAACGATTTTATGGTTTCAATTAAATCTCATGAATGTGAATTGTATGTATAATCAGATTTTTACATCATTACAGGCCATAAATTTAGTGGGGTGTTTTTAGACTCGTTACAGACTATGAGTGCATTATCTTTTAACTTCAACTGTTAAATGAATTGACATGCATATTCTGTATTATATGATTTCATATCCAAGATCCCCAGTGGAGGAGTTATAACTTAACTCTATAACAACCATTGGAATTTCTGGTACAGAGAATCATGATCCCCAGATTAAATTTAGTCCTCTGTACCTTTCATTTATTACCATTTAGATAAAAATTTGTTACTATGGAGAACGGTTTTGTTCTGGCTGGTGAACTGTAGAGTGTCACTCTTGTTTTATCTGCTGTTCTGCCTGCTGCTGGTTTTCTTTGACATTCATGCTCCACCTGCTGCCAGTCGCCCAGTTTTCCTTTCATCTAACCCCTTGTGTATCATCAGCATTCGTGAGTACTGATAACATTGCTCGTGCATTTGTAATTTTATCTTTTGCTTGTGTAAACAAGTGAGGCGGCCATTACAGTTTTTAGGCCTTCACACTCCCAAGCCACGACTCAGGCCCGCAACAAAGTTTTTTTTCTTTTAGTGATTTTATGTTGGTATCACTGATTGTGTTTGTGTGAGTGTGGGCCCACAGTATATTAATGAGATTAAATGTAAAAGGTACTCTACATGGTAAAATGTGGCTAGAGCTTATTTAAAAAAATCTAGGAAACCGATTGCCTTGAAAAAAGTAAGTAAAAATGACACTTAGTCTTGAGCTGTGTTTACTTGAAAGTGATTTATCTTGTTTTTTATAAGTGTTAGCAACTTAAGTAAGACAAGTTAGCTTGACTTTATAGTTGTGTTTACTACTTGTGTTTAATTTAGGAAACTGATCAAATCAAGTACAAAAAAGAATGATTATTTTGCAGGATTATTTTTTATTTGAACAAAATGCCATTCTAGTGTTTGTGGAAAACAAATGAAATGATACAATACATAAAAAAATCACTTCTAAGCCTTATAAAATAATATATTTTTTTTAAATCTAGAAAATTTCAGACTAAATATTTCTCCCTGATTTTACTTAGAATTCCAATAGGGGACATAAAGTCATTGAGAGGCATTCATTTTGTGTTTCTCTAAAGGAGTCTAATTTTGTTGCGTGTTAGTCTTTATAATTGCCTTATTTCAGTTTATCTTTATTTAAAGTGTTCTAAAAATCAATTCAAATAAAAAAAAAAAAGTACCTGTTCGAGGGTCAGAGTTTATTACCTGGTAGTTCATGTTCGCACTAATTGATAGAAAGGGAATAAATAAGGTTCAAATACAAGGACAAAAAAAACTTAAGTATATATTTTGTTTATACTTTCTTAAATCTATTTGGAGGCACTGCCAGTTATTTTATTGGTGAAACAAGGGAACACAGGTTTTAAATATTAAGTTACACAGGCAGGTAACAGCACCATTAAATTTGAAAGTACCCAGGCTCCGTCCATAGTACTACTACATGACCAGATTATATAGATACATGGGATGGGTGTTGCTGCACGGTGGTGCAAGCAGGTAGTGCGCGTGCCTCACAGCACGAAGGTCGCCGGTTCAATTCCCAGGTCGGGCCTTTCTGTGTGAATTTTGCATGTTCTTCCCGTGCATGCGTGGGTTCTCTCCGGGTACTCCGGCTTCCTCCCACAGACCAAAAACATGCTCATTAGGTTAATTGGTTACTCTAAATTGCCCCTAGGTGTGAGTGTGAGTGTGAATGCTTGTGTGTTTGTGCCCTGCGATCGGCTGGCGACCGGTCCAGGGTGTACTCCGCCTCCCGCCCGTTGACAGCTGAGATAGGCTCCGGCCCCCCCTGCGACCCCAAAAGGGATAAGCGGCGTAGAAAATGGATGGATGGATGGATGGGATGGGTGTTGCACATGTCAGTGTCACCTCATTTTTTTATGTAGTGAAATGTCATTAAAATGTATTGTGTATACAATCACAATCAAGCTGAACCTTAAATATAAAACACATATCACAGCAAATGAAAAGGATTTATTGTATGCTGCTGAGCTGTGTTTGAAAAAATTTGCAGTCCAGAACATCCGAAAGTTCAGAATACCCTTTTTAGTGGAGCCAAAGCTAAGCGGACAGACATGAAGCAGTCACATTTATGGCAAATGTAGATTTAAAAAGAAAGGCATCTGACTAACATACTATACACAAATATTGAAATCTGTTGATCTGTTAGGGCCATATGAGGATTACCAATAGCACTTACGTTTTTAAAGCTGAAAAACCCCTCTCTGTGTACATGTTTTAGAGCTGTATATGGTTCAGCCTAAGGTGGAGGGAAATCTAGCAATTCACAAGCTTAACAAAAACATAGTGTATGAGTGCATGTGTTAATAGACTGCACATCTTCATGCTCACACATCAAAATACACACAAAACATGCAACGTGTCTTCATACACACACACTCAGATGCGTCCATTTTCTAATGTGCGCTTAGAGCAGAGCCATCCTACAGTAACAGTATTGATTGTTCATCTGTAGACAATCATTTCTTCTCTGCTTTGAGTCCCAAAACAGTGATTCTGGGAACTTGAGTCCCTTCATCCCCATTCTTTGTACTTGCTCTTCAGTCTGCTGGTTGCTTATTGCTTTCCTCTAGAACCTTGGCCTGAACAGAGGCAGACATTAGGATTGAAATGCCTTCTTTATGTTACATGGATGTATTCTTGCTCGCTACATTCAGAAAATGGTTCTCAGTACATACTTCGGATGAAGAATGCGACACTGACAGATCAGCAATATTGACAAATACATAAATTAGTAGTTGTCCTCTTACTGAACTACACTCAGTAAGAGGACAACTCTGATGTTAGAGACAAACTCATAATAAAGTGGGACATCAAGAAGCTGGACCCAGTCTCAGTAGTTGGTGGAGACCAAAACCAAACTAAAAGAACTATTGGACTTGTACTCTTCAGGTAAACAGAAACACTGTCACAGCAGTTTCCCAGTTTTGTCTCTTTGTTTCCTCATGTTTTCCCATTCCCCATGTCTCCTGTGTTCCTGTTTATCTCTCTCTGAGTCTGTGTGTCTTTGGTATGGGCGTAGCAATTCCTCCTTCATCTGCCTACCTGTGTGCCTGCCTACCTGTTTGTTTGTCCACCTGCAATCCCTGCACCTCTCTTGCTCAGCTACACTCCGCCATCTCCACTTCACCTCCATTTCCCTGCTATCTCCATTAAACCCTCTTTTTTTCCCCACATTTAATGTAACATGTTTTTATTTGAGAAAATGAGCACTGATTACAGATATTCAACATACATCATTTTTCTTGTTCTCCACCCATCCCCACCATGCTGCCAGTGCAACAACAACATCCATCCATCCATCCATATTTAATGCTGCTTATCCCTTTCGGGGTCGCGTGGGGGCCGGAGCCTATCTCGGTTGTCAATGGGCGGGAGGCGGGGTACACCCTGGACCGGTCGCCAGTCGATCGCAAGGCAACAACAACAACAAAAAAAAAGAGAATTCAGATGTTACACTGAAAAGGAAATATACAAGATTAAAACGATGTGCTGAGGTAAGCGTATCGTCTCACTTCCTGTTTCTGGTTGCTGCCTTACGAGTAGTGTGCGTTTGTTGCTCTTGTTCCTCTGAGTGTAATTTGCTCTGTGTTTTGTTAAAGCGGCCTTTTAGCCACGCTCTAGAGTAACATTAGTTCTGCTCAAGCACCCATAAGTCTGTTTATTTAGCGACCGTCAATTTTATTTGTCTACGTGCTTGTCTGCTCTGCTAGCTATACCAGCTTAGCCTAGCAGCTAGCGATGGCTTCTCTCTGTCCCTCTCCAGCTCTCTCCTGCTTGGTGTGTCACATGTTTAGCTACTCCTCTGCCTCCTTTAGTGATACTGGTACGTGTAATAAATGTAGTTTATTTGGTGAGTTGGAGGCGAGGCTTAGTGAATTGGAAGCTCGGCTCCGCACCATGGAAACAAAACCATTAGCTATAGTTAGCCAGGCCCCCGTAGCCGGTGCAGACCGACCAAGTGCAGCTCCGGCTAGCCGTCCCTCGACAGCTCCCGAGCAGCCGGGAAACCAGGGAGGCTGGGTGACTGTTCGAAGGAAGCATAGTCCCAAGCTGAAGCCCACAGGTCACCACCAACCGCTTCATGTTTCTAACAGGTTCTCCCCACCGGGCGACACACCCGCTGAGAAACCAACTCTGATTATTAGCAGGTCCATTTTGAGAAATGTGAAGTTAGCGACACCAGCGACCACAGTCAAATGCCTGCCGGGGGCCAGAGCGGGTGACGTCGAATCAAATTTGAAACTGCTGGCTAAGGATAAGCGTAAATACCGTAAGATTGTTATTCACGTCGGCGGTAATGACACCCGGTTACGCCAATCGGAGGTCACTAAAATTAATGTGGAATCGGTGTGTACATATGCTAAAACGATGTTGGACTCCGTAGTTTTCTCTGGACCCCTGCCAAATCTGACCAGTGATGACATGTTTAGCCGCATGTCATCGTTCAATCGCTGGCTGTCGAGGTGGTGTCCAGCAAACGGTGTGGGCTTCATTGATAATTGGCAGACTTTCTGGGGAAGACCTGGTCTGATTAGGAGAGACGGCATCCATCCCACTTTGGAGGGAGCAGCTCTCATCTCTAGAAATCTGACCGATTTTATTTATGAACCTAACCCCTGACAACTCAGAGTTGAGACCAGGAGGCAGAGCTGCAGTCCTACACGCTTCTCTGCACCTCCATTAGAGCAGTTACCCACCCAACACTCCATAGAGACTGTGTCTGCCCCCCGACCACGTAAACTAAGTAAACCAAAAGTACAGAGAAGAGGAGTTAAACATAAGAATCTAATTAAAATTAGCTTCTTTAATGATAAAATTCTAACTATTAGAGACAGAATTCATCGACTCCTGCCATTAACAGGTACTGTTTTGTCTTCAAACACAGAAACCGTAGAAACTGTTACTCAGTCTGTCGCAGTTTTAGACTGTTTTACTCCTGTTGACCTTCACCAACTAATTTCAATAATTTCATCATCAAAATCATCTACCTGTATTTTAGATCTTATCCCGACTAAGCTGTTTAAAGAAGTATTACCTCTAATTGACTCTTCAGTATTAGACATGATCAATCTCTCTTTATCAACAGGCTACGTACCACAGTCCTTTAAAGTAGCTGTGATAAAACTGCTACTGAAAAAGCCTACTCTTGATCCAGGGGTTTTAGCCAACTATAGACCGATATCCAACCTTCCCTTTCTCTCAAAAACTCTTGAGAAAGCAGTTGCCAACCAGCTGTGCGACTTTCTAAACAATAATAGTTTATTCGAGGATTTCCAGACAGGATTTAGAGTGCATCATAGCACAGAGACAGCACTGGTTAAAGTTACAAACGACCTTCTAATTGCATCTGATAAAGGATTTGTCTCTGTACTAGTCTTATTGGATCTTAGTGCTGCATTTGACACCATTGACCATGGCATCCTATTGCAGACACTGGAACATTTCATTGGCATTAAGGGAACTGTGCTAAGCTGGTTTAAATCCTACTTGTCATATCGCTCTCAGTTTGTACGCGTTAATGATGACTCCTCTGTGCTCACTAAAGTCAGCTATGGAGTTCCGCAGGGTTCTGTGCTTGGACCAATTCTATTCACCTTATATATGCTTCCTTTAGGTAAGATTATCAGGAAGCACTCAATAAATTTTCATTGCTATGCAGATGATACCCAGCTATATTTATCAATGAAGCCGGAAGAAACCAGTCAGTTAACTAGGCTACAAGAATGTTTTCATGACATAAAGACCTGGATGACCTGCAATTTTCTGATGCTAAACTCGGACAAAAAAAGTTATAGTAGTAGGCCCTAAACATCTTAGAAAGTCACTTTCTGATGACATAGCAGCTATGGATGGCATTGCGCTGGCCTCCAGCACCACTGTAAAGAATCTGGGAGTCATCTTTGACCAAGACATGTCCTTTCACTCCCATGTCAAACAAATTTCAAGGACAGCCTTTTTTCACCTACGTAATATCGCAAAAATCAGGCATATTTTGTCTCAAAATGATGCAGAAAAACTAATCCATGTATTCGTAACTTCCAGGCTGGATTATTGCAATTCCTTACTATCAGGCTGCCCTGATATTCGTTGCTGAATATTCTCCAGTTGCTCCAGAACGCTGCAGCATGTGTTCTGACAAAAACCAGGAAGCGAGATCATATTTCTCCAATACTCGCCACTTTGCACTGGCTCCCTGTAAAGTTTAGAATAGAGTTTAAAATTCTCCTCCTTACTTACAAAGCCATAAATGGCCAGGCACCTTCTTATCTTAAAGAGCTCATAGTACCTTACTGCCCTACTCGAACACTGCGTTCCCAGAATGCAGGTCTACTTATGGTTCCTAAAGTCTCAAAAAGCAGAACAGGAGTCAGAGCATTTAGCTATCAAGCTCCTCTCCTGTGGAACCATCTTCCAGTCTTTGTCCGGGAGGCAGACACTGTCTCTACATTTAAGAGTAGGCTTAAAACCTTCCTTTTTGATAAAGCTTATAGTTAGGGCTGGCTCAGGCTTGTCCTGGACCAGCCCCTAGTTATGCTGCTATAGGATTAGACTGTCGGGGGACATCCAAAGATACACCGAGCTCCTCTGTCCTTCTGTCCCTCTCCATCCGCACGCTCTCATGTCCTACCACGGCGTGTTACTAACTTAGCTCCTTCCCTGGAGTCTCTGTGCTTTGTCGTCTTGCAGGTTCCCATGGACAGTGGCTGAATCTGGATTGTGGATTGCAGCTGCGTCTCCTGCCTTGGCCCTACCTGACATCCACTGCAACTGCTACTGCTATTATTACATCCACTGTCACTGTTACTGTGATTGCATGTCTGTCTCTCTGTCTCTCTCTCTCTCTGACTGCATTTCTGTCTGTCTGTCTGTCTGTCTGTCTGTCTGTCTGTCTGTCTGTCTGTCTGTCTGTCTGTCTCACTCTCCCTCTCTTGCTCTTCCTCTCTCACCCAACCGGTCGAGGCAGATGGCCGCCCACCCAGAGTCTGGTTCTGCTCGAGGTTTCTGTCTGTTAAAAGGAAGTTTTTCCTCGCCACTGTCGCCAAGTGCTTGCTCATGGGGGAATTGTTGGTTTCTTTGTAGATAAAAGAGCTTGGTCTGTACCAGCTCTATATGGAAAGTGTCCTGAGACAACTTCTGTTGTGATTTGGCGCTATACAAATAAAATTGAAAATTGAATTGAAATTGAAAAACAATAACAATAAAAACAGCAATAATATTAGATATATATCTAAAAATAAATAAATAGATAACTAAAAAATGAAATAAATAAAGGAGAAAAAGTGGATATTCAAGACAATATTAGTAGGCTATTTTCCTTCTGTGAATACCACTACACAGGCTTCCTGAGGTCCCTGAGTCTCCAAGGAGGTACAAGCACATGCACAACACAACAGGATTTATTCCTGTTTGATTTTCAGTTTTTTGGGAGGACTTCAAGCTTCTCAAAATAAGATAGTAGAGGGGCCCATGTATCATAGAATTTTTGGGTCGACCCCCAAATGGAATATTTTATCTTTTCTAGCTTAAGGAATAGAATCAGGTCTTTCATCCAGGAGGAAGTTTTGGATGGATGTGCTGATTTCCACTCCAATAGGATTCTTCTCCGGGCAAGGAGAGTTGAAAAAGCAAGCACATTTTTAATTTTATTTGTCATTGATATACCCTCCCCTGGGACTCCAAATATAGCCATTTCAGGACTGGGTTGGATATCACTGTTAAAAGCTTCAGATAAAGTCTGAAAATTGTAATCCAAAAATTGTACAGTCTATTACAGGACCAGAACATATGGGAGAGGTCGGCCTTAGCTATATGACAGCGTTCACAAGTTTCACTGACATTAGAGTATATTCTAGAGAGTCTGACTCTGCTATAATGGATTTGGTGGAGAACCTTGAACTGAATCAAGCTAAGATGAGCACATGAGGTTGACCCATTTACTCTATATAGTGCACCATCCCAGGTTGCATCTGAGATATTTATTCCAAGTTCTTCTACCCAATCTGCTCTGATCTTATCGAGCGTCACTTTGTTGAGTGATGTGATACTGTTGTAAATTTTTGAGATGAGACCTTTAAGGTACATGGGAATTTACAGAATGATATCTATTCCCTTTTTTGGAGGTAAATTAGGAAAGGATGGGCTGATGGTACTAACAGTACTAACAAACTGGCCAATCTGAAGATAGTGGAACAGGTTGGAGCACTGTAAATTAAATTTGGTGGAAAGAGCATCAAATGTAGTAAAAGTTCCATCTATGTAGAGATCGCTGAATTTACTTAATCCTGCCCTCTGCCACTGGGTAAAGACAGGATCTAATTTGGCTGAGGGGACCAATATGATTATTGCAAATGGGGCTACAAAGAGAGAAGTCCATCAAATTGAAATTTTGTCTAAATTGTGACCAAATTTTTAAGAGATTACAACAGGACATGAGGAGTATTGTTTAGGAGAGAGGGGGAGAATCGAAGTAACTAATGCAGGAAGTGATGATGATATACACGCATTAATTTCTGGTTGGCAGCAATCAACATCTGGTCTTTGGATCCAATAAACTATTTTTTGTAGGTTTGCTGCCCAATAATAATACATCAGATTGGGCAGAGCCATACCCCCCTCTGTTTTGTGCCTCTGAAGGAATACCTTACAAATTCTAGGATGTTTGTTACCCCACAAAAATGAAGACAACAGTTTATCAACTAGTCTGAAGAATGACTTTGGAAGGAAGACTGGAATACTCTGAAAGAGATATGAAAACCTCGGCAATATGTTCATTTTAATGCATGCAATTTTGCCTGCTAAGGATAGGTTCAGAACACTCCACTTCTGAAGGTTGCATTTCAGATTATTTATCAGGGGAATAAAATTTTTGTCATGCAGACCAGAGAACGAAGGGTTAACATTAATTCCCAAATATTTAAATCCTGATCTAGAGAGAGGGAAGGGCAACTCTGTTTCTGCAATTTGGAGGGCTAGGTTATTGATTAGAAAACATTCACTCTTTAAGAAGTTTAATTTATAACCTGAAAACCTGCAAAATCGGTGTATCATATTCACAATGTCAGAGGCAGATGACACTGGGTCTGAGATGTAAAGCAATTTCCGCAAAAGTCGTCCGCATACAAGGACACTCTATGTTCTAACTGTTTTCTGTAGATTCCCTTAAAGCGATGTGAGGTTTTCAGCATAATGGAGAGAGGTTCGATAGCTAGAGCAAAGAGAAGTGGACTAAGAGGACAACCTTGCCGGGTACCCATGGACAGTGAGAAGGACTTAGAACACAATTTATTAGTAATTACACTTGCTTTGGGTGATGCATCTGCATCTGCATTCAGAAGTGATATGGGCCTATAGGAGCCACAATCAGCTGCATTTTTGCCAGGTTTTAACAAGAGTGAAATATTAGCTTCTGTGAGGGTCTGTGGCAAAGCTCCCCAGTCCAGCGAATGATTAAACATTTCACGTAACAGATGGGCTAATTTGGATGAAAATTTTTTGTAAAATTCAACTGGGTAGCTGTCTGGTCCGGGGGCCTTGCCACTTTGCATTGCTGGAATAAAGCTGATAACTTCATTAAGTGTAATGGGCTTATCCAAATCTATCCTCTTATCAGGGTTTATAGAAGGAGCGTCTAAGTTATTTAAAAAATTGAGCATGTCCAAATCATCCTCCGGGAATTCAGATGCGTATAAGTTTGAATAAAATGTATTAAAAATAGTGCTGTCAGGTGATTAAAAAAAATTAATCTGATTAATTACAGGATTTGTAATTAATTAATCTAATTAATCGCATTTTAATCTCATATCTGTGAAAGATCCCCAAATAAAGAATTTGAATTCTAGAACATTACAAAATTGTAGTGCATGACTAATCAATTGAATACACCAAGAAGAGAAGATTTGATATCCACATTTTTATTGGTGGAGTGTGCTTCATAAATGAAATTCAAAAGAAAAAAGGTCAAGCACATCAGCAAACCAATTAGGCCAGGTGCATTATTCAAAAATGCAATAAAACGGTAGCTGGAAATTAGAGTCAGATGACGCTATCTGAAACGCCTCTTTTAGGCCCTCGTCTTCCACGATTGAAATCGGCCTGCAATCAGCAGCAACCCACTTTGCGATTGAGTTTGTCAGTTTTTCTGTCGTGGCTTTGCTCGTTCGTTTTCCTAACACAGCAAGTGTGGGTTGGCGGAGCGAGCTCACGGTAGCACTAGCGGCACTAGCAGCAACTATATGTTTAGCGTTTAAATGATAATTCAGGCTGGAGCTGCTACGGTGATAGGAAAATTCTTTTTTACACAAGGTACAAATCACTGTGTTCTTGTTAATAGTCCCGTCTTTGTTCTTTTTATAAATAAACTTGCCATTCAAAGGTCCAAGTAGGCTTGCCTCGCTCTCCGGTGTCGCATCCATGTCTGTTGTCACCCTGCTTTTGACTAGTGGTGCAGGTAATATGCGACCTGCCACTGCAGCCTACGGGTCACTCAAAGGGCCAAATTTTAATGCTTGCGCAGTGACTTGCCACTCATGATTAATTGCGTTAATTTTTATAGCGTGTTAATTTGCAGCGTAATTAATTAATCTAATTAACGCGTTAAACTGACAGCCCTAATTAAAAATATAATTTATTTCAACAGGGTCAACTGTTAGCTCATCAGAAGACTTCTGGATCTGTGGTATGAGCTGAGCTGCCGATCTACATGTAAGTTGATGGGCCAAAAGATGGCCTGCCTTTTCACCATGCTCGTATATAAAACCTCGAGACCTGAGCAGATACTGTTTTGTTTCCTGTGTTGATATTAGGTTATATTGCATTTGTAAGTCTAGTCCTTTTTTATATAGTTCAGGGGAGGGTGATGTGGTATGTCTACGGTCTATATCAAGCATTGAATTTATGAGTTGTTCCTGCTTTGATTTCCTGGCTTTATTGCGTGCTGGTGTGTAAGATATTATTTCGCCCCTAATTATCACTTTCAGTGTCTCCCACAAGATAGATGGTGATACTGAGTCTGATTTATTTGCCTGTAAGAAATTATCTATAGCAGTCAATATTGTTTCATAAAAGTTTTCATTTGCAAGTAAAGATGAGTCCAATCTCCAATTGGGGCGCTGAGCTTGATGAAGGGAAATTCTTACATTGCTGCTTGATAAGTCAGTCATAGTTGTTCAGTTTTGTGGCTGTCATGACCAAGTGACCTCATCTGAAAGCCTATCATGTGAAAGCATGTTGTCTTATCCTTGAAATTAAATGTCATAAAATAAAAAAACAAACACAAATGAATCATATAACCTAATATGACAGCACTGAACCTGAACCCCCTCCTAACTGTGCCTTTGCTTCCCCAACCGAAGCAAACTGCAGTTTCTTATATAACACATAGATCTCCTGATAGACCATCCTCACATTAACTTTGAAGGGGCACCCAATCAGCTTCGTATGTGTGCATATATGCAACAAAGCAAATATGCTGCTTTTCAGGGAAGCATCACAGTCAACCTTATATTAATGTGATGAGTGGCCCAGATTCAAGTTAAAGTTAACATAACGGTGCAGCTATCTGGCTGCAGTAAATTAAAACAGAGTATCTAAAAATATGGTCCTTACACCTAAAATTATTAATATCTGGGCCTTAGATAAAGTGGTGAAAAATAAGACAAGACAAGTGAATAAAAAAATATGGTAATAACCTAAACAAGACCATACATAATCCAACATTACTCACTGATATGTGGGTAGATATTAAGAAATAACGTAAAGTAAACCATTTACATTATGGATTCTTGAAACTGAGCTTTTATCTTACCCACTGAGTCCCAAGAGCCTGGAGAAATCAAAAGCAGGTCATGTTAACGTCTTTTTCTTTTTTTTTCATTAAAGTCAACAGTCAATCCCTGAACAGAGTGCACGGTTGCCATGGAACAAGAATCACAGTCATTACTTCTCCAGCTGCGATGAGCCTGTGGGCAGATGTTTACTTTGCAATACGGCAATCATAGAATGCTTGGGCCTCTTCTGGTGTCTCAAAAAGGTGACTTTCTCCGTCAAAAGTGACCCAGAGTTGGACTGGAAACAGCAGACGGAACTGCACTCCTCTCTGGTAAAGAACCCGTTTAACGCCGTTAAATGCCGATCTTTTCTTAGCAAGAGTAGTGCTGAGGTCTGGGTATATTCTCAGAGTAGTCTCCTTATACTTTACTTCGTGCTGCCTGGACCATCTCAAAGCGACGTCCTTCTCCTGGTATCGATGAAAACACAGGATGAAGGGCCATGGGGGTCGTGCTACTGCGGGCTTAGGTCAAGCTGTGCGGTGTGCACGGTCCAGCTCTGGGGGGGACGGGAATACGTTATCCCCCATGACATCTTTCAGCAACTCTGACATAAAAATAGCAGGGTCGTGTGGCCATCTTCACTTCCTTCAGGCAAATTCAGGATGTGGACGTTATCTCTGCAAGATCTATTTTCCAGGTTTTCAAGGTGATCCGGCAGGGTTATGTTCTGGGCCTGAAGGGATTTGATGGTAGCTTCAGCTTCACATATCCGTTGAACGTTATCACCTGTCAGGGTTTCTGCCGCAACAAGTCTGCTCTGAAAAGAGCTAACTTCGTCACGTAACCCGTCCACTGAGGCTTGCAGAGGCTGACTTGTCTCTTGGATTAATGACGTGGCCACATCTTCCTTAAAGTTGGTCCGTTGCTTAGATAGTTCAGCAATCAGTTGAGACATGGAGACAGGATCTCCGTGTTCGCTGTCGCCAAGTTCTTCCGTGTCAGTGGACACAGCTGCCATTTTTGCTAGCTTGTTAGCTATGCTATTTGTTCGTCTGGTTGAGGTTGAGTATTTCTGTGATTTAGGATTGTCCCTGGCCATTTCGCCATCGTAAGGGTTCAACAAGTATATTTACGTCAGTGTGATGTTTAATATGTGTGCAAAACTTCGATTATTAAAGTTATTAAGAGAGTTGATCAGGAACCCCCTCACCCTACAACTCTCTGCTACAGTACATCGCCAAACCGGAAGTCCCTTTCCCATTAAACCTTCTTAATGTTTACCTTATCTCCTGTGCCAGTTTTCTACATTTGGGTCCACTTTGTCTGTATGTCTTTGTTGTGGGCATGGCAATCCCTCTCTCACTCTCCTGGCTGCTGTATCCCTGAGGTTGATGCTCACCTGTTGAACCTGCCTAACTACTGTCCATTAGCTCATCAGCCTGGCAGTATTTCAACCCTGGCTGTACTCCCACTGGTGGCCAGGTCATTATATCTTTATATTTCTAGTACTTAATTGTCATTGCATTTTGTACGGATAATCTGTTTCTTCCATGTGGCTCAGGGCTGCCTCACATCCACCTGCCTTCCTGCAATCCCTCCACCTCTCTTGCTCAGCTATGTTCCGCAATCTCCACTTCACCGGAGTGCGTTCTTCGTTCATGTCAAGGACTGTAACAAATCCAAACTGAGATGAATGCTAATGTTAGAAATGGGCTTTATATATAATCCTTTGGTCATTATTTAAGCAGAAAAAGTACTATCTACTATATTTGTATTATAAAAGTTTAGGACAAAGATTAGAGTACCTTTAGTTCCATTTGTTTGTATGACTCTCTATGACTAAATTGATCTGAAGGTGAAATATTAACAAACTAATAATTGTAACTTTAACTTGGATATTAAAGAGAAAAGCCGACCCTATGAGCATTGGGTACAGGGTCATAGTTTGGTCACGACTTTGGCACATCCCCATCCAGAGGAGGGGTGTGTTAATCCTCCTCAGTCCAAGGAATGCCACCACTGGTCCAGCCACGGTTAGGTCCTGCAGCCGGCAGTGGGGCCTCCAATGCTAATTGGAAGCTCTGAAGCGTTGGGAGGCATGCAAATATCTCCGGCTTTACTCAGATACCCTTCTGTTCAACTTCCAGTCCTCTCCAATCCCCTCATTCCACCTGACTGGAGGAGAGGAGGGAGAGGAGGCAAACACAGCTGCTGGTTTGTTGCCTCCTTCCCGTGGGCCCAAGCTGTGTCAAGAGAAGGGGGGAAGGGCGGGGGCACTGTGGCCCTTGTTGCCTTGATTAGCGGCTAGGCTTCCAGGCCCATGTCATGTACTGTACATCAGAGGAGATCAGCAAGCCAGCCTGAAAGTCAGATGACATCGAGCACAAGCACAGTGCATCCCCCCCAGCCACCCACCCTCCACCACCAACCAGGCCTCCACAACTTTGCTTGTCATCCTTTACTTGGGGTTGTGCTAACCGTGTCTGTATTGATTCCAAATTAACATATGTACTGCCAGAACAAGCATATGCCCCCACCCCGCCACCCCCACTTTTTCTCTCCCTCTTATCTCCCACATTACCTCTTAATGCTATTTTCCTCATTCTCACCTGCAGCTCCCACTCACTCACTACCCTCTGTCACTCTTTCCTCTTCTTTTCATCTCACCTCTCTGTTTTACTCCTCAACACATATAATCCCCACTCTCCTGTGGAACAGATCAGAAAAGGCAACCTACAAAGACCTATCAAGAGAGAAAGACATAAAAAAAGATGAGCGGCATTTTGGTGGGGGTTGTTGGTAAAGGACCAAAACAGAGCAGGCACGAGGAAGATGTTTGGACTTGGGCAGGGAGCTTGTCAAAACCATCAAGCTTTAGCCTTTGATGAAGACCTCTTGGTTCAGATCTTGAGAGTCACTTGACATTAAAAGGGTGTTAGCTGAATAATTGTCAAGAATCTGTCTGATTTCCCTGGCATTATGGATTGCACTTAGCAACCACAACTAGAAAGAAAGCTGATTAATTTCAGTAACATTTAATCTTTTAAGTTTAATGATATAATATATTCTGAATTAACACATAATTCACAGAATTCTTTCTTGGTGGAGGTGGTGAAGTCTTCACATTATTCATTTTGTTATTTTATTTGGAATTCATGTTTTTTTTTTTTTTATTAAGGTCTATGAGTGACATGTGGACTAGGATACACTTATAAATTTATTGTCTTTAATGTGAAAATATATTTGGTACTATGAAAGGAATAGATCGACATTTTGGGACATAAGATTTGGATAAGAAGGTCGATACACATCTCATGTCTGTGTGTGTAGTGGTAGCACTTAATGTATCTTATTGTGACAACTGGAGCAGAGGAACAACACAGAAAATAAAAGCTCGCTAATTAACACGTCTTGTTTGTGTAATCCATACATAAATGTAAAAACATCAATTAAGGGGAGTTGTGCTGGAAGTATTTCTTGACAACATTCACAGTATATGTGTATACATGTATATATATATATATGTGTGTATATATATGTGTGTGTGTGTGTGTGTGTGTGTGTGTGTGTGTGTGTGTGTGTGTGTGTGTGTACATGTTAATTAGGAAACCAAAAGCAAGACTCGAACAAATTAAATGCAGTTGTATTTAGATGGTGGAGATTGGTTGGACTGGGTTTGGAGAGCCTGGCCAGAATAGACAGTGAAGTGGAGCAAGGAGAGAGAGCTGAGCTGTCGCATGGAAGGCAGACTGGCAAGGCATTGAAGAAAGCAGACAAAGATCACCGGAGGAAAATGGACCTGAGGCACAAGGAAACACTGAGTAAATTAGGTTTCTGGCAAATAAGACAACCATACTGACTTGGAGCTTAAGACTGGCCTTGGCATTAGTAACAAATTGAAAAAAATTATATGCAAACTGAACAATCTGGTGAAGACTAGACTCAAAAGATAGGGTATGCATACTATGAGTGACATACTACAATGAGTGAATTAGTCGCAGGTGCGTAGGTAGTTTATACAAATATACAAGATACAATTAGTTAATTTGTGAGTTTCAGGTGAAACAGTTGTTGCAGAGTCTGCTGGTTCGGGCCTTGAGGCTCCTTGGTCTCGTCAGCTTTGAGAGTTGTGGACATATTTTGACCAGTGACCAGGCTGATTACTGTCGTGTCATCAGTGAACTCAACTCACAAGTGAGTGCTGACTATGGCCATCCAGTCATGGGTGGACAGGGCATAGAGGAAGGGGATCAGAACACATCCTTGGGGGACTCCCGTGTTGAGGGTCAGAAGTGCAGAAGTGTCGGAGCCCATCTGCACCACCTGCTGTCGACCGGACAGGAAGTTCAGGATCTAGCTGCACAGGCTGGGGTTTATGCTAGCTCCCTGAGCTTGGTGTTGAGTCTGGAGAGGATTATGGTATTAAATGCTGACCTGCCTTCTAAAAACAGCATCCTCACATAGGTATTCATCTTCTCCAGGTGAGTGAGAGGGTGTGAAGAGTTGTGACTATGACTTTTTTTGGCACTGGGACAAGGGTGAATGACTTGAAGCAGGAGGAAACCATGCACATGGGGAAAGACAGGTTGAATATGTCTTGTGCTATGCACGCTCTGATCACTTGGCCTGGGATACCGTCTGAAAGACCCTCACGGTGGCCACTGCTTGTATCAGCTTTTGAGTGTAGATGGGCAGGGTCAGGATGGAACAGTGATCAGATATGCCAGATGATGGGTGGAGGAGGGGTTTGAAGGCAGGGGAGAGTAGCAGTGGTCAAGTAAATCTCTAAATGTGTTTATATCAATGTGTTGAAAGTATTTTTTCCTCAGAGATGCTTTGATGTCCCCAGCAATGATGAAAGTGGCCTCTGGGTGCCTGTTCTCTGTACTGCTGATTGTCCTATACAGTTCCTTGAGTCCCAGATCCATGTTGGCTTGTGGCGGGATGTACACAGCTATCATGACAATAACTGAACTCCCAACATAACCAGAATGGGTGGCACAGGAGCATGCGATATTCCAAGTCCAAGGAGGAGAAAGACTAGGGTCACATCAAGCATTGTTGACCATAAAACGGTCCAGACACGTGTGCCAGCCAGTGAGCACAGATTTTGCTTTTGGTGTCTATACAGACATGATGGTATCAAACTAGGCAACCTCACTGTGACAGGTCTGACCAGTCACTGTACCTAGCTGTTGTTTTCTCCAAGAACTAGTTCCAGCATGTACCACACAATAGAGGCTGCGTTAATGTCATCACATAGCTAAATAGGAGCAGACTGTGGTTTAAAAGAGAGGAAATGGTTCACAACATGGCACACCTAACCCTCTCTGAAAAACTCTATTGATTTATCTAGATAAATATCTATATTTATATACAGGCAATATGTATTCAGGACTTCAATGTTAATATTTTAAATATCTATACTTATATTGAGGTTATATATCTTTATATTGAGGCCATTTACTATATTTTTCCTTTCAAACTTTGTCATATCCAAGTTGCACTAAATTCTTTGATTTGGCCGAAAATTACCAACTCATGTAGCATATTCTTATTTTCAGCAATTGTTGACTGTGGAGATGAAATGGAAAATCTTAACTGGTCAAGCGAGGTGTCAGTTGAAAGCCTGGGTGCAGTGGCCATTTTGAGCCCAATATGTTGCTTGTGTGTGCACGTTTATTGAAGAAGAAGAAGAAGAAGAAGAAGAAGAAGAAGAAGAAATGTACTTTTATTTATCACACATAGTTAGTTGCACACTACATGCACACACACCATGCTTCTGTGAAATTATTTTTTCCGCATTTGACCCATCCTCGGTGTCACACTGCGGTGAGGTCGTCCTGTCTTGGGTTATTGTCTTGTCATTTCCTGTTTTATTTTGAAAGTCTAACTCTCCTCTCGTTTCAGATCACTTGCCCTTCCTCTTGTGTCACCTGTTCGTCATCCCTGATTCCTGATTGTGTCCACCTGTTCCCCATTACCCTCATTGGAGGCGTCCACCTCGACCACAAACTGCCGCAGAGGATCAGGCATCGTGAGAATGGGAGCCGTGGTGAAGCGGGTCTTGAGGTGCTGAAAGGCTGCCTCTGCCTCCGGAGTCCAGAGGAATGGCTGCTTCGTGGAGGTGAGTGCATGGAGCGGAGCCGCTATAGCACTGAAGTGTCTGATAAACCGCCTGTAAAAGTTAGCAAAGCCGAGGAACTGCTGGACTTTTTTGCGGCTATCAGGCGTGGGCCACTTGGCCACAGCGCTCACTTTAGCCGGATCCATCTGCACCCTTCCAGGGGCTACAATGAAGCCCAGGAAGGAGACGGTGTCGGCATGAAACTCACTTTTTTCTGCTTTGACATAGAGCTTATTCTCCAACAACCGTTGGAGGACCTGGGATACATGGTTTCTGTGAGTTTCTAGATCTGATGAGTAAATGAGAATGTCATCCAAATACACATACACAAACCGGTCTAAAAAAATCCCGGAGCACATCATTAATCATAGTCTGGAATACAGCTGGGGCATTAGTGAGACCGAAAGGCATGACTAAGTACTCGTAGTGGCCGCTAGGAGTATTAAACCCTGTTTTCCATTCATCCCCCTCTCTGATCCTGATTAAATGATAGGCATTGCGTAAATCTAGCTTGGTAAATACCTTAGCCTGCTGCAGCTGGTCGAAAACAGACGTCATCAGGGGCAGGGGATAGCGATTTTTGACGGTGATGGCGTTTAGGGGGCTGTAGTCGATGCAGGGCCTGAGAGATCCGTCCTTTTTCCCTACAAAAAAGAATCCGGCCCCAGCTGCTGACGAGGAAGGACGAATAAGCCCCGCCCTCAATGATGACTCTATGTAATCTTTCATGGCTGCTTTCTCTGGCCCGGAGATGGAGTACAACCGGCCCTTGGGTATGGGGGAGCCAGGAATCAAGTCTATGGCGCAGTCGTAGGGCCGGTGTGGGGGAAGTGACAAGGCCTTGCTTTTGTTAAAAACCTCTCGGAGGTGGTGGTAGCAGGAAGGCACGGAGCTCAGGTCGGAGGTTTCAGAGTCTGTGGCAGAGGTGACAGAGAAGTGATTGATAGCAGTCATGTTATTCCCCTGGACCGGAACCGGTTTGCGGTGGTCCACACAATCCTTCCCCCATCCCATAATAGCCCCTGTTACCCAGTTCACGTGGGGGTTGTGTTGACATAACCAAGGGTAACCTAAAACCAGAGACTGAGAGGGTGAAGTAACTAAGTAAAGGGTCAGGAGTTCCCAATGCCCCTGGATCTGCAGATCCAGTGGTTCAGTGGCGTGAGTGATCAAAAACAGTTCTTTACCGTTGAGAGCCCTGGCTTTGATGGGACTGGCCAGGGGGTTCGATTTTAACCCCAATGTCTCCGCCAGCCCCCAGTCAATTAAGCTCTCATCGGCCCCAGAGTCTATGAGTGTCTCAATGTTCATAGTGATGGCATGGTGCGTTACCTTAACAGGCGTCAGGCTGCGCGGAGCGCGGTCCGTGGCTGGGGGTTGACTCACCTCCTGGATCTTTTTGGCCGGACAGGTAGCGACGAGGTGATTAGATTTGCCGCAGTAAAAGCAGCTGCCTTCCTGCTGGCGTCGTCGTCGCTCCTCCGGTGTCAGCCGTGTCCTGCCAAGCTGCATGGGCTCCTCTTCCCTGGTGGGGAAGGAGGGAAAACGGTGCTCAGGCGGTGAATCACGGAGAACTTGCCCCCCCGGGGCAGGAAAACACGGAGCCCTCTCCGACCTCGAACCACTGCTCCGCGGTTGCCGGAGCTCACGAACCCGGTTGTCAGTCCGGATGGCAAGCGAGATGAGTGAATCCAGGTCCGCAGGCAAATCCAGGGGCAACAGCAGCTCCTGGATATGAGTCGCCAGCCCCTTCAGGAAGACATCGTACAGGGCGGTGTTATTCCACCCACTCTCCGCCGCCAGGGTGCGAAAGCGAATAGCATAGTCGCACACCGAGCCCCGGCCCTGTGTCACTCTGCTCAACTCCCTGGCCTTTTCCCTGTCAGTCGACACAGGATCGAAAGTCATCATGAGAGCAGTTTTGAAGTCTGTAAAAGAGGAGCAAAGCGGAGAGTCTCGAGCCCACTCAGCGGCGGCCCAAGCTTTGGCTCTCCCTGTCAGGTAGGAAATCATGAATGCAATTTTCGACTTGTCTGTGATGAATGCGTGCGGGAGCTGTTCAAAATGTATAGAACAATCAATAAGGAAAGCCCTGCATTGTCCTGGTTCCCCCGAGTATCGCTCCGGGGAAGCCAACTTGATTCCCATCCCGGCCACGCCCTGGGACGCGGCCGCAGCAGGAGCTGGGGGTTCCGGCGCCGCTGATGGTGGGGCTGTCTGCCGCAGGTGGTCCGTCAGCTCCCTCACCTGGGCCGAAAGCTGGCCAAGCTGACCCACCATCGCCGTCTGGAACTCCTCCTGACGAGAGATGCGGGCTTCCTGAGCCTGTAACGTGGCCGCCCACCGGCCAGCCTCTGCTGAGTCCATACTGGCCGAAGTGTACTGTCAGGCCCGAACTCAAAACAGGACTCAGGAGCAGAGAATGACAGTGAGCAGACTTTATTTGAGTCAAGACAACCTCTATGCAGAGCAAACAAAGGGGCTATGAAACCTGATCTATGAAAATACTCAACTACTCTAGAGAAAACAAAAAACACTCCAAAGGAGGAAAATATCTCAATCACGGATCTATAAAAATTATCAAAATCAAAATCACTCACAGAGAGGAAAATCAAGAGGCTACAAAACTTTAAACTAAAGTCTCTCCGAATGGAGAAAGAGCTAACAAAGAAACAGAAAGAACAGGACAGAAACAAAAAACTCTCCTAAAAGATGGAGGCTAGACTCACTTCAACTATGAACTATATGAACTGAAAATCACTCCAAAGGGAGGCAAACCAAGAAAGCAAATTACTCAAAAGACTATAAATGCTAAACTAAACTACAGAAGTTACAACAAAAAATCACTCTGACGAGGAAACAAGACTTACAAATACAGACTGTGGCTGTGAGCTATGATGCAGGCTTTGGTGATCGGACATAAGACGAAACACTTCGGCACAGGACAAAGGGAGACGCAGACTATTTAAACACATGAGGGTAATGGGGAACAGGTGGACACAATCAGGAATCAGGGATGACGAACAGGTGACACAAGAGGAAGGGCAAGTGATCTGAAACGAGAGGAGAGTTAGACTTTCAAAATAAAACAGGAAATGACAAGACAATAACCCAAGACAGGACGACCTCACCGCAGTGTGACACTCGGTCTGTCGATCCTCCGCGGCAGACCAGGAGCGGTGGGCTGCCAGCTGCCAGCCAATGCCAGTGCCCGCGCCCGGGGACCCATCCCTTCTCGTCACCATTGGTCAGGTGGTGATCTTCTTGCATGTTTTAAGTTGGGGTTATTACGGAGGAAACCCCGGGTCAACACGGGGAGAACAATCAAACTCCACACAGAAAGGCCCCTTTTCCTCGAGCAGCAGGAAATGACAAAGAAAATGTGGAATATTAGCACATCACTGGCTAATTTGAAAAGATAAAACAGCTTTCTGTGGATTATTTTAGTGTTTTGGACTAAATATTTTACTGGATTGGATCTTGTGGACCTATGCCATCGTAACGGGAATATTTTTGTTGGAGTGGTATTCATTAGTGATTGTGGTGAGACTCCATAGCAAGTTGCCTCAATTTTTTAAATAGTTTTATTGATGCCATTGATCATACCAGATCATACCAGAATCAAATTCCTTGAATGTGTACACATACTTGACCAATAAAGGTGATTCTGATGTAATTTGGTACTGTTTGTAAATTGACCCAATTGATTTCAGCCTTGCTGTTTAATGTTCAATCAAGCAGGATTAGGTTTCTGATAGTGCTGTCAATCGATTAAAATATTTAATCGCGATTAATCGCATAAATGTCATAGTTAACTCGCGATTAATCGCAAATTAATCGCACATTTTTATTTATTCTAAATGTCCCATTAATTATCATTTTAATACTGTTATCAACATGGAAAAGTGGATAGGCTTGCTTTGTGCAAATGTTTTTTATTGAAAACAATGTGTAGTGTTATATTTCACACTAACATTCTCATTTTGAGCAGTTATTCACATTTGAATGAATCAAATCTCACACAAATTAACACTGTCAATAAACAGATGACAAAAAATAAATGCTTGGTTACAAAAAAGCCCCTTCAACAACCCTTTCTAAGGGATCAAAACAGGGTGATACAAGATAAAGTTACAAAGTGCACATCATTGTAAACTAGGACTCAGCCTACAGTGCAGTTAAACCATGACTTAAACTTTCCTTTCTTAAGTTTCCTCTGAACATACAAGCAGTCAGACTATAATGCTCTTCTGTTTATTCACTAGAGGCTTATCAACGCAGCCTCTTATTTCTGTCCAGAAAGAATGAACATTACTTGTCTATGGCTGCAGTAAGCTTGTTTTTAGTTGCGGTATCCATATGCCTCTGTCCAAGCTTTGGTCTTGTCAGTCGACCCATCTGGCAACTTTTTGAAACTAAAAACCAAAACATGCGTGGGGTGTGCCCATTGTTTTGTTTCCGGTTTACAATCGGATCCTGTAGTTTTTGTAACGTTACTAGCAGTGGCTACAGCTTATAAAAAACTACAAGTTCACTAGGTCACAAAGAACATTAATCGCGCGATAAAAAAAAATTACGCCGTTAAAATTGATTTGCGTTAACGCGTAAATAACGCGATATTTTTGACAGCACTAGTTTCTGATAATGCTAACCTTTTCTGCTCCTCCTGATCCTGCTCACACTAAAAGTGTATAACTGGCAAAACATGGGAAGACTTTTATTGTGAAGTAGTCACAGTAAACGCAATACATTTGTCATAGAGGTTAGTACTCCAAAACAAAACAATGGTGATCTTGATCATTTTCCAATACAAATCTGTCAGTGAGTAATGGAAGTTTGAGTAGCAGCCACAATGAGCTGTTAGATAGAGAGCTGCATGTGAAAGGTTGGAACAGCTCCTATTCTTCAACAACATAAGCTGTTGCCAGACATCATCGGTAGACATCAGATAGATATTTTATTTGTCACCAAAAAAATGTGTGTACAATATAATATCAATATAATATTATAACAATATAATATCACATTGACAAGTCTGTCCATATATGTCCATCACACTCCCCCTCTCCCACTTTTCCACATGAGCTCTCTCTCTCGCTGCTGCAAGTCTGCATCAAGGTTTTTAATCAATTAATGGTTTTTATGGTGTCTGGTTTAAGGGTAGTGCAGCCTCCTCATCACCCCTACTTCCCATATCTATATGGCTTTGAGCAAAACATTTCTGTCAAAGTAAAATGTCTTTACATTTACAGCTAAGTGATTTGCAGTAAGATCATACTGTAAAGAAAGTGACGAGAATGCACAATTTTTGTGATTTTCTTTTTCAAACATTTCTCATAGGGAGCATACCACTGAATGGTTTCACTATGCTCAACTATGTTACCACTTGCCAGTAATTTGGCAAGTGGTAACATAGCCCCTTTGTTTCCCCTCTTGTTCTAGAGCCGACGCTGTCTTCTGCTTTATTCAAAGTAGCTGCTCAACAAGTGTTTACCATAGTATGCTGCATTTGCTGTTACCACGGTAGCCGTGATTGATTTAGCTGTTTGTTACTGCATGAGACACACTGAGAATCACTCTTAATTACAAATATTTTCCATATAGAATGTAGTTGTGATGGACTGGTGATTCAGTGATGCAGCTGAGAAAAATATGAAACCTGCTTCTTTCCAACCTCTCCCAGCCCATGTTTTCTCCCTCAGCCTCTCTTCAGCTGTGTCCTCTCTGAAACTCTCACCGATGCACATGTGACAAGCATAAGCGGTATGCATTGGCTTCTGGCAACTTTCTGGCATACCAGGGCATAAATTAGCCTTCTCCCCTGTATGTCTCCATCCTCCCTTGGGTTTGTCTTTCTTCTCCCTCAGGTCCCTTTTGAGATCCAGCAGCACATGCACATTTGTTGAGTTGAACAGGCCATCCTCACAGCACTACCACACACCATGCATCTTGCTCAACTTATACCTCACCACCACCCCTCTGTTCACCTTTACTTTCAGAGGAAGTCCTCCTTTCCTGAAACCATCACTCTTGGCACCCTTAGGTCAGGACTAAAATGTGACTTATGGGCTCAGACAAGGCTTGGCTCCCAGCTTGTATTTATGTAGCAGCTAAGAGCAACACATATGGCTGAGCAGTGTGATGTGCTGGTTCCTAGTTTATGGAGTTGTGGGCGGAAACCATCATGTTTTCTCTGCCTCCCCTTTGATTGAAAGACGTATTTGTTTTTTCCACAACTAAAATCAGCCAGTTGACATCTGTGAATGGTCATGCACATCTTGGCCTTGCCCTTGTGGCCCTATCTTGACCTACTGAAACTGCAGCTCACTGTCAGCAAAGGATAAGGCCCATGAAGTGTCCATTATCAGAAACTAATGGACGATAGGGAGGCCGGAGCCATCTGACATGCAGCAGATCAGTAGTGTTTTGCTTAATTTTCCCACTTGACAGACCTTCGAGCTCAGTTAAGGTAGAATTTACAGTGTACTAGTTTTTTTATCCTGTGCGTGTGTATATATATATGGCTGCAAATATTAAAAGAATTCAATTCAAATGTCATTTTTTATTCATGTACGTATGACAAAATCAAAATTTTAATTATCATATTTGAAAATGCACATGTTGACGATCAGACCCCTATTGACATCCTTTAAAATTGCATTTCAGAATTTTCAACAAAAGTTTTGGTCATCGAAACAGAGATTTTGATCATTTGGAAACAAGCCAAAAAAGAGAACCTCATTTTATATCTGCACAACATTCCATCCGTGAAGAATCTGGGGGTAACTGTCACATTAGTCAACTCCTTTCCTGCTGCCACTCTCTGTTTCATCTGCTCACCTGCTCAGCCTGCAACCTTCACCAGCTATCCACGCCCACCTGTTCAATCACCGGACACACACGTGGGATTCATCACCTATCAGTGCAAGACTTAAGTCACTCTTCCACTACTATACCTTGCCAGATTGTTCTTAGCTCCGATGCAAGACTCTCCAGCAATTACACTCAGACAGATTTCCTGTTATGACCCAGTCTGCCTTTGACCTCTACTGCTCTCCTATTCCCTGGTAAAGACCTCTGCTTAGCGACCCTGACTACATCTTTCGTCTTACCCTGTCTGAACCTGATAATCAGTAAGATGGTTTCCTGGTTGGCAAACCAAACTATTCCTGAAGCCAGCGTTTGCTGAACAAACAAAGCAACAAGACACTCATGTGCTTCCCGGTTCAGTCAGCACTGCACTTAGATCCTGATATAACTTGTTACAGGAACCAATTTTAAAGCACACATTCCAAAATACACTTTAGTGGCCTTTAACTGCTTAAAAATACTTTGCCATTGTCTCACCATTTCTCTTGCAACTCAACTGTGAAAACTACACACTCTTGTTTACTCTTAATTACCATAATGCACTGTTCATATCAACTGCTTCAAAACCTGCAGGCAAGATCCTCATTAAAACTGTGTTTAAACTAAAAGTGTGTTCCTAAAGCCAGATTCAGGATATATGATAGCGGTCAGTTAATAGGCTGACTGGACAAACGTAGGCAGTTGGGACAAAAAATTGGCGTTGGACGCAACAGATGGTCATTTATTTACTCCCTCCTTGGGATCCCATGGTATCGAAACGTTGCCACTTTTAGTAAATAAACATCCTTGGAGCATATACAGTGTGCAGACCACTTCTTCCTAATACCTGATATATTTGTCTAGCGCCTGTGGATTACTTTTTTTGGATGTGCGCACCCCGCTTCCTTTTTAGATGCAACAGTTGCTCATCCCATCCTTTCTGTTATGTTTTTTAAATGTTCCTAATTCTTGCATTTGTCTTGTGTAGACAAGTGCGTTTCTGTGTATTTTCCATCTTTTGAAAAACTAATCCTAAAACCACAAAGACAAATATTCTTTTAGTGTATTTCTAAGCAGAGGCCAGTGTATTAGCCCCTTCACCCCTTATGATTCTTCTGATTCCTGTTCCTGTTCCTTTTTTATGTTGCCTTCTTTTGTTTTACACTAACAACACATGCCTCACATTTGCCACTGCATTCATGATCTGCTCAGGAAAGCATGGTAGCAGCAGCAACAAACTGTTGGTTGTAAGGCAAGTGTCTGTGCTTCGCAAGCATATTAGCATGCTTTAAATGAGACCAGAAGAGTAGGCTAGTGAAGACGTCCATCAAGCACAAATCAACTGAATGGAAAGGGACATGGAAACTATGAAGTTGTTGCTAGGCTTTGCCTCAATATATTTTACTGGACTCAAAAATGCAGACTGGAGACAAGATAACAAATGGAAAAACAATTAAAAAAAAAAAAAAAGACAATAAATGAGAACAAAAAGCGCACTCATAAAGGAGTGGAAAAAGAACAACACAAAATGCACTCTTAAGGAGTGGAGCAGAGCAAAACGCTGGACGTGGCTGGTAGGCACTGAAACAAAAGAGCACACACAGGTGGCAGTCCAAAGGAAATCCAACATAGAGTTCATTAAAGCACACAAGGAAAGATTCTGGAAGCAAGACTAGATGATACTCACAAGGGGGAAACACTCAAAAAAGAGATCAGGACAATTCAGTAGAGCCGAGAGCCTTCCTTAATTACTCTATACCTAATCAGCCTGAGCTGATTAGGCGCAGCCAGCTGAGTGTAGCAGGCCATACCCAGCCTAGACAAACAGGGGAACAGTCCAATTTTTTTCTTTTTATTTTTTTTTCAATTTGATTAAATAAATGATTTCCAAATGTCTATGAGTGCTAAGTATGGTTTGGCTTGATTGATTAATTTATTGGTGCAAACACTGCACTGTCCTGTCATGCTCTTTCTACCACAAATATCAATAGATGCGAATCCTGACACAATCGTGTCCAAAATAACTTAATGACTTTAGACAGCTTGCTCACCTCCCTATGTTAAGTCAGTCAAATACATGTATCCACCACCTGTAGACAACCCAGTCAATATATAGATTTCACACAACAAACCTCTTACTCCAGCTGTCAGTTTGCAGTCACCAAGGCATGGTTTTACAGGTGGTGGTGTTGATGTCACAGAGCACAGCACAGCAAGACTTTTTTTTTTTTCTTTTTAAATTTTTGTAGTCTAACAGCTTTTTATCTGTAAAGCAACTCATTTACACAAGGGTGTATTGTTGAAACTAATTGTTATATTATGGCCCAATTATCTTACAGTTGAAGTCCTGCAAAACATCTATCAAACAATGTACATTGCTATATATTTTGCTGTATGAATTTTGGACTGGTCATACTATACATCATTTAATGTTCCAGCAGACTTACGATACATGTATATAGATAGATACATGACTTATCACAGCTTGTTCATAGTCACACAGGGAGATGAACCTCTCCACAAACATTGGCTTCAATAGACAAAAATCCAATGCAACCACAAGCAGAACTAAGAGCAGGAAAAGGGTGCAGCTGGTCAGGAGGGCAGGTACTTGTACAGATTCAGATTCAGATTCAGATTCAGATTCAGATTCAGATTTGAGTTTGAGTTTGGGTTAGGGTTAAGGCACAAGTTCAAGTCCTCAAAATGACACAACAAAATACATTGTTTGTAACTGCCAGAGAACATAGAAGTGTTTTTCATGTAATGTGCCTGTCAGCAGGACAAGATCATTTGTGTCTTTCAAAACTGTTCCAAGTTACAGTTGACAAAATATTTCTGGTTTATGATGTGACAAGGGTTAAGGTTTGGTTAGGTTTAGTACAAAAATAACTTGGTTAGGACAAGGGAAGGTTTGTGGTTTGGGTTAGGATTACTTCTTAGCTAAGGTTATGGGACTGTTCCACAGACTGTCACAATTACAATAATAAGCGCATAGTGACAGTGAGGAAACAATTGTTGTCATAGTTAAGAGAAACTAACTTGGACTGTCAATGGGAAATGAGCAGCTGTCTCTGATGGACTTTGTTGTTCTGCAGTGACATCAGCTGATTTCCTCCTTTGCTCTTGTGACAATTATTATGGCTCCTCCTCAAAAAGGAAATGAGAGCACTTCATCACATAATGGAAGTTGATTGCACTGAGTATCACAGATGAGTGAAATAGTGGTGGTTTCCCATGAACCAAATCTTCAATAACAAAAAAATATCGTGTGACAGTGTAATGATATACATCTATGAAATACTATTGCTGTGAACAGAGGATCTGTGTATAAAATAGATGGATAACTACATCAATAGTTGATAACACCAGATAGTTTATGACAAAAATGTAATTCTGTGAATAATAGGGTGATTAAGATAAGATATAACTTCATTAACCCCAAGCCAGGGAAATTTAGACAGCAATAATAGCAAGAATAAAAAGGAGACATAGAAGAAGAACAAATAGACAATAAAAACAGATACAAAATGAAAATCAACAATATATGTACATGATATACCGAAATAGCATAAAAAATAATATTGCCTTGAATATGTGAATTGAATATAATGAGATGTGGATGATAAAATACGTTTACTATTGCACAGTAGAAAATATGCACAGTAAAAAAAAAAAATGTAATATTGCACAAGATATTTGCACAAATGTAATGTATATTAACAAATGTTAAACTTTAATAACACAGTAGTGCAAACAGCTGGTATGTGATGTTGTAATATGAAATGAAGTTAAACGTTAAATGATATTGGAGTTGAACAGTCTGACAGCCGCTGGAATGAAGGACATGCGATAGCATTTCTTCTTACACAATGGATGCAGCATTCTGCTGAAGGAGCTGCTTAAGGCCTCCTCCGTCTCATGCATGGAGTGAGAGGGGTTGTCCATTGGTGATGTAAGCTTGGCTAACATTCACTTCTCATCCACCTCCTTGATGGTGTCCAAAGGGCAGTCCAGGACAGAGCCAGCTCTCCTGATCAGTTTGTTCAGTCTTTTTCTGTCCCTCTCAGAGCTCACACAGCCCCAGCAGACCACTGTGTAGAAAACTGCAGATGCCACCATAGCATCATAAAATCTTCTTAACAGTTACTTGTACACTCCGAAGGACCTCAGTCTTCTCAGTAGATGGAGTCAACTTCGACCATTCTTGTAGAGGTTATCTGTGTTGTTAGTCCAGTTAGTGATGACTTCCCTGTATTGCAGTTTGTTCCCTTGTGACACATGTTCAATGATGACTGTATCATCTGAGAACTTTTGGAGACGACAGCTGTCTGTGTCATGTCTGAAGTCCAATGTCTAGAGGGTGAAGAGGAAGTGAGAGAGCACTGTACCCTGTAGAGCCTCATGCTGCAAACTACCAATTCAGACACACAGTTGCGAAGCCTCACATACTATTGGTCTATTGGTGAGGTAGTCAATGGTCCACAGAGCAAAGTGACAGTCTACTCCAGCTTCTTTCAGCTTCATCCTGAGCAGTGATGGCTGGATTGTGTTGAAAACACTGGAGAAGTCAACAAACATGACCTTCACAGTGCTCCTAGTGTTTTTCAGATAGGAAAAAGTTCTGTGCAGTAGGTAGATGACCACGCCAATGCCTGGTCGATATGTGAACTGTAGGGGGTCCAGCTTACTGCTCACCAGTTGACGGAGGTGGTTTGAGTATGATCTTCTCCATAGTCTCTATCAGGTGAGAAGTTAAGGCTACTGGTGTGAAGTGGTTGGGTTGTGTGTCACCTGAATGCATTTAAAAAAAACACTCTTGGTATGCTGATTACTTCTCTTTGGAGTTTTGTATGCACCTATCCACCTGTGATAGGAGAGCATCTTTGAAAATCGTTTTTTACCTACTGGAATTGGAGAATGCAGTGACACATGGTGGTGTGGGGCAACAGCTATTTCCCAACACTGAATAGTTTCAGCATTGAACCTGTTAAGTTGAAAGGACTACTTTTTTTTTTTTTTTTGCATTTTAACACATGGACTGACTTCTCTTGAATCTAGTCCAAAACCTCTATTTGACTCTGCACACAACATTAAAGACTGGATGTCCCAAAACTTTTTGAAGCTATATAAGCTAAAGCTAACACATTTAAGAAAACCATGAATTTCCAAGGCACAATTGGAAACATAATGATATGTAAATAATCAGACAAGAGAGAGGGGGGGGGGGGGGGGGGGGGGGAGATGAAAGAGAGGAAGCATTGATGTCAACATCAAGGCTCTTTTCTAAGGGTTTTACACCTGCTGCTGAAAATAAAAAAAAATAAAGTTGAACAAAAACTTGGACTGCACTCATTTTGTTTATTTTGATTTTTTGCTGTGAAAACCAGCCTAGGTAACCTGACCGGAACATTTCGGTGCAGCACAAAATATTTACCACAACTGCATATAATTGAGTAAAAAATATTATAATACATATCAATTTATTAATGATAATAATAATACATTTTATTTATGAGCGCCTTTCAAAGCACTCAAGGTCACTTTACAGCAAAGGATTAAAAACAACAAATGGAACATCAAGATAGCAAATGAAAAAAATAAAAATAGAAATAAATTAAACAATGGATAAAACAGTAAAACAGAATATGCCAGTTAAAAAGATGGGTTTTAAGTAGTGCTGTCAATTGAGTAAAATATTTAATCGAGATTAATCTCATGAATGTCATAGTTAACTCACGATTAATCACAAATTAATCCCACATTTTTATCTATTCTAAATGTCCCATTAATTATCATTTTAATACTCTTATCAACATGGAAAAGTACAACATGTAGTGTTATATTTCACAGTAATATTCTCACTTTGAGCAGTCATTCACATTCGAATTAATCAAATATCTCACAATTTAACACTGTCAATAAACAGATGACAAAAAATAAATATTTGGTTTCAAAAAAGCCCCTTCAACAACCCTTTCTGAGGGATCAAAACAGGGTGATCCAAAATAAAGTAATACAAAGTGCACATCATTGTAAACTAGGACTCAGGCTATAGTGCAGTTAAACCATGGCTTAAACTTTCCTTTCTTAAGTTTCCTTTGAACATAATAGCATCCATCTGCCTCTGTCGAAAGCCATTCATTGTCACCTGGTTTTGACACGGAGGCGGCGGAAAATTCGCATTCGCCGTGTGTTTGGCCATCAAGCGGTATTTCAGACTGGATATGCCACGGTGATAACTCAGTTTACACCAACAGTACACACAGATAACTTTGATCTTGTCAGTCGACCTATCTGGCAACTTTTTGAGACTAAACTTTCCATTCAGAATCTTGTTCGCATCCAAATTGGCATTTCACGCCTGACATCCACACAAATCGGTAGCCTACTCTTTTACAGCTAGCGAGCAGACAAGACCAAAGACGTGGGTGGGGCGTGCCTATTGTTTTTTTTGGTTTACAACCAGATCCTGTAGTTTTTGTTACGTTACTAGCAGTGGCCATAGCTTATAAAAAACTACAAGTTCACTAGGGCACAAAGAGCATTAATCTTGCGCTAAAAATAATTACGCTGTTAAAATTCATTTGCGTTAACATGTTAATAACGCAATATTTTTGCCAGCACTAGTTTTCAGTCAGAAGGCAGTCAGTATTATGGATGTCAGGCAGGAGGGAGTTCCAGAGGTGGGGGGCAGAGTGTTGATATGAAAGAGTTCAGAGATATATGAAGGAGCAAGGTTGTGGATGGCTTTAAATGTGAGAAACAGAATCTTGATCAGAGGCGTGATCAACAGTTAAAATAGTAACAGGAAAAATAGTGAGATTTGGACAGGGTGGAGTTAGTGTCGATAAGCAAAATTTCAGTTTCATCACTGTTGAGTTTAAGAAAGTTGTCGGAGAACCAAGATTTAATTTCCTGTAGACAATCACAGAGGGGAGTGGGTGGGAGGGTGGAGTTAGGTTTAGTGGAGCGGTAGAGCTGGGTGTCATCCACATAGCAATGAAAATTTATGTTAAATTTATGGAAGATATGGCCAAGAGGAAGTAGGTAGATAATGAAAAGAAGGGGCCCTAAGACAGAGCCCTGGGGAACACTGGAAGTGACTCGAAAAGGGTGCGATTTGAAAGATTGGAGCTGAATGAAGTAAGTGTGGCCAGTTATATATGATTTAAACCACTGAAGGGGTATATTAGAGATTCCAGTAGAGGTCAACCTGTCGATGAGAATATTGGGGAGATGGTGTCAAAGGCTGCACTCAGATCAAGAAGGATGAGAATGGTTAGAAGTCCAGAATCTGCTGCCATGAGAAGATCGTTGGTGATTTTTACTAATGCTGTTTCAGTGCTATGGAGAGGGCGGAAACTGGACTGGAGTTGTTCATACAGGTTATTGTCAGAAAGGTGGGCATGGAGCTAAGACAAAATGTTTTTTTTCAAGGAAGGTTAGAGATAGGACAAAGGTTGTTGAAATCATTGGGATCTGAACCAGGAGAGAAGAGGGTCTGTTTGTCAGGTAGATGGCTTTAATTTGCGAATGAGGTCTGATATTTCCGATACAGAGGGGAGCGCAAAACTTGATAGAGTGTAAGAGAGAGGGGTAAGAAGAAACGGAGAGCAAGGGCTGTTAGAAGTGTTTGGAGACAGTGGCTGATGGATCTTGTCTACCTTGGCAGTAAAGAAGGTTATTAAGGAGTTACAGAAGGTAGTGGAGTACATGTGAGGGGCCAGATGGTCGAATGGACGTAGGAGTTTATTAACTAGTGAGAAAAGTGACCTTGTCTTTCCTTCACCTGAGGTCATTAAAGTAGAGTAGTATGAAGATTTAGCTGTAGAGAGAGCGTCCTTATATTGAAAAATAGGATTTCTATACACTTCTTTGTGCACAAGAAGTCCAGATTTCTTTTGAAGGCATTCAAGGCGACAACCTTTGATATTTAAAGAAATTAAAGATTGGTCAGAGATTGGAAGATCAGTTGATGAGCAGTCAGAGGGAGTGATACCATAACAGCAGATAAAATTAAATCCAATGATGATTAAATTTAAATTGTCACCTTTGCAGTGAGTCGGAAATTCAACATGTTGGGCTCTATTTTCGTCCCCGCCGCTGGGGGGGTGCAGGGTGCGCACCTCACGCAGTGGTATTTTTGTGCAGCGCAGGCAGGCACGCAGTGCACTTGGTACTTTGGTAAACTGAGGCGCACAGAGGTATGCCAGGATAGGCGTTGCTGCGCAGTAGGGGGAGGTGTTGGCAGGATCAGCTGGCAGATTTGGATTTTCGGTCCATTTTGGTCCACGCCAGCGGCTTAAAAGTGAGCTGAAAGCTCACCACCCCAGACCTGGTCTGGTCCATCTGGGGAGCTGGACTGTCCCCCTCTCGTGTGTGGCCTCAGTGGCCACCTGAGCATGGTGGCAGCGGCAGTGGATGGCTCTGTTGGCAGCAGTCTCTCCGTGGCATCCGCCAGCCGCAGACTGGCTGCAACTGAAGCCAAGGGGAGCAGGTATGCCTCAAACACCTCTTGAAGGGCGGTCAGTCGAGCCTCCACTGACTGGACCCACTCTTCCACCCAGACATCTAGCACCCCCAGCTCCCTTTCCAGCATGGAGAACCCTGCCTGTTGGGTCGTCAGGAAGGTCTATTCGTCCTGCCGCATCTGGCTGCGCCGCTGTTGCCGTACCAGAACCGGCACCGGCGCTCCCTCCTCCACCTCGTCGTTGACCTCCTCCTCCATCACCACCTCCTCCTCATTCACCACAACCTCCTCCTGCTGCGGCAGCAAACCTAAAATGGACCACATTTTCTGTTTTTGGCTTTTGTTTATTTAGGCCTTAATAAAGGATTTAAGTTAAAAATGAACACCCCCTTAGATTCTGTGAATATTTAACCTGTAGTCAAGCCTATGCCAGTTGTTTAATATTCAGTTGGGTTGAGGCAAGTTAATTTCACATGCCAACATTTGGGGAAGAAAAAAAAACAGCCCACTGAGCATGACACGTCCTTGACGCACAGGTGGCTTCAATTTTAATCCGTTACTTTGAGTTAGTTTTTCCAAAGTGTGCGCAACCAAATATTAAGTTGAGGGTGCCAACAATTTTGTCCAGTCCAATATTTTTGGCCATGACTGTATATGGGGCCATCCAACTTATGTTCTGCCATGACTTACTTGCCTTGAGCTGCTTTTTGCAAAGCTTTTCTCCACTGTTGTCCCAGCAGAAGGGGGTGTCCACCACCTAGCTGTAGCTGGCTTGGTTTTTGTGATATTCTCATAAAAATATCATATCCTTAACTAAATAGCTACAATGTAGCAATGGCAAATTAAATTGATTCTTATTAGCATGTTGGGACAGAGTCAGTCAATACGCATTAGCACAAGCTTGTCTGTAAAGGTGATGAAAGGAACACCACTATGGCAAAAACCATAAAGTCAGTGAATTTGAAGTGTCCAAAATCAAAGACACATTATGCCAGCATATTTCATGTAAAGACACTTAATTAAATATTGTCTAATTAAAGGGTGACAAGCTAACGTTTTTTTTGTTTGTTTGTTTGTTTGTTTGGTTATTTTCAAAGAATGGTTAATTTACAACAAAATCTTTCTTTATCATCTGCATGGGTGTCATCTGTTGCAAACAGATATGTGATGTCCAGTGGAAAGAGTGAAAACAAACAATGTGTAGCCAGAAACAGTCAGTAAAGGATAAAATATAACAAAAATCTAGTGTCTCAAAGTTGGCAGTACCTGTCTGGTTAAGCTGGTTCAGGTCTTAAACTTCGGTATGGGCTTGGCTCAGGTCCAATGCAGAACTCTGAACTGAGAGTAGAACATGAACAAGAAGACACTACCATCAAGTATAGACTTGAAAAGGCTGTAAGACAGTGGATTAAAATACTGTAAATAAAGTAAATATGTCCAACCGTTAATGATTTTCACCAGAATTCCACACTGCATTTGTTTTCTTGACAAACAACTTGATGCAGAAACAAACAAAGTGCAACTTTGACAAATTCAGAGACAGTGAGCGTAAAGCCTTGAGCTGTTGTAAGTGTTGCGATTAGACAGAGGACCCACAAAGCCACAGAGCTCCACTATACTTGTATTTCTTCTGCCAAAGCAGACCAGCCATTCAAGGCCAGTTTCTCCAGGCACAGAAAGGAAAGAATGAGAGATGTGAATCGGGTGGGGGAGGGATGGGCAGATAGGAATGTAAGCTGAAGGAAGGAAGAGGAGATGGATGAGTAAAATATAAACAGAGAGGTGGTGCTTGTCTGCTGTGGTAACCAGTGGTAATGGCTGTGCCCTCTTTCATGTTGCATCGTCAAGAGAGGGGGCTTAGAGATTTATTTGGATGTCAGTATCAGGGGAGAGGGACCTGCAGGACATGGCCTGACAGGATGACCCCTGACCTCTGCTCTTGCCAAAGCTGCTTGGGGTCCCATGAAATGCCCAAGGGGCCCCCGAGACTAGCCAGTGTGTGTCAGGGCCCTCGGTGGAGTCAGATAGCTTAAGGCCTTTTTCAAATGTATTTTTCAAAAGGGGGGAAATCAATAAGTTGGGTCGGAGAGAGGCGGCTGCAGAAACATGAGCCTGTGATATTTACTTTGCTTTAAGGCACAGCATGTTCAGAGCACTTGTCAAAGATGTGCCTCGAAGAGCATGTTTGGGTGTGAGGCAAGTCGATAAATGGACCTCATGTCATTTTTCTGTGCCACACAGTACACTCAATAGCTTATATTTAATATTTTGCCTGTACTATTCCCAGTACCTGATTTTTAATGTAACTAAAATATATAGTCTATCATGCATTTAGAAGAATGTAAAGGTGGAATCATGCTTGTTCAGGTCCTATTGAGGCAATTGGTCACATTTTATATGCATACTGTTAGTAGCCTTTAACCATTTGCAGTGCTTCTGCAACACGATGAAGATGTGTTATTTGATCTTATTTGAAGATTAGATAGTCTTCACCGTAGTTCATATTGTTTACATTGTCAACAAACAATATCTGTGGAAGAAAACACAAAACAACCCAAGCCGACCAGTTACTTGAGGACTACATGTAGCTCTGACACATACTTGCATTTTTGAGTAGGAGCAGTTATATTGGACCCTTTACATAACTACAGAGCATACGGGTAACAGTGCCCTTCAGCTCAACCTCAAAGCTTGTGATACAACTGCTTTAAACTATGTGTTTGTGAGCAGTTGATGGCTACCATGTACATTCTGCTTTCCTCCAGAGATTTGGTTGTACACATCCTTATACTCAAATACCTGAAATACATTTCACGATGTGACTAAGCTCAACAGCAATATCGATGATAATATTGATATCTTAGAGTTTTATCTATTCTTGTTTAATGTTAACATATAGCATAAACACGTTTGATAAGGATCCCTTTAATTTGGTTATTAAAGAATATGTAGTGAGCAAACATTTTGTGAAAAAAACTGCTCAACATTCTCTGATGAACTGTAAAGGTAACACTGTTTCCGAATGGTTTCAAACTTATATTTGGAGTATCTTTGCTGATATTTTGCTATTTGTTGTCTTACACACTTTTAATAGCAAGCATATCAGCAATCAAAGTACTCAGATATTTTAGTCAGATGAATCATAATCATAATCAAATTTCTCCATGTATTCAAACAGAAGATAAAAAACAGTTTAGGAAGGGTTGGGAAATTGCAGTGACAGAAGTGTTATTCTTCCTTACCCGGGGTTTCCTGACCATGCATCTTGGATTGCACTCTGGCCGGAGACAAAGCGGGTAATTGGATTCACATTGTATCTGCGTAGGGAAGCAGGGAAAAAAAACCCACCTTTCCCCAGGCTGGCCCATGCTGGCCAGCGTGATGGTGATATTGTACTGACCCTGCCTATCAGGGGTCACAATGGAGAATTATAGTGTCAGCTGTTAAGATGACCCGTATTCTGCCCAGAGGTAAGGCACATACACAGCTCCAGAGTACCAAACCAGACTCTCAGACAAATTCACACACAAAGACATGAACACACAGAAGCACATGCACGCCACATCTCTTTTTGAGTACTCATTCTCTCACTAGACAGTCCTGCTCTAATTGGGTTTATGGGCCTGTTGTTGCCCTCCAGGGGTGACAGAAATTACTAGCTACAGCAGAGCTTACCCACTGTGTCAGAGTGACAGACACTGAAGGCCAATGGCTGCTGGTACATCAGTTCATACTCTAAAACAAACATAACACTGGTAAAATGCAAAGACTGGCCCTCAGAATGAGACTGGTAAATACTGTTAGTTGGAAACAGATTACTGTTTTTATCCAAACTACCACAGCATTGGTGGAACTCAAAACAGTCTTGAGTGCACATTGTTGTGTTTAGCTCCTCATTTAAAAAATGTGAACTGAAGATCAGATGCCAAGGTAAATTCTGACTTGCTTTACTTAGCAGTTTCCCCAAAAAACATGCTTAGCAGAGGTTGTAAGCCATCCAGATCCTGACAAATCTTGTCTTGCAATCACTTTAATTAATAGATGACAACCTGAACAATAAAGATATACCAGAGACATGCCTATAGATATGAGTGCTGCAGGCAATGCTCAATTATGGTTGTTTTATTTCATAGACTGGTACTAAATTTATACCTGCCTCAACTAGAAAACAGTATGATTAGATGGGATGGGATAGTGACAAATGCTAAAACACAGTGTAGCAGTAGCACAAGTAATAATGTCATAATGTCAACTACACAGCAATATCTATATAAAGTTCACAACCAGTAGCCACCATAACTACAACTGTACCAGCAAAACCTCTGACAACATTGAATTCAGGAAGGATATGTTTTATTTGTAACATGAAGATTATATTACTCTGTCTTTCACAAGTTGCATGGTCTAAAATTAAGTTTATATTGCAGCAGAGATCCCACCTGTGATGGCTGTGGTTTTTGTTCACCATGTGTTTTCTCTGTCTATGACTGATACTGCGTTTCTTTGTTCATGCCCACAGCAGGTTGGAGCAGGAGAGAGAGGCGGGCCGATCTACCAGGGAAGCATGCTCCAGAGTCGCACCTGCACCTCATCAGATAATCAACCCGGCTTCTTAAGCTGCCTCATGCTTCACTCTTGTGCCGGACCATTCTCTCAGCTTCTCTAGTGCGCAGCTCGCCTGGTGGTTCTGCTTGTCTCTCGATCTTGCTCCTCCTGTGTGTATTATTTCCTGATTGCTGGTGTTTTTTTTCACTGTGAGTCGCCCTTGGTTTATATTTTTGTAGTTTTGCATCCCAGTTCTTTTCTGGTGAGTTTTGAGTTATTTTGCTACTTTGTTTGGATCCGTTTTTTCAATTCAATTTTCAATTCAATTCAATTTTATTTGTATAGCGCCAAATCACAACAGAAGTTGTCTCAGGACACTTTCCATATAGAGCTGGTACAGACCAAGCTCTTTTATCTACAAAGAAACCAACAATTCCCCAATTTTCCCCTTGTTTTTGCTTGTGAGCATTTTCCCTGTTGAAGGAGATTTTTGTTTATGCTTTGTTTAATAAATATTGAGTGTTTTTTATCTCTGCATTTTGGGTCCTGGCCTTCCTTGTCACCGATCCTTAACAGAATAGTTCGGCCAGTGGACCGAGCAGAGACTGAAAACCTGAAGAGGGCCCTCTCCAACCAGGGGGCTCTTGTAAGCCAACATGAGCCAACCCTGCTTCAAGTTATGGATCACTTGCAACAATTATCCACCAGCGTGAACCAGCTGAGCGGCCAGCTGACTCCTGAGGGAGCTGAGGGAACCATTCATCCCCATTCCCACTAGATATTCAGGTGACCTAGGGACATGCGCACAATTTTTGCACCAGTGTTCTCTAGTATTTAATCAACAATCCCACACGTATTCCACCCATCAGGCTAAAATAGCATTTGTTATGAGTTTACTAACAGGACAAGCCGCAGCTTGGTCCTTGGCCATCTCTACTCAACACTCAGAGTTAACTACCAATTTTTCTCTTTTCTCAGAGGAGATGAAGAGTTTTCGATCACCCAGTTAAGGGAAGACAAGCCGTAGGACAACTGCTCGATCTACGGCAGGGTAACCAATTGGTTTCACAATATGCTATTGCTTTCCGTATTTTAGCCGCTGAAAGTGGGTGGGTGGACTCGGCCTTACAGGCAATTTTTGTTAAAGGGCTGTCAGGGGAAATAAAAGATGAGCTGGCTGTTTGGGAGGATAGCTCCTCCCTTAACAGTTTAATTGATCTAGCCATATGTCTAGATAACCACTTGAGGGAATGACGCAGGGAAAGATCAGAGAGATTCCACTGACTACCACCCACCAGTTTCCAGCTCGCTCCTGCAGAACCCTCCTGAAGAGACAGCCACCCGACACCTGAAGCTCGATCTGGTCCAGCCGAGGAGCCCATGCAGCTGGGGAGAGCTCGCCTTTCCATGGCCGAGCGCCAGCGGAGGTTCCAAAACAAACTGTGCATCTACTGTGCTCAAGAGGGTCATTTCCTCAGGCGCTGCCCAGAGCTGTTAAAAGGGGAGGCTCGCCAGTAGGACAGAGGTCGCTGTTGAGCCGAACCTCTTCATCCTCCTCTTCGCGGATACAGATACCAGGTTTGATACACAGGCCCCAACTCAACTCCCCAGTTCAGGTTCTGGTAGTTTCTGGGGCCGACGATAATTTTATTGACAATGGCTTTGTTAAAGCTAACAACCTCCCCTTGATAAAACTGACCACACCTATGGAGGTGTTAGCTATCGATGGGAAACTTTTGGAAATGGTGACTCATAGAACAACTCCTCTAAAGTTAATTCTTTCCAAAAACCATCACGAGTATATCGAACTGTTTGTTATCTCCTCTCCACTCACCTCTGTTATTCTGGGTATTCCATGGTTGAAATTGCACAACCCACATATAGACTGGTCCACTGCTACCATACGAGACTGGAGCACACACTGTCACGCACATTGTCTGCAGTCTGCGGTTCCAGCCAGGAGCATTGACCTGATTCAACCACCGGAGGAAATCGATCTAACCAACGTCCCACGTGATTATCATGATCTCAAGGAAGTGTTCAGTAAAGACTCTACCTGCTCTCTTCCACCTCATCGCCCATATGACTGTGCTATAGACCTGCTCCCAGGAGCGCCTCTTCCCACAGCAAGGCTGTACAACCTCTCCAGGCCAGAGAGGGGAGCCATGGAAAAATATATCAATGACTCCGTGGCCACCGGACTCATCAGACCATCATCCTCACCTGTAGGGGCAGGGTTTTTCTTCGTTGAAAAGAGAGACAAGTCACGCCCCTGAATAGACTACACAGGTCTGATCAAAATAACGGTAAAAAACAAATACCCACTTCCTCTCATAGACTCTGCCTTCGGTCTTCTGCACCAAGCCACAATCTTTTTGAAGCTAGTTCTACGCAATGCGTACCACCTGGTGCGGATACGAGAAGGCGACGAATGGAAAACGGCATTTAATACTCATCTGGGACATTTCGAGTATCTGGTTATGCCCTTCGGGCTAACTAACGCACGCGCAGTTTTCCAATCATTGGTAAATGATGTACTTAGAGATTTATTAAACAGAGTGGTTTTTGTCTATTTGACGACATCCTTATTTTCTCTCGTAGCCAGAAAGAACATGTGGAGCATGTAAGAGATGTGTTGAACAGATTGCTTGAAAACAGATTGTTTGTGAAGGCAGAAAAATGCAAGTTTCATGTGTCATCAGTGAGTTTCCTAGGCTACATTGTGGAAAAGGGACAACTCAGAGCTGACCCAGCCAAGGTAGAGGCAGTCAGCGAGGGGCCAGTCCCTTCCACCCATAGGCAACTTCAGAGATTTCTGGGTTTTGTGAACTTTTATCGCAGATTTATCAGAGATTACAGCCGCATAGCAGCCCCCCTATCTCAGCTAACCTCTAGTAAAGTGTCCTTTACCTGGTCACCCGAAGCCAACACAGTTTTTGTTAAATTAAAGAAAATGTTCACTAATGCGCCTGTTCTCATCCATCCAGACCCAGAGCAGCAGTTCGTGGTCGAGGATGATGCCTTGGATTCCGGGATCGGGGCCATCCTCTCCCAACGCCTGCCTGTGGACCACAAGTTACATCCTTGCGCCTTTTTCTCCCGCCGGCTCACTTCGGCTGAAAGAAACTATGATGTTGGAAATCGGGCACTGCTGGCTGTGGTGTTAGCTCTGCAGGAGTGGCGTCACTGGCTGGAGGGGGCAGCCTACCTGTTCGTGGTATGGACCGACCACAAAAATCTGGCATACCTCTACTCAGCTCAATGGCTGAATTCACGCCAGGCACGATGGGCGTTGTTCCTGGGCAGATTTAACTTCACTCTCACATACCGGCCAGGTTCCTGAAATGTCAAGCCAGACGCTCTCTCCCAGCTGTTCACCTGTGAGGAGGAGGAGATCGAACCAGAGACAATCCTCCATCCCATGTGCGTCGTGGGGGCGGTGCAGTGGCAAGTGGAGCAGGAGGTCCGTGACACCCAGCAGAACCATCCCACACTGGACGGATGTCCTCCCAGTCGGCTGTTTGTTCCCCCATCCGCTAGGTTGGCGGTGCTCAGATGGGGGCACGCATCTCAAGTGGCCTGTCACCCGAGGGTGCACAGGACCCTCGCCTTGGTCAGACAGCGTTTTTGGTGGCCCTCCATGGCAGCTGATGTCCGAACTTTCGTCGCCGCCTGCACTGACTGCGCCCGCAGCAAATCCACCCATCGAGCTCCGTCTGGCCTACTACAGCCTCTGCCCATCCCTTCACGTCCTTGGTTGCACATTACTGTAGATTTTGTCACCGGTCTTCCCCTCCCCCGAAGATAATGACACTATCCTGACAATTGTGGACCGTTTTTCCAAGGCGGTACATTTTGTCCCCCTCCCCAAACTCCCCACCGCCTTGGAGACCGCTAACTTGCTGGTTCAACATGTTTTCAGGCTGCACGGCATACCACAGGATATCGTCTCGGATAGAGAGCCGCAATTCATCTCGCAAGTTTGGAAGGCTTTCTGCCAGGCCTTGGGTGCATCTACCAGTCGCACCTCTGGTTACCACCCACAATCCAATGGCCAGATGGAGCGGGCGAATCAAGACCTGGAGGCGTCTCTGCGCTGCGTGGCCTCCCGCTTACTGGCATCCTGGTCTACTCATCTCCCCTGGGTTGAATATGCCCACAACTCCCTGATCAGCTCGGCCACAGGCATGTCGCCCTTCATGGTCGCATTGGGCTACCAACTCCCCCTGTTCCCCAACCAGGAGTCCGATGCAGCCGTCCCCTCCGTTTAAGCTCAGCTCGGCCGGGTCCAGCGGTTGTGGCGTGAGGCCAGGGTGGCACTAGGTAGGACAGTGGAGAGGAACCGGCGGCTGGCGGATCACCACCGGACACCTGCGCTTGACTACCAGGTGGGACAACAGGTGTGGCTCTCGTCCCGTGACCTGCCTCTCCAGACTAACTCCCGGAAAATGGCACTGTGATACATCGGACCCTATCCCATAGAAAAGAGGGTCAACACCAGCGCATACCGCCTCCGCCTGCCCATCTCTCAGTTTTTCATGTCTCCCTCCTCAAGCCTGTGACCGACAGCCCTCTCCAGCCTCCCGCCCCGCCACCACCTCCTCCTCGCCTCATCGACGGCCGAGGTTTTCAATATCTCGTGGATTGGGAGTCATCCTCGACTCACAGCTGCTGCGAGACGTCTACATAAAGTACCCAGGTAAACCAGGTGGCGTCCCTTGGGGGCGGGGGGGGGGTGTACTGTGATGGCTGTGGTTTTTGGTCACTGTGTGTTTTCTCTGTCTATGACTGATACTACATTTCTTTGTTCATGCCCACAGCAGGTTGGAGCAGGAGAGAGAGGTGGGCCGATCTACTAGGGAAGCATGCTCCAGAGTCGCACCTGCACCTCATCAGATAATCAACCCGACTTCTTAAGCTGCCTCAGGCTTCACTCCTGTGCCGGACTATTCTCTCAGCATCTCTAGTGCGCAGCTCGCCTGGTGGTGCTGCTTGTCTCGCGATCTTGCTCCTGATTGCTGGTGGGGTTTTTTTCACTGTGAGATTTCTCATAGTAGCCCTTGGTTTATATTTTTGTAGTTTTGCATCCCAGTTCTTTTCTGGTGAGTTTTGAGTTATTTTGCTACTTTGTTTGGATCCGTTTTTTCCCCTCTGTGGTGATTCTTAGTTCGTTTTGCTTGTGAGCATTTTCCCTGTTGAAGGAGATTTTTGTTTATGCTTTGTTTAATAAATATCGAGTGTTTTTTATCTCTGCATTTTGGGTCCTGGCCTTCCTTGTCACTGATCCTTAACACTGCCGTGCCTAATGTGTCAGGCTGAAGGATAAAATGTGTGTTTGCAAATCTTATGAAGTGTGATTTCTGACATCATCATATAGGAAAAAACTAATACAGATTCAGGATATTTATATATGCCATAACACACCCATTCCATTAATTATCTGACTAGTGTCTTACTGTACTCAGATAGCATCCCTAGGTTTGCCCTTTAAATGCATCAGTTCTCAGTGGAACTTGTGCAATTTATTAGGTTCCTTGAGGAACCCTTTTTTCCAGCATGCTCTGGGACCATTTTAGGTGCTTCAATTTCCTAACTGAGTTTCCTCAGGGAACTTCAGCTTCTTTGAGGGTTTGAGGCCTATTATACCTACCTAAGGAAGAATACAATAATGAGTTGTCGAATTAATAATAAACATTATAAAAAATGATAAATCATTAACAAATCACACAAAATAAAAAAACAATTAACAAAGAAAGAAGAAGTTCTAAAATTACTTTAAAATTTCAAAAGCATTTGATCACTTTTACTAGAACACTTGACTGCCAAATGAGTCATTTCACAGCCAAAACAGAAATCCACACTTATAAGTTTTGATAGTGGAGTATTCATGAAATTTTTTTAGCAAGTAAAAATGCATTGGAATGCAGCAAATGAGCCGCAGGTGGGATTTGAACCTGCGGCCACTGCAAAGGACTGGCAGCCTCAGTACATTGCGCACACCTTACCAAATGAGATTATGGCAGTGGTGTAGTCTATGTGATACGCAGGTATACACCGTATACCCACTGGAAAAGGTCAGTGATTTGCGTATACCCAGTGGTTTAATCTGCGTGATACGCCAGTATACGCCCTATACTCTATTTATTTTCCAAATATCCACTTGATGTGCAAGGATGCATAACAACATCCATCCATTTTCTATGTCGCTTATCCCTTTCGGGGTCACGGGGGGGCTGGAGCCTATCCCAGCTGTCAACAGGTGAGAGGCAGGGTACACCCTGGACTGGTCGCCAGTCGATCACAGGGCAACATATATACACACAGACAGCCATTCACACTCACACTCACATTGTCCTAGGGACAATTTTGAGTCACCAATTAACCTAATGAGCATGTTTTTGGTCTGTGGGAGGAAGCCAGAGTGCCCGGAGAGAACCCACGCATGCACGGGAAGAACATGTAAACTTCACACAGAAAGGCCCGACTCGGGAATTGAACCAGTGACCTTCTTACTGTGAGGCACGTGCACTACTTGCTGCACCACCATGCAGCAAGTAACTTTCACACGCTGATTAATTTACTATATTAGCCCAGTCTGTGTTCACCTGACTTTTGGACCTCTTCCGTCGGCCATGACAGCAACAGCAACACAATTCTTTAGCGGGCATTCTCCGCAGTATTGCATAAAGGAGAAAATCAGTGACAATGCAAGACAACACTTTTTCCAGTGTTTTCCGAAGCGCACCAACCCACGGCCACTTTGGGTGCAGCTTCAGCAGAAGAGGTTGGAGCAAAACACAAAACAGCCAGATGAGGATGAAACTGAAGCTTCTCTAGATACCCCGGAGAAGAAGCCTGACGCGAACACAACGCCAAACGCTAAGTGAAATTAGCATAGCAGGGGATTGTTGGTATATTTAAATATGTTGTAGCGTCCCTGGGTACATAATCATCATCAGCTGTTTTCTCAGTGCTTTATTCGTGAACAACCAGGCTTCTGTGGGTCATAACCAACACCACAACAAGCTCACTCAGCCAACCAACTTTTAGCTCAGCTCTTTCACTCACTGGCTTACACACTCAGAACATCCCCAGTTCCCGCCCACCTCCAAACAACCCATTGTCATGGGAACGACAATGACTGACAGGCTTCTCAGCCCCTAAGTGTTTGTCACGTTCACGAACATCAGGGAAATTATAGAACTATGAACGGTTATACAATATCTAAAAAAAAGAGTGATAACTTAGAGACTCTGTCACATTCACTATGCAATGATAATAATAATGCATACCCTACAGTATACCTCTTAAGAGCATTCTGAAAGACTGGTTATGTTATCGACATGTTAGGAAGCAGCATCAGACACAAGGTCATGATGGTGTTTATGAGGTGGTGCACCAAGATGCGTTGTTCTGGAACGGGTGAGTACCCACTACAAAAAACTAGACTGCACCACTCACTGCATGAAAAGTCACATTTCCGTCAATTTCAGTCACTGTAAATTGCCGTGGAAGTTCTCCCTCAGCCACTGTGACCATGAGGTGTTAAAATGCAAATGTAAATGCTACAAAGCTATACAAATGCAAATTGGGATTTTGTGTTTGTGGGTGTGTGTGTGTGTGTGTGTGTGTGTGTGTGTGTGTGTGTGTGTGTGTGTGTGTGTGTTCTGTGCCTACAAAGATTTTTTTTTTTTCATGAGGATTTAAAAGTGTGTTTAAATAATTTTATAGGTTACATACAGGATACGTGTCCTGACTCTCAAAGGTCTTTAATTTTCCACTTAAATTGCTAAATCAAAATTGTGAAAATTAAAGCATCTACAGTTCTTGGACACTGGTCACAATTTTTCGCATTTTGCCACCTCAACACCAGATGAACAATGCTTGTGTGATTAGCTTGCAAAATTCCAGCAGAGTAAGTCCACTGATGATTCTTTAAGTAGGAATAAAAAGGGAACACACCAAAGTAACTTTTCTTTTTTTTTATTTTCGATGATGTCACTTTAGAAAATCAATTTAGAAAATCAAAGTACCTAACAAAATCACAGCATGTTTTTCATTTATGCAACAAAAATGGTCTCGCGAGAAATTCCGAGAGCGCGACCTCGCATATGATTGGACGCCTCCTCTGACGCAATGACGTCTGCAGAAAACGACCTCGGCGCGTCTGTGAACGCGAATCGAGCTTGGATTACAACAGTTACGTTTCGGACCCTGCTAAACTTTAACTCTGTTCATACAATGGCCGGACGTCGTCTTCAGTTCACCCCAGAAGGCACTCCTCTGCGACGAGCGGACGGCCTGGCTGCGGAGCGACCATATCCAGAAAGTGCAAACAATTTAGAGAAGAAACTGCTGAGCGTCTTCAGTGGATTGTCTCGGCTGCTAACGCAGCTGATGGCGCAGTTGGCGAGGAGAATGACCGTGACAAAAGCCAGACTGCTGGCTCTGGAGGAGCAGCCCCGACCGAACTGCAGCTGCGGAGACGAAGAGACGGGTGCGTAAGTTACGTAAGTAACGTTAGCATTTAGTACCACATTGTGCAGTTTTTAGGGCGCCAAACCTTTATTATTCTTATTGCACTACGTTCCGAACGTTTGGTAATCGTTCACGTTACATTTAACATTACGATGTATCTTGTATTTTAAAGGAAAAGGCGCGAGGTCTGCACAATAGACGGACACGACAGGCGATATGAACCTGAGCAGGGGTAAGTTAATAAAATACACAGGAAATATTCTGCAGAATATAAGTAAACGTAAACGTTGCATGACCTGTACTTTTTGTGTTTTACAGACTAAACTCGCCCCACAACGAAACGGTGACGTCATATTTGATGGCGACTTTAACTGGGAGTCCAGACATGGATGGTGTGGACAGCAGTCTTTTAAACCCTTTCTGTTGTTTCTTGTTGTTGTTTTTACTGAAGTCTGTCTTAATTATTTCAAACTAATATATATTTTCTTCCAGTGGCCTGTAAGACATATTATGAGATGGTGCGGAGGAGCTTCAGGTATGCCCAGCCAGCTCTTTCAGTTCAGGCAGCAACTGTGAAGATTTCAGCTTGCAGCAGACAAAGCAGGAAGCAGGTAAGAGTCCCATGAATGCTGCTTTATTTTCACAACAATGTAAAAATGGGCTGAATTTTGTTTATTATCTGCATTGTTTTTGACAAACGTGCTCACATATGTTATCGTGTTATTGTTTCTTAGCAGTACTAATATTATATTAACACCTGTATTTACAGCTGCTGGAAGCAAGAAGGAGTGTCCTAGCTCTCCAAACTCTGCCAGACACTGCAAGATCAGCTGAAGAGCGACCCAAAGTATGTGCGACACACCGCAAGAGGCTTCGCATCGAGTCCCCTTCAAAGTGACAGGCGCCAACTCAGTATGACCCAGAGGCAGCAAAGAAGCATTTCCAAAGGCCTTAGACTCTTTTTCATGAACCATGGACCAGCGGCATGGCCCAACCCAGAGACTCTTATCAGTGAACCCCTCTGCACATTTCCATGCTTTTTTTCCCCAGTAGTCACTGATTTTACTTGGTTGATCCTTGTTAATGTGTGTGTCACAATTTCATTAAAGACTTTTTTTCAAAATGTTTCTGTCAACTGTGTTCTTTGTGTTCTACTGTGTGGTAGTGTAGAAGGTGGATTGCCAAATAAATCAATGAATCATCAATCAAATAAAATATATATGTCATTTATATTTTATATATACATAAATATAACAACATAATAACTAATTTTAATATATTAATTTATTATATAATATATGAATTTTATATGTATTTATTATTATTATTATTTGTGGTGCACAGATGACCAATAGCAGCAGAGTTGTCATCCAATCACATGATCACTCACTCATGTGATTGGAGTTGCTATCCAATCACATGATGGTTTCCTTTTAAAATGCCTGTGGAATCATCCAATGGTTGTTTGTGAAGTCAGCAGGCCAGCCTGAGTAGATCAACGTCGGTAGCATTCATGTGCTAATTAGAGCTATTCGCACCTTCGCGAAGGCGCGATTAACCCCGCCCCCCGCCGACAGATGGTTCGTTTCTGACGATTTTCGGAGCCGGCGAAGTTCCCTGTAAATCGCCGAAAATCAACGAAATTCGCGGGGATTTAAGGGTCGAAAATGTGGTTTTTCATGCAGTGACTGGATATAGGAGCTCCTCTCCAGGCCACTTTTTAGTCTATGAAAGGACTGTGAGGGGTCTGGAAAGCATCCCCCTCACTAAGGTTGACTTCCGGGGGGTGTGTTTTCATGGAGTGCACACATGACAATGCAGCCACAGGACTCCAGCAGTTCCAAATCACCTTGTTAATCACCTTGTTGGGTCATACCAAGGTAGGAAGTAGAGAGAGGGGAGTGTGTAGCAGGGGAGCTGTTCCTATAGGGCCAATTCAGATGACAGGGAAAGACTGGTGGTGCCAAGGGAGCTCCATGAACAGGTGTTAGAGTTGGGCCACAATATTCCCTTGGCAGGTCATCTAGGAGTTAAAAAGACCTTGGACAGGATTGCCAGCAGGTTTTACTGGCCAGGTCTGAGTACAGCGTTATGGTGAATCCTGTTCAGTGCGTCAGCTAGCAGGGGAAAAGAAAGTTCCAAAATTTCCACTGCAACCACTTCCCATCCAAGAGGTTCCATTTCAATGCATAGCAATGGATATTGTTGGCCCATTACAGCGAACAAAGTCAGGATACCGCTACATGCTGGTGGTTTGTGACTACAGTACCAGATATCCTGAACCATTTCCCCTGAGAGACATCACTGCTAAACAAATAGCCTATGCATTACTGCAGTTGTTTTCCAGAGTTGGCATTCCATCAGAAATTTTGACAGATCAGGGGACATATTTCCTGTCAAGCACACTTAGGCAGGTGTACAGACTATTAGGCATCAAGGGTATTCGGATCACCCCTTACCACCCCCAGACCAATGGCTTAATGGAGAGGTACAACAGAACATTGAAGTGCATGCTGAAGAAGATTATCTCCACTAATGCCAAAGACTGGGACAAGTGGCTGCCCTATCTTTTGTTTGCCCATAGGGAGGTGCCTCAAGCTTCGACAGGCTTCTCACCTTTTGAGCTTCTTTATGGCAGGCAGGTGAGAGGTCCCCTTGATGTGCTGCAAGAGTCCTGGGTAGGATCCCGGGAGAAGAAAACAAGTATTCTAGCATTTGTGTTGCAGATGAGAGAGAGGATGGAGCATGCCACAAAGCTGATGAAGGAGAACATGGAGAAGGCACAGCATGGACAGCAAACCTGGTATGACAAAGCAGCGAGAGAGAGATCCTTTAGTCCGGGTCAGCGGGTACTTCTTCTTCTTCCTACAGCTGAGATGGAAGAAGGGATGATGATGACGTTGTGGGTGAGTTTACTCCTACCAGTCATAACTTGGTAACCCTTGACCTGTCCCATCTCTCTCTCACCCAGCAGCGAGACTTGCAAGCTATTGTTCCACCAGATCTTTTTCAGGAGAAACCTGGAGCAACAAGCTTAGTGGAACATGACATCCGACTGAAGGACAGCACCCCCATCAGGCAGAGAATGTACTGCATCCCACAGAAGCTGGTGCCAGTATTGGAGGAGGAAATTGCAGTCATGCTGGAACTGGGTGTGATTGAGCCTTCAAGTGGTGAGTGGAGCAATCTCATTGTCCTGGTAATCAAAAAAGATGGAAGCATCAGTTTGATGCTTATCCTCTGCCAAGACTGGATGATCTAATTGAGCGAGTAGGCCAAGCAAGGTTTATAACCACTCTGGACCTGTGCAAAGGCTACTGGCAGGTGCCCTTGTCAGAGGCTGCAAAGCCTCTAACTGTTTTCAGGATGCCTCAAGGACTCTTCCAGTTCACCAGGATGCCTTTTGGTCTCCACAGCGCTCCTGCAACCTTTCAAAGACTGATGAATCAGGTGCTAGCAGGTATGGAAACATTTGCAGCTGCTTACCTTGATGATATTGTGATCTATAGTAACTCTTGGCAACTGTGCTGGGGAAAATCAAAGCAGCGGGATTGACCATCAATCCCCGTAAGTGTGCAGTGGCGAAGCAGGAGACCCAGTACCTTGGCTACATTCTTGGAGGAGGTGTCATTAAGCCAGTGCGGGACAAGGTAGAAGCGATCCAAGCCAGGGAAAGACCAACCCCCCGAAAAGAGTCATTTCTGGGTTTGGTGGGCTGGTATTGGTGTTTCATCCGGGACTTCTCTGCAAGGGTGGCACCCTTAACCAATCTCACCAGCACCGCCAAAACAAAGATTGTGTGGGGTGAGGAGCAGGAGGGGGCTTTCCAGGACCTCAAAGGAGCCTTATGCCAGGAGCCGGTGCTTCAGAGCCCAAACTTCAACTTACCCTTCACAGTCCAGATGGATGCTTCTCACCGAGGCATTGGTGGAGTCCTCCTACAGGGAGAGGAAAGGAAGCCAGTGGCCGTACATCAGCCGGAAGCTGTTTCCCAGGGAGACGAGGTACTCAGCAGTGGAGCTGGAGTGTTTGGCGATTAAATGGGCCATTGACACTTTTAAGTACTATCTGCTTGGGAGGGAGTTCACCCTGCAGTGGCTGGAGCAAATGAAAGATACCAACAGTCGGATCACTCATTGGTTCTTGTCCTGTCCCTTCAACCGTACCGGTTCTCCATCCACTACCAGCCAGGGAAACAGAACACAGTAGCTGATTTCTTGTCTCGCAACGTGTTTGGTGAGTCTGCTGGAGGGGAGGAAAAGTGTGAGGGGTCTGGAAAGCATCCCCCTCACTAAGGTTGACTTCTGGGGGGTGTGTTTTCATTGAGCGCACACATGACAATGCAGCCACAGGACTCCAGCAGTTCCAAATCAGCTTGTTAATCACCTTGTTGGGTCATACCAAGATGGGAAGTAGAGATAGGGGAGTGATTAGCAGGGGAGCTGTTAAGCTGGGTTTTTGTTTGTTGGTTGTTCAGTTTATTAGATACTTTTGGTTAACCTGTATTAGATTAGAGTTCTTTATGTTTTTAATGAAGTAATATTTGACAACATTAAATCTGTATCTTTATGATTTTAAAGAAATTTGTGCCTAGGGGGCCTCTTCACATGGATAATGGCATGGGCCCAAATCAAGTAATGAGGATAGCTTGCAGGTGAGGGGGAATCTTTGTTTTAAGTGAGAGGAGGTAGGCTGGTGCTGGGCTGCTGCTAGTATGACCTGCTCAGTTGGACCCCTCCCTGCACAGTATTCTGCTGATCTTTGGGTGAGATTGTTGTTTTTCCTCCTGTAACATGTTTTTGGTCACCATTAAAGAAAAGGAATCAGAGCTCTGAGAAAAAAAACCCTGTTTGTCTGAGGCTGCTCATTTTTCCACCATGCTCCACATTTCAATCCCTCTGGCTTTCATCTGTTTTGTAAAGGTCCATTAACATCAAAACTCTACAAGGACACTTCTAATTATACCATGGTCTGGGTGAATACTCGATTCTGATTGGCTGCAGGGTGTCCGTTAAAAAGTTGTAGGACACCTATAAAAAAAGTTCTGGTCAAATAGCCTGATTGCTCAAAATTATTGCGCTGGCTCAAACGCTAGTTGGTAACCGTGGCAACAGAAACTCAGAACATACGTTAACAGACGTTATTTCACAGTTTATTAATCACAACGGCAAGACAGTAGACAACATGAGTTATTTTATAGTTTCCTTTACCCTATTTGGTGAATTTGATCATTTTGAAGACTGGGATGCAGCAGAAGAGAAAGAGAGAAGAGAATATAAGAAGGAGATGCGACACAAGGAGGTGACACCGGAGGAATTGAACAATAACGTTAATGTTAATAACATAACGTTAAGCAATAATCTCTGGACTTCGCGGAAGCTTCGCGTCGGACGGTTCAGGCCTCCGCATCCGTCCATTCATTTCTGATAATGGACACCTCCACGGGCATTATCCCTTATGTATAAGCCAAGTATACTTAAGTATAACTTTGTTAAGTATATCTCTGATAAGTACATCAAAAGTAAACTAATTTTAGTTTAAAAGAGGTATACTAATAGCATACCTCAATAGCATAGGGAGTGACAATTTCAGTTCACTGTTTTAATAATAATGCACAGAAACTTTGTCAATATTTAAATTCTGCACAGTTGAATGCACACACACACACACACACACACACACACACACACACACACACACACACACACACACACACACGTTGTGCCTGTGAATATTCTCATTCATCCAGGTCATTGTAAGCTTCAGGGCATTCAATCGATCGCAACTGGACTTTGTCAGTTTGTCTTGGAAGACGTTTCGCCTCTCATCCGAGCAGGCTTCATCAGTTTATGCGCACCAGACTAGATAGGACAGCTCTAGTCCAATGAAATGGTGTTAGGTTCAAGTATTTATCCTCTGGCCCTGCAATCGGCTGGCGACCGGTTCAGGGTGTACCCCGCCTCTCGCCCATTGTAGCTGGGATAGGCTCCAGCCCCCCGCAACCCCGAAAGGGATAGGCGGTATAGATAATGGATGGATGGATTTATCCTCTGAGTGAGGCCAACCCCCAAAAATTCATTGGGCTAGAGCTGTCCTATCTAGTCTGGTACGCATGAACTGATGAAGCCTGCTTGGATGAGAGGCGAAACGTCTTCCAAGACAAACTGACAAAGTCCAGTTGCGATTGATTGAATGCCCTGAAGCACACACATGTTGTGTTTTTATCACACGGAAGAAACCAGTCAGTTAACTAGACTACAAGCATGTCTTCATGACATAAAGACCTGGATGACCTGCAATTTTCTGATGCTAAACTCGGACAAAACTGAAGTTATAGTAGTAGGCCCTAAACATCTTAGAAGGTCACTTTCTGATGACATAGCAGTTATGGATGGCATTGCGCTGGCCTCCAGCACCACTGTAAAGAATCTGGGAGTTATCTTTGACCAAGACATGTCCTTTCACTCCCATGTAAAACAAATTTCAAGGACTGCCTTTTTTCACCTACGTAATATCGCAAAAATCAGGCATATTTTGTCTCAAAATGATGCAGAAAAACTAGTCCATGCATTCGTAACTTCCAGGCTGGATTATTGCAATTCTTTACTATCAGGCTGCCCAAATTCGCTGCTGAATATTCTCCAGTTGCTCCAGAACGCTGCAGCACGTGTTCTGACAAAAACCAGGAAGCGAGATCATATTTCTCCAATACTCGCCACTTTGCACTGGCTCCCTGTAAAGTTTAGAATAGAGTTTAAAATTCTCCTCCTTACTTACAAAGCCATAAGTGGCCAGGCACCTTCTTATCTTAAAGAGCTCATAGTACCTTATTGCCCTACTCGAACACTGCGTTCCCAGAATGCAGGTCTACTTATGGTTCCTAAAGTCTCAAAAAGCAGAACAGGAGTCAGAGCATTTAGCTATCAAGCTCCTCTCCTGTGGAACCATCTTCCAGTCTTTGTCCGGGAGGCAGACACTGTCTCTACATTTAAGAGTAGGCTTAAAACTTTCCTTTTTGATAAAGCTTATAGTTAGGGCTGGCTCAGGCTTGTCCTGGACCAGCCCCTAGTTATGCTGCTATAGGATTAGACTGTTGGGGGACATCCAAAGATACACCGAGCTCCTCCGTCCTTCTGTCCCTCTCCATCCGCACGCTCTCATGTCCTACCACGGCGTGTTACTAACTTAGCTCCTTCCCCGGAGTTTCTGTGCTTTGTCGTCTTGCAGGTTCCCATGGACAGTGGCTGAATCTGGATTGTGGATTTCAGCTGCGTCTCCTGCCTTGGCCCTGCCTGACATCCACTGCAACTGCTACTGCTGTTATTACATCCACTGTCACTGTTACTGTGACTGCATGTCTGTCTCTCTGTCTCTGTCTCTGTCTCTGTCTCTCTCTCTCTCTCTCTCTGACTGCTTTTCTGTCTGTCTGTCTGTCTGTCTGTCTGTCTGTCTGTCTGTCTGTCTGTCTGTCTGTCTGTCTGTCTGTCTCACTCTCTCTCTCTTGCTCTTCCTCTCTCACCCAACCGGTCGAGGCAGATGGCCGCCCACCCAGAGTCTGGTTCTGCTCGAGGTTTCTGCCTGTTAAAAGGAAGTTTTTCCTCGCCACTGTCGCCAAGTGCTTGCTCATGGGGGAATTGTTGGTTTCTTTGTAGATAAAAGAGCTTGGTCTGTACCAGCTCTATATGGAAAGTGTCCTGAGACAACTTCTGTTGTGATTTGGCGCTATACAAATAAAATTGAATTGAATTGAATCACTTGTGGGGACATTACATTGACTTACATTAATTTCCTGGAACCTTACCCTGACCCCTGCTTTGATAAACATACAAGTTCCCACTGCCAGCCTGCACTGTGGTCCAATCCACCATGCATTTTTTTTTAAACAAGACATTTGAAAGTTTTTTTAAGGATCAAAGATCTTTTGATCCAACAAATAATTAAGGGTCCCAACATCCCTTGGATTCCCACAAACCCGGAGAGACCGTGCCCCCCCCCCCCCCCCCCCCCCCCCCCGCAGCGCTCCCCCAAGAGCACTGCGTTTTAACCCAAACCTACACTGTAAAAGATCATGTAGATTAACAGTAAAATACTGACAGCAGGGTTGCCAGTATTGAAGACAGCCAATCACTATGAAATAAGCACTGTCTTTACTGTAACCTTGATTAGCAATTTCAGTGTGATATATGCAACATGTAATGAATGACTTAGTTAACTAAATGCAGCAATAAAAAATCTATGGAAAAAAAGAGACTTAGAAAATATCCCAAGATTTATTTTAAAAGGCAACACCAACTGAAATACTTCATTTGTTCATACAAACCGTTTTTTTCCAATACAGAAATTTTAGGAATTCTAATAGAACATTTGCTCATCAAATATGATAACTGTAATTCCCCCCAGGCTTTTACTGGTTTAATAAAGCCTCAAACTCTTCACCAACACCGTGAAAACTGTGCAGAACAATACATTTCACACAATGAGCAAATTAGCTACCGACCACATCGTAAAACCCACACAATATGCACTGCATGTAGCTAGCTTGCCACTGGACAAAACAATATACACACAAATGATAAAATACCTCTTTGGCTGCATGCCACAAAGAGGGAAATGTCCATGAGACATGGAAACGATGGTCTCTTCATTGTCCTCCGCTTGACGAATTCAACTCCATGTACTCCAAAAGACTGCGGGTTTTTATGCCAGTCAATCCATATTGTGAAGAAGACGGCGACCGAACGTGACCCGGAAAAGGAAGGAAAACCACGTCTCCGTGAAGACAGCGCGAGAGCAAGCTCGCCAACACGATCACTGTAATAATCACAAATAAATCAAACTCTGTGTCACACAATAAATAAAATGAAACTACATCCATCAACCATGTCTCCAATTACTAATATGAAATATAATAACTATATACAACTGCATATCCACCAGGCATATCAATAACTGTATGCACCATTATGTATACATTTACAATAACACTAATAAATTTTTTAATAAATGATGCATGGGAATGATGCGTCTAACAACTGTATCACTACCTTTTTCATACAAAATGCAAAATTTGTCAGTGAACTGAAAAATAACAGCACAGGGTTAGGGTTAGTTGCTCCACAGTATCAATCAGTCTCACCTGGCGGGAGATCTGGCTGATATCTAGTACATCCGTATGTGTCAGTGGGCCCCAGAGTGTGCCCAGAGCTGGATCCAGAGCACCTTGAGACTCGGTGGTGTGCAAAGCTGCTGTCACGGTGTAAGTTCTCAATATGAGTTTTCACCTGAATAAGGAGTGAAGTATGACCGCCTGCCATAAGTGAGCCATCTGCAAAAACATCAGCAAAACTCTGGGGGTATTGCCTCACAATATTTCGACAAACTGTGAGACACTGGTGACATGTTGGATTAGCTTCATATTTCCTCATTTCATCTACCAGCACTCTCACCATCTGCCGCCGCTCGGCAGGGGTTGGTCTTTTCCCATTGGCAATGGCTGAACGGATTTCCAGTGGCATGTTATCCCATGGCACTTCGAATGTTTCTGGCCATGTTTTGGATATCTTGGATGGAAACCCTCTATTGTTTGGGCTGCTCAATTCTGACGATGAGGTGGATGGCAAGGATGATGGGCTGGATAGTGGTGAAGTGCTTTCTAGTGGTGATGGGCTAGAGAGTGGTGCGGGGCTTTGCATCACCGTGAGATCTAAAGTGATTGTCTCTAAAACAAAGGAAAACAACACATTAGTGAATGATTGTTAAGACGGCACACTGACAAAGAGGCTTGTAGAATAAAAAGAATTCTGCACACAGCCCAAAATTTACCAGTGTTAGCTGGTAGCAAAGTTTTTTTCATGTTTACATTACCTGATTTAAATGCATTGAAAAGCTTAGGGAGCTGAATAACAGGTAAGAGGTCAGCCAAGTCTTCCTGTTGTACATGTTTCATGTCTTCCTTTGATTCTAAGCCAGAGCATTGAAGCCTAGAAATTAGTTGCAACTGAGTCTCTTCAGAAAGGTTTGGCAACACCCTGACGATGATGCCCTTGATTTCTTCATCTAAAGCAGACATTGACCTACAATGAGAGCAAAGAATGGTGGAGAACTATTAGTGCCATGCCATCCACAATGTATTCAGGCAAGGGATAGTAATCAAGCAGGTTCTCTTGGTTAACACAGCAGTACCCTTTCTGACTTTGTGTCAGACAATGAACTCCTATGTCAGGGAGATGCACAGCCAGATATTTCTCAGTAATAAAATGTACTGCTGAATCTCTATGGATGAGTATTACTTTGATTTTTCCCACCATGAGCCCCTCCTCACCATTATCAATCACAATGAACATGTTCTTTTTGTATTTTGTACCCTTCACAATCACTTCATGGGCTATAAGAGTGTTTTCTGGCTCAAAAGTACAATGTGCAACTGATTCTCTGATGTTGTGATTGTAGTCCCCTACGAAAAACTCTGTACCCTTCTCTACTACAACTGCTGGTGGGAAGAAGTTGCCAGCACTCAGAAAAACCCGAAGACGTTGATGCCTCTCTGCAAGAGTTGAGGAAAGGTTCTTAAAGTTATGCAGCTTCCTTGCACACTGTTTAAAATATGTATGCTTGCTCTCAAATCGTAGTGTCCACAGACGAATGAGTGGCCCAAACTGCAAAATAAGCTCTGGATAATGTGAGATATAATGATGCTTGGGCTTCATTGGGTGATCAGGAAAGACATGCTGTCTGAAATACAAATATTCATCAATAAGAACTTTTAAATAGCCTATTTGGCCAGTTGAAATGGCTGGTGCACAGATCAACTCCACAATCTCTGGGAGTTGCAAAATCAGTTGCCACACTTCGTTGTGATCTGGACTTCTTATTTTCTCTGCAATAAAGACCGGCAACATTCTGAGTAAACACCAGTTTTGCACAGCATGCCCACCAAGCTTGTCACTCTCTGGATTGACAGGGCTCACAGGGCTTATCATTGGCATCATTTCCAAGATAATGGAACTGGTTTATTCGTTGATTTAACTCAAGGTAAGTAAACTGTTTGTCTACTCTGACAAGACGCTTTATGTACAGTGCCAGATCAGATGACACAATCCCTTCAAAAAGATCATGGCCAAGACAGGGAGGTAATCCTGGCTGACATACATGAAAGTAAGTCAGTGTCAAAGTCAGAGTCAAATTTGACACCTCCTCTAACCCCATCATTGCTCTGAACATGATCTCTGTATGACTGTGTGGTCCGGTTAGTACCTCTGGAAAGAGGATCTTTCTCAAACGTTTTTCTGTCAATTTCACAATATCTGCAAAAATGCTGACTCTTGCTCAAATTCTCAACAAAGCCTCCAATGCTGTATGAACTTAGGTTGTCACCTGCAATGGCGCACAAGGTTCCTTGCAGACTGTTCCGTCAGGCAAGTCAATGCCACTGACCTCAAGATTTTTTTAGGTCTTTGACAAGGAGGCCCATGACTAAATCTTGACCAAAGTATTTGAAATCCTGTTCTTTACAAAGAAGAACAAGTGCATATGATCAGTACATGATCTGTTCTGTGGCAAAATGTCTGTGAAGAGTGAGATACATTGCAAGTATCTTATATTTTTTCTTGCCAGACCCAAGAGGGTTTACTACTTCAAAGGAATCTTGATATAGAATCAAACAAAGTGATGAGACTTCTGTCTTGAACAACAAATGTTCCCTTATATTACTGCCATCCCACACATCTCGAAGAACATCCTTAGATGGGACACGGGAGTGTACTTGACTGTACTGCTCTCTCACTGACTCACACTGAAAGAGAGATTCTATTGTTTGTTTGATTGGGACATATGGGACACTGCCTCATTCTGTCCCAAGCAAATGGGCACTGGCTCAACATAATTAAAGGTATTTTTGAACACATTTTTTTCTTCTTTGGTCAGTTTTCAGTGTCTCCGTATTGCAAGCCCTCAAGAGATCTTCAGTTTTTAGGACATCAATTACTGTGCTAATGTCAGCTTCTGGGATCCCAAGTGCAACGATTTTTTCTTTCAGTTTGAAAAGTAAGTGTGACTGACAGATATCATGTATTTCTTGAAAATCTTCAAGAATTACCTGAATAACAGAAGATGGAAGCAACAACTTAGCTTGCAGTTAAAGGTAAAACAGGGCTAAATTTTCCAAAAACTGCGCAGCATCAGCATTTTCTGGACAGACATCTGATTGCTCACCACTTACATCACTGGAAGCACTACGGTCCATATCAGACCCTTTCATTACTGTCATGCGAAGTACTTGGCTTTACAACTGAAGCCCTGACAACAGAGTTAACCAGGCCATCCTCAGAACTGTTTCTGTGTTTTCTAGACATATATGACATGAATGTTGATAACACTGGAAACTGCTTCTCACATTGTCTAAATGGACAAGAAACAACTTTCCCCTCTTTAATATGCATTTTCAGATCAGAGAAAAAAATTGTCAAGTTCTCACAAGTGATACTGCAAAAGTCAAGATGACACGTTAGCTCAGTTGCACCACATAATTTTGGCCTAACAACAGGTTCCTTGACTTTATGATGTCTGTAAGCATGGGATTTAAATGCTGCAAAATTTTGGAATGTCCTTTTGCAGTCAGGCAAGGCACATTTGAAAACTGAGTTTGGGATATTCCTATGAATTCTTGTGTGCCTTACATATGCCATTACAGTGGTACATTCAGTAGCACAGACCTGGCATGGAAACATTTTTGATAGTTTTAGCTCAGTGTGTCATATCGCAACTAAATAGCATCAATGATGATAAAAAATGGCTTCGGCAGGACAGTATCAAGTGGACTGATTGCCTACTGCATTATGAGCACTGACTAATACAGGCCTGTGAAACAAAAAGGGCGAAGCCAAAGAGCCAAAGAGAAATTGTTGGTCACAAAGTCAGTGTCACTTTCCATATTCTTAATTTATCATTATTGGTTCTTGATTGGGGGCTGCACGGTGGTGCAGCAGGTAGTGCGCGTGCCTCACAGCAAGAAGGTTGCCGGTTCGATCCCCGGGTCAGGCGGGGCCTTTCTGTGTGAAGTTTGCATGTTCTTCCCGTGCATGCGTGGGTTCTCTCCGGGTACTCCGGCTTCCTCCCACAGACCAAAAACATGCTCATTAGGTTAATTGATGACTCTAAATTGTCCGTAGGTGTGAGTGTGAGTGTGAATGGTTGTTTGTCCTTGCATGTGGCCCTGCAATCGGCTGGCGACCGGTTCAGGGTGTACCCCGCCTCTCGCCCATTGTAGCTGGGATAGGCTCCAGCCCCCCGCAACCCCGAAAGGGATAGGCGGTATAGATAATGGATGGATGGTTCTTGATTGGGGCTACACGGCAGGTAGTGCGCGTGCCTTCCCGGGTTGGGCCTTTCTCTGTGAAGTTTGCATGTTCTTCCCGTGCATGCATGGGTTCTCTCTGGGGCACTCCAGCTTCCTCCCACAGACCAAAAACATGCTCATTAGGTTGATCGGTGACTCTAAATTGCCCCTAGGTGTGAGTGTGAGTGTGAATGGTTGTGTGTATGCGCCCTGCAATTGGCTGGCGACCGGTCCAGGGTGTACCCTGCCGAGACAGGCTCCCCCCCCCCCCCCCCCCCCCCCCCGCGGCGTAGAAAATGGATGGATAGATGGTTCTTGATTGATTCAAAACTATCTGTCTATCTAGTATAACTTGCTCTGCTTAAGTTAGTTTACTACTGATATTACCCATTCATGTGGAAATGCACAGAAAAAAAAGGAAAAAATCCTCAACTTCTTCTAGACTAACTTATTTGAACTATTCAGAAAGTACAAAGTACAAAATAATGATTAAAAAAAAGCACTGTTCAGTCACAGCATGGCAAGTTAAGAGGACCGCATGAAAGTACTGCATGCTAGTTTATGTTATCAGTTGCAGTTTGTGTAAGGATAGAAAGATAATAGTATGCAGGGACAAACTGGGACTGAAAAACAGCCTTGATCTCTTACCCAGACCAGCCAGTTTAAGTGGAATACTCACTTAAAAATAGAGGAGACACCTCACATATCTCTCTGGCTGCAGTAGAAAACAGTCACCTGAAAGCATATAACAATTCATATGAACCATGATAAAACAGATACTAAATAGACTGTATTTATACAGATTAAGTAGAATACTCACTTAAAGATGGAGACGCACCTCATATATCTCTCTGGCTGTACAAAATAAAACAGTTACCTGAAAGCACATAAAACAGTGTAAGTCAGGATTAGAGCTGGACAATTTGGAGAAAACATCTAAGTGCAAGACTAATTTTTAGATTTGGTGTGTGATTTCATTTAATACCACAGACCATACAGCAGTCTAATGTGAACACAAATCTGTTACTATGACATAATACCCTAATTTTTCCAACCCATTTCAACATTGGCATTATTTGGAATTATTACATGGCATTGTCAAATGCTCGATCCTGACTGGTCAATTACAACATTCTACAGTTTGTTATTTCTGTATAGCCAACTGTTGCTATGAATAGCAGACCGTTACTATGGATGCTTCTGATCGACTCTGGCGGATCACGTCCTGTCATATCAATCCGCAGAAAGATGTCTACACCCTGCATCAAGAAACCGGTGCTTTTCTTTTGATCCGTCATGAAAAAAAGGAATATTTTTCCCTATCAATTTTAATACATTTAGAGAGAACAAAACTTTGGATTCATGGTTAATGGCTGACCAGTCCCCAGTGAGGAAAAGAAAAGGAGAGGAAAACAGCGCAGAGAAAAAGAGGTGAAAAGACACAAGGAGCTGGACAACAAGGAAATTGACAAAATTGAAGAAGACAAACATGAAGTAAATACTAAAACGGAACACGGTATGGCCCATGACTGAAATGTTCAATTATAATGCTAAGTGGGCACATCTTCACCATGGAGTAGCCGTTGCTAAGGACCAGTGGCGGCTGATGAATTTTTGTCTTGGGGGTGTGCACTTAATTTACCAAATCAAAAGGTGGAGTCGGCAACATCGGACCACAAGAATTGATGTATATTATGTTTACAACCATTTGATGTGCTATTACTATGTATCACTACTAGGGTACACGTAAGCACTACTGCTGTGTCAAATAGACAGTTAAATGTAGGTGAATGTTACCAGTTAGTGAATTTAAATTTATGTGTTTGATATGTTTTGCTCCAGATAAGATATAATTGGTACACACAAACCCTTAAAATCTCCTTTTTCATCATTAAACAAACCAAGAATGTATAAATATATTTTTTACCTCAAAAGTAAAAAGAGAAACAATTCATTTTCACAGCTTCCAAGAGTACCAAGTGCTTCTTCTGTCCAGCTAATTGTTTGGAACAACATATTTATATTTACATACTCAAATAAAAAAAGGGGGAAAAAAACAGCAAATACATACACATGAAACCAACAAACACTGCACATTTAAAAAGAAACAAACAAACAAAAACAATCAAACCATCAGGCTTAAAGCCCAAAGTGCTTCTGTTAGCTAACATTTGTATTAACAACCTTAAATGACAATGAAAATACAGCATATCTTCATATTTAACACTATAATAAGACTGCTGTCTGATTAAGACATCCAGCCAGTCAGGTCCAAGCTCCTTCTATCTCTCCTGCAGTGTTCTCCTCTCGAATGGCGCTGTTTTCAGTGACTTCACTGAATTTTCTCTCTCCATTTTCTCCTTTTTCGGCTCTCTCTGTGACTAGCTAATGAACTTGTTTACTAATTACTCTGACACTCTGCGCTCAACGTCACTCGCTTGGCGGTTTAAATTACAGGCTTGCGGGTGGACAAACCGCTCGCTCTCTGCTGCCACCCCATGGCCGGTGGTGTGTAAAGCGATCAGAGGGAGACAGAAGGGTGTGGTCAGGGTGTACCCGGGGTACCACAGAAAATTTCTGTTGTTGTTGTTAGCACAACTGTACTTTCATACTGAAATAATTCCTCATTAACAATCTGCAATTCAGTAGTAATTTTACATTAAGGTTTCAGACATACTAATAAACCTGTTGTAGCGTGTTAAATCATGTTGGTAGGAGTTTCAGACACAACCAGTTACTTAGTGTTGTGGTAAACTTGGTAAGCTAACCAAGTCAGTTATCACAGTAAAAAGGCAGATTATCTCCAATAACGTCTTATTCAACAAGCTACTTAATCTCCTGAGGATGTCGAAGAAGTTGTCATGTTTGTCTAGTCTCTGTATTATTTTGTGTACATTTCATGTCTTGTCTTTCCTGTTTTATTTTGATATCACTAAACTTGTGTTTCTGTTTCAGGTTCACTCCCTGCACGCCCTTCCCCTGTCTCTTCACACCTGCTCTCTGATTGTTCTCCCCATAGACATAATATACATAGACGCCTCATTACGTGCTGGAGTGTAATCCAGCGTCGCCGCCATATTGGGTGGGTCTCCGCTAGCACCAGAGCCAACTGAAGTCAACGTAAGGAGTGCAACTATGCCCCTATTTTATTTATTTATTTTATTTTATTTAGCTTCCCAGCCCCAGTTGTAAGCTTAACAGGGTAGTGTAAGACGCTGGAATGACCTGGAATTTTAAAGCTTACTTTCAGGCCTTAAACAAAAGAAAGAAGGAAAAAGATGTACTGAGCAGGTATATGGGAGCTTTGTATGTATGTATGTGTTAAAATCAGTGTATATCACAAACATCAGCAGTTTCAGTCTATTATGCACCTACAGGCTATTATGGAATCTTTGTTTGCTGTGAACAGTTTAAATTTAGACACGTCAGGCCAGACGGTGTGTGTGTGTGTGTGTGTGTGTGTGTGTGTGTGTGTGTGTGTGTGTGTGTGTGTGTGTGTGTGTGTGTGTGTGTTTGAAAGCAGCAGTGGACTGTGGGCCGACAGAGAGAGAGAGAGAGAGAGAGAGAGAGAGAGAGAGAGAGAGAGAGAGAGAAATCAAATGAGCAATCAAACTTTTTCTTTATTAAAATATAAAATTAATTCATTTATACATTTATTAATGTGCCATACCATATGTCTGTATTATGCTCTTCAACAAAGTATTTCAGCATGAAAGCATTTGTTTTTAATGTGTGACAGCATCCTGTATCATAACTACATCTCTGACGTTTGTAACAAACCAAACCGTGTGAAAATCGGGTAAAAATTCAGGGAGTTACAATGATCATAGTAGCTGGGCATATACCTTCGTTCCTCCGATAAATGCACTGGGGGCGCATGGGAAACCCATCCAAGATGGCGGCCGCGCTGAACGTCAGTTCCAAAAGGAAGCCTCAGTCAATGAGGCATCTACATATATATGTCTATGGTTCTCCCCACCTGTTTCCCATCTCCCCTGATTACCTCTTGTATTTTACCCTTTGTGTCTCACAGTCTCGTCGCCAGTTCATTGCACTTCACAGTCCTCGTACCAGCGTTATTTCTTGTCATAGTCTGTTTCGTACTCAACCTCATTTTTTTGTCTTGACCTTGCCTTTAGCCTCTCGTTCTTGGAAACCTGCCCTTTGCTTGAACAATCCGAGTTGTGCATTTGTGTCCGCCCGTTCTGTGCTTTAAGTTCACGACAGAAGTTGTCAACGACTCACTTTAATTTAGCGGAACGTTTAGATATTAAGTTACACTGTTTATGTGCTAGGTGCAGACAAGATAATGTTAGCTGCAGATGCTGCTGTGGAGGACGTTGATACTATGCATTCATTAGCTTTTAAATAAACTGTATTTTGTGCTTGTTGCCTTCGCCATATTACATAGACAGGAGCGAATTTTGAAAAGTACTCACTGCCTGCTCTATGTGCCGCTCTCTGTCAACCTTATGCAGTCCTGCACGACACAAGTTTAACCTGGGTGAGATGCGCTACATATATCTTAGATGTCGCAGCCTTTCAAATCGCGATTTTTCCAAATCAGTCAGTCCAAATAGCTAGTCCTCACCGGATAGTACAAGCAAATATCACCAGACAGATCAAATGTATTTCAACTTACTGTGTGATCTCCTTGATACAGTGCAGGATTAAGATGGATGATCCTCACAAAAAAGTTTGCGGGCTTTGACTGTTCTGCCCCTCCCATCCAGAAATACAGTAGTGTTCTGTGTTTGTGTGGCCTCTTTGCCATGAATTCTACATCACTCCCAGAATGCAACGTTATTTACAGTATATTACAGTATTTTATGAAAAACAACAAGCCGCCCATAAATATTGCCCAGAATGCTTTGTTTTCCACCGTATAGTACTGTTTTAATGGACAGCAGTATGTTACTGTCAGAATTTGGCTGTTTTCTTAGAGCAATTTGTTACAGTGTAACCATAACTACTATTTGCCTATTCCTAACCCTATACCTTACCTAACCCATAACTCTATCCTCAGACTTCACCCTAAAATGTAATGATTTACATTAAGGGGACCTGCATTTTGCCCCCATAAGCAGGTGAGTCCCCACAATGTGACTGTGTAAACAGGTTTTTGTCCCCACAACGTGATAAATACCTGGTCTCTCTCTCTCTCTCTCACACACACACACACACACACACACACACACACACACACACACACACACACACACACACACACACACACACACACACAACTGCAGTAGACCAATGTAGTCATGAATACTGGTCACAGAAACCTCAGTTCTTCCAGGAGCTTTCCTGATTAAAAGGGATCACTGCTAACCCTAGAAAGTCCAGAACTCTTTTAGGCACTGGAGTCTTCTAGGAAGACCCCTCCAAGGTGCTCCAGGACTCATTCAGATTCAATAGGTTTGCTCCAGAAGCTATGAGCTGAAGAAACGTGTCTGCTGGCTGTCGAGGGTTCTTCTAGGAACCTCATCCTGTGGAAAGGCTCCTTGAAGCACTGCCAGTGCAAGTTCTTTGAGTCACAAAATCTATCAAATATAACTGTTAAGTATTGGCTTCTCTTATATGTACCAAACAGATCAACCCATAGATTACAACTAGTCCTGAATCCAGCCACATGTCTCTCTCAGCAGGTTGGAGCGGGGCAGAGGCGGGGCCAAATCGCCCTGGAGCGACCGTCATTAGACACACCTGCAGGTCATCTGTTAATCAACTCGCCGTCTTAAGGCACCTCATGCTCTTCTCCTGTGCCGGACTATACTCTTTGTCGCATGCACCTCGCTCCTAAGCTATTTTGCTCGACTCTTGTCCCGCTCCTCTTGCCTCCAGTGCCTTTTGTCTACATTACTGTATTGATCACTGTGAGTTTTTTCATAGTCGCCTTTTGTTCCGCATTTTCTATTCCCCAGTTGTCAGGTGATTTTGAGTTCTCCTTACGTTGCTATTTATGACATTTTTTTGTTTGCCTTTGGACTGTTTTATTTTTGATACTGTTTTCCCTTCAAGGTGATTTTGAGTTCTATCCACTGTTCAGCGTTTTCCCTGGTTCAGGTGATATTTTCGTTGATACTTTGTTCAATAAATTTTTGGTTACTTGGTGTCTGCATTTGGGTCCTGGCCTTTTAAGAACATCTCGTAACACTAGCAGATCTCATTGGTCAGAAGGCGGAAATCTCTTCCATGTGCCTAGAGCATTTTCAAAGTCTGGTGAGATCGTATTCAGCATTTATGTACTTAAAGAATGGAACAGTCTGTCTGCTGTCATAGACTTACTCCAGCATTGCGTTCTTTTAAGAGCAAACTAAAGACCTTAATTTTCAGTCAAGCATTTTCTTAAATGAATGCAGTATATTTGTACGGTATGTATGATTGTATTTATGTGCAGTTACATGCAGGTATGATTGATGTCTTTGCTTATAAGCACTTTTTGTTGTGTTGTTTCTCTGCGAAGCACTTCAAATTACTTTGCACAATATGTAAAATAGTATGCATATATGTAAGCACTTTGTTGCTGTGTAGTTGTATGTTTGTGTGTATTTATGTGCTTGTATGCATGGGTGTTCTAATTTATCTGCACTTTTATGCTCTTTTATTTTGCTGTTTTGATGTGAAGCCATACAAATAAAATTTAAACTGAACTGAAATTCCTAATAAATATTGTTTATTAGTATTTTAGTTACATTTGTAAAAAAAAAAAAAAAAAAGAAGTCCTTTTTAAAATATTGGAAAGTAAATGAGTCTCTCGTCAATGCGTACACAAAAATGCATACTAAGACACATACTGCTACTGGACAGTTGACCTCTCCTAGTAGTCAGCCATGTGCTTAAGAAGAACCTGTCTCCTGTCCAGTTTTTCCTATCAGCCCCCCCATCATATGCTGACACCACAGCAACTTCAAAGAGGTCTGTTTTTGATGCTAACCATCAATATGCATTTCATCCTGCACCACTTTCTCGCCAACATTCCTCCTCTGTGTCTTTTCTCCACAGTAATTGCCTTCAAAGCCAATTAACGCAAATTATTTGCGACCGTGCTGGTGGTAAAAATCCAGCGCTTGTTGGCAGAGGTGTCCTAGAGGTCAGATGTATTAGCTCTCATTTTCTGTAAGCTCTTTCTGGTCTCTACTTGTAAAAAAAAAGCTATCAGCATAACCCGTGTCAGCATTCCTACATTAATCTCTAAATGTGGTTTCAGGGTGGGGGGGTTTCTGTAAATGCATTATTACAAGAGCAGCAGCTCACAATTTTTCAAGGCTCACAGGGCATGCTGCCCTAAACATGTGAGACTGGTAAGTATGTTTAGTTAATTTGTCGGGTTGTGTGTTGGCGGTTTGCATCCCCAGCCTAAGCCAATGTTTGGCTAAGGCTGCCAGGGCCATTTCACTGCGGTGCCTGCCTGTATTCCCCCTCGGAAAATACATGTTTTAGTCTGTGAGCCAGATCAAAGCAGAGACGCTGGGATCAAAGACCAGCATCATGCCGCTTTGGTCACATCTGTGTTGTTTACATGAATGCTAAAGGCATTTATATCAAATATTACCAACTTTGAAATATATATGTGTTGAATCAGGGTTTTTTGATGTCAGTTTTGAAGTACATCAGTGCGTTTTGGGATAATTTTGAAAATCTCCTCACAATTTCACAACAATTTTGTAAGCCTTAAACAAGATGTGAGGACTGAACCCTGGTTGAGTATGCATCTGTTTGCTTCCCCCACCCTCACACCCGCACCGCCCTTTTTCCCAGATTCTGCCACAACCTTGCTATCAACAGCGTGGCCCCCTGTAGGTATGACTCTGAAGAGCTTAGCCTGGCTCATGGTGTCCATGCAATGGACTTTAATCCACAGGATCAAACACTTCCATCAGTCCTTACCATATAAGATAGAAAAATAACAAAACTGGGAGGAAAAAGAGGGATAGTATACCTCTCTCAGTCTGTTGTTTGTGTGTTGACCTCAGATATTCTCTACTGGGTAATCTTCCCAAAGGGGAAGCAGAGGAGGAGGTGAGGCAGCTGGGGGGGGGGTTCAATGACCTGTGAGCCAGCCTTCTGTTGAGCTGGGGGCTAAACACCCACCCGACCATCGACTCCCCCTTTATCTCTAACTGGATTATAGGCCTTGCCATGCCCCCCCACCCCGACCCCCACCCCCTGACAAATGCACACACACAGCACACACACACACACACACACACACACACACACACACACACACACACACACACACACACACAACAACAACAGGGTCATCTCTGAAACAACACTTGCCCTCCTTCTGTTGGAGGTCTCTTCATTCTTTCTCCTTGCTCCCTCCATCCCTTCTAGGTGGAGTGACAGGGCACAGGAATATGAAGGGACGCAATGCACATACTCCCACAGAACGCTCGCTCCCAACCCTCCCGATCTGTCTCTCTGCCAGCCATTGACCCCTGACAACATGGTATGTGTTGGAGATAAGTATGTCAGGACACAGGAAGAATGTAACACTCAGTGGTTTGGGGTGATCTGCTGTGTCTGGCTCTGTTTCACCACCAAGACTCACTGGGAGACCAAGACACCTTCCTATCTAGATATATACACCGGTGCACTTAACAAAATCCTACTGACCATTTTAAGAATCACACTATTTTGACACTTAAACAAATCAGATGATTAGTGGAGTGGCTTACATTTTAGATTTGACCACTAGTCTAAAAACAAAAGCACCTTTCAACTAACTTCCTTAAACAAAACAAGTTTCCCTAAATTACACCTAAAATCCATTGTGGTATATCTTTAAATCCTACAATGGTATCTAAGTATGCAGTTGTTTTTGGTTTTATCTACAGAGGTTCTGGCATTTGATGAGTTTCCATAGTGAGTTTGGTGAAAAGAAATCACAATTGTTCAACACATAAAAATCCTTTCACCTTCACTATATTTGAGTGAAGGCAGAGAAAGATATCTCAAAACCACAAATAAAAGCAAAGTGAGAAAACTTTTTTTTCCACATGTGACATACATGTAATTTTGGTTAACTTACACTTTATGCACACAAAGTAAATCAGGACTAAAAACCAAGTCAAACAAGTATGAACTTTTGCTGTTGCCTCCTTCCTTCTCATTTCACAGAGAAAGTACGAGGAGCAATATAACTGCATTCCCAAACGCAGAGAGAGAAAGACAGGGGATAAAAGACACATAGACTGTATATTATATACTCTTACTCCCACTCCCAATGAAGGAGAGCTCAGTTCAGCAAGCAGGTCACGGCTACAAGGTCCTACGCTGGCTGACAGACAGTTTGCTCTCACAGGGCTGAGTGGCCTGAGCATTTCATGAGTAAACCAGCGCTGGTCTGGCTAGTTTCAGATGTCATGAAGAGGAGCTGGCAGGCAGAAAGCAGCCACAGCAGATGCAGTCCGACACTCCAAGGCCCGAAGCAAATGCACCAACACAAATGCCTGCTCAGGCAACCATAAGATGTGACAAAACACATCAGGTAACTTTGCCTTTCCGGATGGTTCCCACCCTCTACTGTCACAGATACAAGATGCCTTCATGTCAGACGTTAATGGTCATTGATAATGACAGGCACCTTTCCGAGGTAGAACATGTGCAGTGGAAGTGTTTAACTGATTAGTAACTGGTGCAGCAGATGCCAACTGGTACTACTGGTAAACACTGATATTGTAACAAGGCTCTCTTATCAGCCTCAGAGGTCATTAAAACAATTAAGTGTTTCTGTGAGGAAAGGACAGATGTCAAGAGAGAAGGAGACTATAATTAAGGAGGCAAAACTCATTACTGGTATGTTGGTGTAAAATAGGATAACAGCTTTGGGTTTGACCACATCTCAATCTATGCAGTTACATGAATTGAAAGTCAAGGCAATTACAAAGTAGCAATGTGTCTGTCTGGCTGGCTGGCTGCCTGGCTGGCTGATAGCATGATTAATTGGTACATTTATCTCTAAGTGACAATGTCTCTTCATACACGTGCGCACAAGATTCTCTATTCTCTGAGTGTGGCTCATATTAAAGGAATTATCACTCTTTTTTATGTAGTTACACTCTGAAACACACTTGCTAAGGTTATTGAACATCAAAGTTCAATGCATTTAAAGTACAGTGCAGCTCTACAACATGTACACCTCTGCACAGGACAGTTGCAACACATTGCATACAAAATAATGGAGGTACTATGTGCAAACATTTTTCAACAATTATGTGAGGGGCTTAAGGATCCCCAAGTAATTCAAAAGGAGAAGTGCAGTGAGGGGGTGCACACATCATTACAAAGTATGTTTATAGGTGATGGGGAGCACTACTACTTGTACTTGTGGTACACATACAAATAGACAAAACACAAGCAAAGGAAACACCTTCAGCAATTTAACAACACATTTGAAGCATCTATAGAACATGCTGCAAATACAGAAACATATATCTGTTTATTAAAGATATAACATTGTGGTCATGAACCTTAGCCAGGCTTTTATATCACACTGTATCAACAATATGTGTATAATAGAAATACTGGATGCAATAACCAGTCAGATAGAGAGCCAAATTGCCTGAGACAATTACACAACCAATGGTTGATAAAACATTCTTGAAACATCAAAATCTACAGAATACAAAAGAGAACTGAAAACACAATTTATTTATTTATCTATTTATTTATTTATTTATTTATTATTACTGTTGTTTCAGATTAGATGAACAGGCATGCACATAAATCACACAAAAAAAATCATAACTCTACTAATAAAGGCCATTAGAATGAAAAGTCATGTTACACATCAGATCAATATTTCAATTATTCAATTTCAATACTATAATTGTAGTAAGTAGTAAGAATTAAGTAAGTAAGAATAATCAAAATCCCAATCAAATAAAAATGAATTAAAAAAAATATCAAGCAATCAAAGTTAAGCATGGTTTATATTACCTCTCAGACAGTGAAACACAGTCCAAAAATCTCAGCGCTAACAGTGTGAATTCAACTTTTTTCTTTTGCATGATTTCATTTTCCAACACACCTGCTTACAAGGTTAATAAAGGTGTTTATTTGACTGATGACATAAGCTCACGCTGACTAAGAATGTTGAATGATTTGTACTTTAGACTGTAGATGAGAGTCAGTTATGTAAATTTATCTCATATTAGACCTGATAAAAAGCCAAACCAATAAAATACAATAATCATAACTACAGTGAAATTCAAGAGAAGGCTTTATTTTTAAAAGTGTCAGGTGTCATTGAGATCACATAATTAAATCTCCAAACAGCAGTGAGCTTATACAGTAGAAAATAAATAAATGGTAGTTATTAGATGATAATTAGCCGCAGTTTTGTTCTCTCAACAGATAACCTAGAGTTTTCTACAGGTGGATTACATTCTGGAGCAGTATGGAGCATATCAAGTCCAGTCATTAATCCTGCAGAGTTATCGAAATTTCTCATCACAGCCAGGGCTGCGGCCGTCAGCGAATCCCCTCCAGTGTTGCAATTGGTGACATTACGCTGAAATATTAAACGCTTGTGCACATCATGCTTTTTATGCACTGAAGCATATTTTGTGTAGTGTTTAGGAATATTAAAGCATAATTTATATTTCAGGAGTTTGACACCTTGACATTTTGGCACCTCTTTCTTGAATTTCAGCATGCGGTTTGACATGTTTGTATTAATAACATTGTGATCTCGGAGGGCCATGGCCTCAGGCTACTTGAACAAGACTACTAAAGAAAGGGATTTCAAAAGGAATTGTAGAGTAGCCTAGGGACTCGTCAAAATCAGCCCTGATACCATTGCCCTGATAAAAATCCATTACCCACAAACGTGAGGGAGGATGGTGGTTTGTTTTGGTGTGTGTGTGTGTGTGTGTGTGTGTGTGTGTGTGTGTGTGTGTGTGTGTGTGTGTGTGTGTGCATATGCGAAAGAGAGATTGAGGCCTGTGAGATTTCTCTGGCAGTGCAGTATGTTAGAAAGGGGTTCAGTATTTATTGGACCTTACTGGACTGTATGTGGTGAATCATTGCCTGGTGTGATGTCTGATCTCCTAAACCAAACATCTATTTTTTCATTCCAAGCTCTCTTCACTCCATTCTAGTCACATCTTCTGTATTGTTTTCCACACACTGTTGACATTTTCTCAGAGGCATAGCTACTATATGGGCACAAATGTGATTTAATGTTTGGATAAAACAGTAGTTGGACAGCATGATCCTGGTAATAAGAGAACAGTAAGTGAAGAGAAAGTCAATAAAGTTGAAAACAAGACTTAACAGGAAAAAAGAAAATATGCATTTGTACGTTGGGGTTAGGGAGTTAGGGGAAATACAGTAAATATTCTACATTATGCTACAGTTAGGGAAAATACGATAAATATTCTGCATAATGCTACATTTGCACATATTGCATGGTCCATAGTAGAGGGTTGTACTGTCAGAAACAGTGTGTGTGTGGCCTTAGAGAAAGAGTCGTTCACGTGTCAGGTGGTTCTGGTGCTGGTGATGGAGCCTTAAGTGTGGCCAGATGAAAGCTTTCTGAAGAGGCAGCGAGCTGGGTGTGCAGTCTGTCACTATCCTACTGGTTTGCTGACTGGTTCTGGCATCATGCAGAACACTAACGGGCACTTATTTGTGTCCTGAGAGTAGTGTTGTGCACCCAACCGGTCGAGGCAGATGGCCGCCCACCCAGAGTCTGGTTCTGCTCGAGGTTTCTGCCTGTTAAAAGGAAGTTTTTCCTCGCCACTGTCGCCAAGTGCTTGCTCATGGGGGAATTGTTGGTTTCTTTGTAGATAAAAGAGCTTGGTCTGTACCAGCTCTATATGGAAAGTGTCCTGAGACAACTTCTGTTGTGATTTAGCGCTATACAAATAAAATTGAATTGAATTGAATTGAATTGAATTGAATTGAATTGAATTGAATTGAATTGAATTGAATTGAATTGAACATGCTAAAAGAGCTTTTTCATTGAATGTGCTAATGTTTTTTGGTGAATGTATCGTTTGCAACTAATGAACCTGAACATGAGTGTTTTACTGCACCTGGCATGTTGGCATGGTTAGTGCAACTGGTAGTTCAGACACAGATATGAACAAATCTGCACAGATTTCAATTAAAAAAAAAACACTTTTCATTGCAGATGAATGATTTGGAACGATTACCAGATTAGAATAGTAAAAGTGGATAATGTTCACAAGGAGATGTTCCTAGATGATCCAGACAGAGAGGGCAGGTAGGTGAGGTGGGTCTGCAGATTCCTCGAGTGGTGGACTAGAGCTGCTTAGATGTGGCAGGTTAGAGACATGAGGACATGGTTCTGGAACACAAAATGAATAAATTGGTCACTCAAAAAACAGACAAGGCAAAACTCTGAATCTGTAGTAAAGTACCAGGGCGAATAAAGTGGCCAAGGCCACTCATGTTTCCCATAATAACGGACGGGAGGGAGGGTTTAAACTTCCCATGCCTCTTGATCCTCTCTCAGACCATCACACTGGCTCTCCTGTGTGAGGACACTAACACATTTCCACTAGCTCGGCTCGACTCGACTCGACTCGACTCTACCCGGTTGTTTTGTGTTTCCATTAGGGATAGTACCTGGTACCCGATACTATTTTTAGTACCTGCTCTGGCAAGGTTCCAAGCGAGTAGAAGCGATACTATATGTGTGACGTCAACAGCCTGTTGGCCACTGATTGGCCGGAGAGTGTCGTCACTGGTCTGCAACGTCCAACACCGGGAAAACAATCCCGCCCCCGCCATTGTAACGCCGGGCAACAGCAACCGCTGACTTTATTCTTTATTCTCACTCAAGGGAAATGGCTGCTCGTAAAATATCACCGTGGTCCGTCGACGAGGTCCAGACTTTTCTGGGTTTGGTGGCAGATGAAAGAATATAACATCGCCTCGATGTCCTCCATTGTTTGTCGGCTCTGTTTGCGTTGCGTACAAATTGATGCCATGGCAGTTTCGCGCAGCCGTGGTATGACAACCCCGCCTACATTGAGGAGGTACTATGAAGTACTCAATTGTAATGGAAACTCAACCAAACCAAGTAGAGTAGAGTACCGAGTCGAGTAGAGCTGGAACTGTGTAATGGAAATGCGCCAAAAGTGTAACAGATGGATCACATCAAATGAATGTTGTTTTTGGGTGGGGGTGGGAATTTTATGTCTGTCCTGATGTCACTTTTTGTGAACCTGTACATATCTGTGAAAATGTGATCATGTGTGTTTACCTTTTGTCATGCTTCACTCATGTTCAGAACAATCCTGCAAAAAATGGGATTGACAAAAAATGATTGACAGGTGCTGATGGTTTTTTTAAATGTTTTTTTTTCTGTTTGATTACGTTCTGTGTTGTTAGATTTAAATTGTTAATTAAAAATATTGTGTTCTAAATTAAAATCTTATAACCTTGTTACATTATCTATTATCTATTTCTTATTTACAATATAAATAGACTTTTGAACTACTTTTCAGTGACAACACAATTAGTTTATTTTTTCTGTGATATTTACAAAGATACAATATGAATATTTCTATTTACAAGTGGGCATTCTTAAAATGTACAACTATTTACAAAAGATCAGCAGAAATGACTATTTACAGATTTTTGCAGATTTACAGAGAACACATATACAGTTGAGGCTGAGCAGGAGTCCCTGGTGGTGCTGCAAGATTATTGAAGCAAACAGTTTCCTGTTCCGATAACAGTGACCATCAGGACCGCTTGAAGGCTTGATCCTCACATGGCAGCCGTCGATTGCTCCAGCAGCTTTTCAAAAAGCTCTGTGTCTTGCCAGCTCTGCAAATCCCTGAGTTACTGCTGCCAGGTCTACTATGGTCTTGGGGAGGTAGATGACCCTGTGGCGAATGGCCACCACCTCCTCAGTAACTCGATGGACGATGCGGTGAACAGTGGAGCGAGGCATCCCAAACACCCTTGCCACCACAACTGGAGGATGTCCCACTCGCCAGCCAGAAGACAGACCAAGGTCTCTATTGTGGCACCCCATCCGTGTTGCCTTTCCTGGTGGAGAAGCTCCAGCAGCACCGCCAGGGACTCTCTGCTCAGCCTAAAATCTCATCTGGTGTCATGATCGTTGAAAAATAATAACAGAACAGGAACACTGATGTTTATGCAGCAGTACATTGCCCTTGCCTGGATGGAGAAAGGAGGGTAAGAACAGGAGGATTAAAGAGCAACTGAATTTTAGTTGATACGAAAACTCTAGTGAATGTTAAAGCTTAGACCAATAATGCTTCATTTCTCCATCTGTTACACTGATATATATATATTAACGTTCTTTGTGACCTAGTGAACTTGTAGTTTTTTATAAGCTGTGGCCACTGCTGGTAACGTTACAAAAACTACAGGCTCCGATTGTAAACCGGAAACAAAACAATAGGCAGCTAGCTGTGAAAGTGTAGGCGGATGTCAAGCACGAAACACCGAAATGGATGCGAACAAGAATGCTGAATAGAAAGTTTAGTTTCAAAAAGTTACCAGATGGGTCGACTGACAAGAACAAAGTTTGGACAGAGGCATATGGATACCGCAACTAAAAACAAGCTTACTGCAGCCATAGACAAGTAATGTTCATTGTTTCTGGAGAGAAATAAGAGGCTGTGTTGATCAGCCTCTGGTGAATAAACAGAAGAGCATTATAGTCTGACTGCTTGTATGTTCAGAGGAAACTTAAGAAAGGAAAGTTTAAGCCATGAAGGGGCTTTGTGGGAAAGTATTTATTTTTTGTCATCTGTTTATTGACAGTGTTAAAATGTGTGAGATTTGATTCATTCAAATGTGAATGACTGCTCAAAATGAGAATGTAAGTGTGAAATATAACACTACACATTGTTTTCGATAAAAAAACATTTGCACAAAGCAAGCCTATCCACTTTTCCATGTTGATAACAGTATTAAAATGATAATTAATGGGACATTTAGAATAGATACAAAATGTACTATGACATTTATGCGATTAATCGCGATTAAAAATTTTAATCGATCGACAGCACTATTCTAATGTCTCTCTCTCTCTCTATATATATATATATATATATATTTTTTTTTTTTTTCAATATAAATATTTTGTTTTTATATTTGCTTTTTATGTATATAGTTCTCTCTCTTTTCTTTCTTTTCTAATTTTATTCTAATTCTGTTCTTATAAGGAGCACTGCAAAAAAAACAATTTCCCCTCGGGGATGAATAAAGGATTTGTGATTCTGATTCTGATTCTGATGTCTAAATATGAGGTCCTTAGATGGTAAATCCTCGTCCTCCTACTCATCCTCCTCAAAGCAATGATGTTCTCCATCTTTGTAGATAACGTTAAGCATTACAATGATAACATTTGTATTTGGAATGAAATGACGTGGGTAATAGCGGACAACGATCATCACTTACCTTTTTCCATGTGTCTGTCTCTCTCTGTCTCTCGAGTGCTCTGAGATAGATGCAGTATATATGCTCTGTAGGATGCCACGGCTGTTTCTGGTTGGCACAGTGACGTTAACCGATTAGTTCGCATCCCTGTTTCACCTGTGTACATCCGGTCGGGGTGAGTGACCATTACGCGTGCCGAACGCACTTTCGATATGGTCAGATGAGATAGCGATCAAAATATATAAATTCAGGTCTGACTGTATGTGACTCAGATAGTTGCATTGAATCGTCGCTGTTGCTAATAATTGATCGCAATGAAATGCCAGACACTGTGGAAACCTGACTGTGCTGACCGTCCTAGGAGCTACCATCAACATGCTATCATGTCTACAATGCCAATCTTAACATGCTGAAGTTTAGTAGGCATGTTTTCTGTGTTCACTATCCAACATATCTGCATATCTAAACAATGAATAGGTCAATTGCCAGTGACCAATACAACCATTCCCAAAATTATTATTATCATTATTAGTAGTTGTAAGTTTATTTGTAAAGGGACCATGTACAATAAAAAACATAAATGTTCCCATTTGATGCATTGTACCAGAGTTAGCTCAGAGCTAATTTACATCTGCAGTCCCTTGGCAGGTCACAAGTCAGACATTTGTTAAAAAGACATCACAGAGAAATAGCAGTGAGACAGTAAACAAACATCATAGAAAAATGGCGATAAGACAATGACACAAAACTGTACAGTTAAGCCACCCACTCATACACAAACACTATCACTCACCCACTCAGAGATACACTCACATACACAAACACAGTCATACAGTCATATTTTAAAAAATCAGTGATTACAGAGTTGAGTGTCTTTCAGTAGATTTTTGAGTTTGTTCTTAAAGCTTCCGATTGAATCACAGTTCCTAATGCTATCGGGGAGAGCGTTCCACTGAGTTACAGCTTTTACAGAGAAAGCTGAAGGACCGAGAGCAGAGCGGCGAAAGGGCACAGAACAGTCTCTTGTTTATGATATTCTAGTGGATTTTATAGACTGTTGAGGACGTAGATTAAAAAATTGACGCAATGGGGGAGGAGCCAGACCATTTAAAATCTTGAACAGAAGACACAAATTAGCAAACAGTTTAACATTGTCAAAGCTAAGAAGGTGATGCCTCTGCAAAATCCTGCAGTGGTGAAACTGCATAGATTTCCTGTCCAGGGTTTTGACGTGACATGACTGTTGGAGAATACCAACAACAGGCATACCAGACATCACCATAATATGGTTAAACTTGTGGAAAAGTGGCAATTTGCTTAGGTTTTGATCCAATTGGACCTTCTTCAAACCAGATCTTCATTGTCATGTGGCTAACATTGGAAATGGTCTCAGTTTGCTTAGGTTTAGACAACCAAACAACTTGGTCAAGTTTAGGCACCCAAATTTCCTGCTCAGGTTTCAGAAAAGATCATTTGGTTTGGGTTAAAATATGTATGTTACTGTTATGTACATGATTGTGATGGCTGTAACTGCTGCCACACAGCTGGCATGAATGTCAGTTACCCTCCTACACTCATCTTGGTTTTCATTAGATTTAATTATTCATTTAGTTGATCCCATAACCTCCACATTGCACATACAGACAGGAAACACATAAAGGATGACCCATAGCTTTTGTTTTCATACAAAATATACATATTTATTTTGTATAAGTTGACAGTACATTAGTTTCTATTTGTAGTTGCACATTTAGTTATCTTCTGTAAAACAAAGGATGCACCTGAGCTAACGGAGCTGTTAAATACATAAAGTGGCCGACTGGACTGTACCAAGTGCCTGAAGCATCGGGGGGATTAGGAAGGTTTAGTATAGGATTTTCTTTATTTCTTTAAATTATAGTAGGGTTTGGGGGTTTTGGTTTAGGCCTAATTATTAAAATATTCCAATGGACAGACCAGTTGTCTTGCTTTGGTTTATTTGGGGTCTAGTTGGTAATGTTTGATTTGTTATCCCCTTTTTCTTTCAAATGGTCTGATCAGCGAGTATATATGTTCCCCCGTGTGTGCAGTTTGTTGGGTATGTTTAGTCTTTGTTAAGTTTGTTTTTGTCTTTGTTTGGTTGGCTCATTCTGAGTTACAATAGCCTGAGATAAGTCCTGTTTAGTTGACCTCTTTTATGGGCCCAGAACTTTTATCTACTGACTAATTTTTGTCTAAATAAATCTTTTTGTGAAAATCCACCTGGACTTCTCATGCCTGTCTGCTTGGCCCCTCACATTGATGTAACTTAATTATGTTACCTACGTTAAAATAAGCAACACTGATTTTTGGTTTCACATGGGACATGAACAGCCTTATGGGGGAAAGCTGTGTTTGTCTGACCCATCCATCAAAATGAACAAACTCCACATGAGGACATTATTGGTCTTTACACTACATTACATGACTTCCCCCTCTGCTCCCATTGCAATTACTGTGCCCACTAGAGGTCACCACATGTTGCTGGATGGAAAGTCAAGAGATCACCAAAAGCATATTATCATGCCAAGTGCCACAACACTAGTATGGCGGAAAAAAAAAATGGAGCTTATTATAAATGTGCCATGAGAGTCCACACTCTTCATCCAATACTTCATCCCCACTGACATTATAGTTACTATTTAATTTCAAATCAAATGCATTGCAGTACAAAAACAACAAGATACAAAACATGTCACTGTCTTAAGATGTTTGAAATGTACACCTTTGTGTATAGTAAACAATTGGGACACAGGGTGTAGCTGTTTGGTTACACTCATTGAAATTTTACACAACCAGAGAGCTTATTAATGCCTCCAAAGCAGCTCTGCCTCAAACAAATGTAAAACCTCTGTCCTCATTCAGTTATTAACCAAGATATTCTTTACTTTACCATTATCCTCCTATTATCCATTTACTGGCTGGGAGCTTGTAAGCAGCACAGGTTCGGTAAAATGATTAGATCTGAAAAGTGAAACATAAGAATTAATATGGAGTTAGTAGAGGGAAATGCCAGTCAAACATTATTGGGTTATCGCCATGCAATTGTGGATACATGTACTCCATATTTCAATTAAGTATTATCAAATATGCCTCTGCCAGACACATCTGGAGTGACATTTATCACACAGACATGTGATACTTCCTCAGTCCAATATTGAACCTCCTACTGTGTGTGTAAAGCAGACCAAACAAGTGAAGAGCTAATAGCAGTAATCAGACTCTGAGTCAGGTGAGGAAGGAACTCAGGAAGATGACAGCAAGGAAGGCTACAGGCCCTGATGGCATCATCTCCAGACTGCTAAGGGACTGAGCAGATCAGCTTTGTGGTGTTATTCTGCACATCTTCAACCAGAACCTCAGTCTGGAGAGAGTTCCAGCCCTGTGGAAAACTTCCTGTGTGGTTCCAGTTCCAAAGACTGTGCACCCCAGACAACCCAACCACTTCAGGCCAGTAACCTTAACTTCTCACCTGATATACGCTTGGTGATTGTAAGGTGGACCCCCCACAGTTCACATATCAACCAGGCATTGGCGTGGAAGACATAGTCATCTACCTGCTGCACAGAACTTTTCCCTACCTGGAGAACACTGGAAGCACTGTGAAGGTCATTTGTGCTTTCAACACAATCCAGCCATCATTGCTCAGGGTGAAGGAGCTGGAGTAGACTGCCATCTGGCTGCATGGACCATCGACGACCTCACCAACAGACCACAGTATGTGAGGCTTCATGACTGCATGTCTGATGTGGCGGTTTACTGAACGGGTACAGTGCTCTCTCATTTCCTCTTCACCCTCTAGACATTGGACGTCAGACACAACACTGACAGCTGTCACAGCCAGAAGTTCTCCAATGATACAGCCATCGTTGGACATATATCACATGGGAGCGAACTGGAATAGGAGGTCATCACCAACTTTGTCAACTAGCGTGGACTGAACCACCTGCACACAAATGCCAGCAAGACAAAGGAGATGGCGATAGATTTCTGCAGGAGTGTGCCACTGATTACACCAGTGAACATCCAGGGTTTAGAAATTGAGATTGTGAATGAGTACAAATACTTGGGTGTTCACCTTAACCACAAACTGGACTGGACAAACAACACAAATGTCCTGTACAGGAAAGGCCAAAATTGTCTCCATCTGCTAAGAAGACAAAGATCCGTTGCAGTATGTAGAACACTGCTAAAAACTTTTTTTGACTCTGTGGTGGCATCTCCAATCTTCTATGCAGTGGTCTGCTGGGGCTGTGGGAGCTCTGAGAGGGACAGAAAAATACTAAACAAACTGGTCAGGAGAGCTGGCTCTGCCCTGGACTGCCCTCTGCAACATTTAGGTGGTGGGTAAGAGGAGGATGTTAGCCAAGCTGACACTGATCATGGACAACCCATTCCACCCCCTGCATGAGACAATGAGGGGCTTAAGCAGTTCTTTCAGTAACAGACTGCTGCATCCATTGCGTAAGACAGAAAGTTGGTATTTCATTCCAACAGCTGTTAAAATGTTGAACTCCATCATCATTCAATGTAGTTGTGTTGATTCAGTGTGTTGATGTTGATTTCCCACTTCTACATCACAAACCTACTGTTTTTGCCCTACTGTTATTTATGCTAATATATGCTCACATTCATTACATCTTGTGCAATTTTTACATTGTTTACACTGTATTTATTTTCTTAATTTCTGTATTGGCAGCATTATTTCTGCAAATGCAATTCACCATATGGCATTGGTAGTTTTTCATAAGAATGGCAACAGTATTTTTAGAATTTGTATATAATCAGAATCAGATCAGAATCAGATATACTTTATTGATCCCGGGGGAAATTGTTTTTGTTACAGTGCTCCTTAAAAGAATAGAAGAAATAGAGGAGATGAAGAAGAGATAGAAGAGATAGAGAAGAGAAAGAAGAGATTAACGTGTAAGAAGAGATAAACATGTATGTGCAATTAAAAGAGGGGAAAAAAAATTCTCTTCTCGCCCCGCCTGGGGCAGTATTGTGCCTCCTTCAAGCTCGGATCCTCTACCAGAGGCCTGGGAGCTTGAGGGTTCTGCACAGGATCTTGGCTGTTCCCAGAAGTGCACTCTTCTGGACACAGGACTTGACTGGACTTAGGGTGAAACTCTCCATGCATTGTAAGGAGCTTCCTTGTCTTGATATCAGTGGCTTCCATTTCTTCCAGTGGCCAGGATATTATACCAGCAGGGTATCTGATTACTGGCAGGGCGTAGGTGTTTATTGCCTGGATCTTGTTCTTGCCATTCAACTGACTCTTCAGGACCTGCCTCACCCTCTGAAGGTATTTGGCTGTGGTTGATCTCTGTGTTGCCTCCTCATGATTGCCATTTGCCTGTGGGATTCCTAAGTATTTCTAGCTGACCTGAACATCTGCTATGTTGCCTTCAGGTAGTGGCGATCATCTTCCCTCTAAACAAAATACATTTCAGATAACTAGCCAAATATATAAACTGAAATCCAGGCCATTCAGAAGGAGGAGTTGTACAGTTTGATGGCCACAGGCAGGAATGATTTCCTGTGGCGTTCAGTCTTGCATTTTGGTATTTTGGTGGGATTAGTCTCTCACTGAAAGCACCGACCAGCACATCATGAAGTGGGTGTGAGATATTGTCCAAGATAATCCGTAGCTTAGTCAGCATCCTCCTCTCTGACACCACCGTCAGAGAGTCACACTCCATTCCCACAACGTCACTGGCCTTGCAGATCAGTTTGTTGAGTCTGTTGGCGTCTGCCATCCTCAGCCTGCTGCCCCAGCACGCAGCAGCATAGAGAATAGCACTTTCCACCACAGACTCATAAAGAATCCTGAGCATAGTCCGGCAGATGCCGAAGAACCTCAGTCACCTCAGAAAATAGAGACGACTCTGGCCCTTCCTGTAGAGAGCATCAGTGTTCTTTGCCCAGGCCACTTTATTGTCAATATTTGCCCCAAGGTACTTGTAATCCTCCACTATGTCCACACTGACCCCCTGGATGGAAACAGGGATCACCGGTGCCTTGGTTCTCCTCAGGTCCACTACCAGTTCCTTAGTCTTTGCCACATTTAGTTGCAGATGGTTCTGCTCACACCATGTGACAAAGTTATCCACAGCAGCCCTGTACTCATCCTCATCACCCTTACTGTTACATTCAACTATCGCAGAGTCATCAGAAGACTTCTGAAGATGGCAGGTCTCTGTGCAATAGTTGAAGTGGTAGTGGTCGTCCAGGACAGGCAGCAGAGGAGTCGGAGGAGGGATGAGCAAGGCCTGAAGTATCATATCCATTAAAAAACAGATTCAGTTCATTGGCCCTGTCAACGCTGCCTTCAACTTCTCTGTTGTTGGTCATTCTGAAGCCAGTGATGGTCCTCATACCACTCCAGACCTCTCTCAAGTTGTTCTGCTGGAGTTTTCACTCCAGCTTCCTCCTGTATTTCTCCTTAGCCTCCTTGATTTTCACCTTCAGTTCCCTCTGTATCGTTCTCACCTCCTCCCTGTTACCAGCTCTGAAAGCCCTTTTCTTTTCATTGAGGATGGTTTTGATGTCCTTTGTCACCCACGGCTTGTTATTTGGATAACAATGGACAGTCCTGGCTGGGACAGTGGAGTCCACACACAAAGTGATATAGTCCGTGATGATCAATGTCCTCCCCATGCAGCTCACAGAGTGCCTGCCAGTGTCTCATAAGACTCCTCTGACCATCTCCTCACTGTCCTTGTGGTCGTAAGCTGACTCTTCACCAGAGGCACATAACAGGGAGTGAGGTGCACAAGGTTGTGATCTGACCTGCCCAGTGGGGGGAGGGGGGAGTAGCTGTATGCATCCTTAGCGTTAGCATACAGCAAGTCCACGGTTCTCTCCTCTCTTGCAGGACAGCTCACATACTGTGTGAAATTGGGCAGTGTTCTTGCCATGGTGACGTGGTTGAAGTCACCCGAGATAGAGATGAATGCACTCAGGTTGAGTTTGCAGATGGGCCACGGCAGAGTGAATGACGTCACATGCCGTCGTCAGGTTGGCAGAGGGGGGATGTAAACAGCTACAATAATGGCATGTGAAATCCTCCCTGAGCAAATAATAGTCAACAGCCAACAGCTTGACATCCACACAAACCGGTCACCTTTTTTCTTTTTTTTTTTTACAGCTAGGGAGCAGGCAAGCCCAAACATGTGCGATGGGCATGCCTATTGTTTTGTTTAAAGTTTACAATCGGATCCTGTAGTTTTTGTAATGTTACTAGCAGTGGCCACAGCTAATAAAAAACTACAAGTTCACTAGATCACAAAGAGCGTTAATCGCACGTAAAAAAAAATGACGCCGTTAAAATTGATTCGTGTTAAATCATTAATAACGCGATATTTTTGACAACACTACTTTCTTTCTATTTGCCTAATGTTGCCCATGATGACAGAGGGGAGACACAGCTTATATCTCCTCTTCTCCATAAACCTCCGTTATCTCAACCCAGCTCTTTTCCTCCGCTGTTTCTCTCCTCCCCTGCATCCTCTGTTTGTCTTCCTCCAGATTTCAGAGGGGATCTCTGATGTTCTGGCTGACAATCTGGCCGGCCTCAGCAGTTCCAAAGTGAGAAAACAGACCAGAACTCTCTCGGCCAACATGTTGGAGAGGGCACAACTTCGAGATGACGGTCATAAAAATACAGGTGGTAATATTAAAGAATAGAGCAAAAAAAATTTGTAAAACTAAGAAAAGAAATAGGAGTGACTGCAACAGGCTGCATGCATGGTCAGCGCATGCGCACTACTGTACATGTACATGTACGTATACATAGGTTTTTTTTTTTGGGCTATCTTATAAAACTTTCACTTTCATCAGATCAATAAAGTTTTTGCTCGTTTCATCTTATCTGATATAATTCAAATCTCCTGAAAACTTGGTTTCCAGTGAGAACAGTACAGAGAAAAAGACAAATATAGGTCTTTAATGTTTAGTACAGAATTCCCTGTTTGTGTTTCCCCTTCCTAAACTTCCTTCCTCCCCTTCCTGCACCAGAGGGATATTACCAGAGGGATATTGGAAGATCACCACTTTCGCTGTCTAAATTAGACTGCTGAAACTTCATTACATCTTCATTACATCGATTAACACTTAAATTTCTTTAAGAAGGGAACTCTGTGACTGGAGATTTTTCAAAGTGGAAAAAATTACCTTCGTGTTTCAGTTTTTAATCACGCGTTTAAGTAGTATCCTCTTGAAGCACACTGAAATAAACCCAATTCTTTCTTCACTGCAGTATTAATTATAATATTTAGATATTTAATTCAGAATGATAAATCTCGAACACATTACATCAGGAATGTGGGTTTTTTAATCAAATTTCACTGATATTCTTCTTGGTATTTTGATCATATGTGCTGCTGTCCTTCCAAGTGTCTCATTGCTGACTACTCTCTGAATTTGAAACCACAGCGGTCTCAGACATTCATGATCATCTGCACCATTCTCCATCACTGCACAAAGTGGCCAGCTCCACCTGACTGTCTCATGGTTATCTCGGTCTCAGTACAGCACCAAATTGTTAATGCTTTACAAATCACCCACGAGACAATAAATGGTTAGACTGTTTAACACATATTGGAATTTACCACTCCCATACAATGAGTCACAATGCTGGCTCTAAGGTCATTACTATGTGAAGAGCTGAACAAGATGATAATATGTTCTAATGAAGTGCAGCTTTGCATCTAATTCAAAATAACTCATTAACTCTTAACAAATCAAAAGTTTTCTTGTGAAAAAATTTGCTATCTCTCATCTTGAGGCAGCACCTTTTCCACCTTTGACCCAGTCAGGCTGCTGTAGATTTCAAAATTCAGCTTTACAGTCAGGACATAGGCTCTGGATATTGAGAACATAGATTGGTTTAATTGAATTTCCAGTGTCCTCCAGTCCAAGTCACTAGAGTAGAGATAATTCCCTTATCCACATCAATGCAGGCCCTCTGCTGGGCTTAGTGAAAGGGGCCATGGACCTGCTGTTTGCTGGCAGGATCCGCCACAATCAATTACACAAGCCTTGTTAAATACCCCCACGATTTCCTGACTCCACTCACCCCACAATGACGGTGAACCAAGTTAAAGGAACCAAACAACAGCCTCTGAGACAAATAACCCCAGATCATTGTCTGGCTAGAGTGCAATTTGGTGTCTTAAGATGGCTTAAGCTGGCTGAAGTAATGCCACGAGATGCTGGACTATTGCTCATTGATGTGTACTGTCCTGCAGCTAGCTGGGGGTCTGATGAGGAGGGCTGAGCATTGCCTCCACAGTAACCACCAAATAGCTGCGTTGCCTGACCAGCTGGCTCCTGGGCTCCTTTCACCCAGTTGTCTATTCTGGGCCCAGGCTGACACCAACACACACTCACATACACAAACAGAGGCATACACATGTGAGATTTTGAAATACAGTCAAATTAACAATATTTTAATATTTCCCACCTTTGTTTGCCTGTCTCCTCTACAAGCAGTAAACTCTCCAATGAACACACAAACCATTTTTTACCCCTCTGAATCTAGCTGACAGTCACCAGTATTTGGCAAGTTACTTTCAAAATGTTATATATTGCACGTTACTAGCTACTTTCATTTGAAAGTAGCAAGTTACTTCACGATATTACTGATTACACTAACTTTACATTACTTTCAATAAAATAATGACAAATGTTCAACTAGCATTATATTTATGGTTATATTATGGTTTGGAATAATAATACTGCTGCTAGGCTTCAGCATAATCTGGTCTCTATGGCAATGCTAATTACCTTATGAATGATGTTGATGCCCAATAAAAAGGCACTGAATTGATATATTTTTGTATATTTTGCAACCTAGGCAGAGCAGAGTGTGCTACTCACTGGACAGTCTTTTACATAAAGTTTGCTGAGAGCTGAATGTGTTCAAAACTGAACAAAAAATAAATAAACCATAACATCATCAAATTAATATTTAGTAGTCTTGCCATTTGCACGCAGTAGAGCTCTAATCCTGGCTGGCATGTTCCCCACAAGCCTTTCACACTGTTGAGGGGTAATCTTGTCCCATTCTTCTTGAATTACTGCTTTTAATTCTTCTAAATTCTTTGGTTTACGCTTTGAAACAGACCTTTTGATAATCCACCACAGATTTTCAATGACGCCTGTCCGGGCATTGAGCTGGCCACTCTAAGACCTGGATACTGTGCTCCTGCAGCCAAGTTCTACTGGCCCTGGATGTGAGGCAAGGGGCATTATCTTGTTGAAACATCCATTTTTGACCTCGGCGGAGCAGTGCACATGCAGAAGGGAGCATGTGGGTTTCGAGAATGGCACAATACTTGGCAGAGTTCAATGTGCCATCACAGACAGTGAGATGACCAACACCAGCAGCATTCATGCATCCCCAAACCATGATACTGCACCATGCTTGACAGTAGATACTGTACATGCTGGAGATAATGCTTCGCCTGGCCTTCTGCGTATCCTCACATTAGCAGGAGGAAGATAGAGCTGGAAACTGGACTCATCTGACTACAGAATCTTCTTCCAGTTCCTGGCTGTCCACTTCTTGTGTGCTTGGGCCCGGGCTAACCTCTGTCTCTCATTGATCAGGACTTAAGCCATGATCTAAAAGTCAGCCAAATACAGTACGGGTGGAACACTGGACACCAGTTTGGTTTGACCACTGCTGCTGAAGCTCCTGTGATGTCATTTGGCGGTTTTCCCTGCACATGCGGATCAGGATGCGATCATTTCTTGCTGAAGAACCCCTTGGACGCCCAGATCTTGGCGTGTCTTCCAAGCTGTTGGTTTGTCTGTATTTCTGCAGAGTGTATCCAACTGCTGAAGGACTGCATCTGCACTTCCTGGCTATCTGCGGCAGCTGTACCCTTCCTGGCTGAGAAACCGAATCTTCAGGTGTGTTTCCTGCATTAGGTTCCTTGTTTTAATCATTTTTGTCTCTGAAGAACTTTCAAATGTGCTGGCTTTATATAGACATGAAGCACGGCAACAAAAATCGTGTCTTTTAATAAAAAGTACGACCTTCATTAGTGCATTACTGGTACCAAAATGACCCAATTCTCAAAATTTCTTTCGTATTTTTATGTAACCAATCAATTTTTAGTTTTTAATGGCTTTTTTAGGATTTGTTTAGTATTTTGGCTGTGACTGTACTAAAAGAAATTGCACTTGAAGACCTCAGAGTGATTCTTAACACAATATTTCACAAATGCATGGGGTGTCCAAAAACTTTTTTTCCACCACTGTATGTAGGTACTGGGGAACAAGATCTGAAGTTAGGGAATACAGGGGTAGTAATTTGGAATCTTACAAAGAATTTATACAGTTTGTTATGCAGTTATTATTTAGCTTCATGGTACCCATTCTTTTATTACAGGATATGCATGATTATTTGAGCAATAATCAATAATTTTGAGAGGAACTTGAAGAGGAACTTAATTGATACTGCACTAATTTTTTAACTACTGGTTAACTACTGTACAACCCCATTTCCAAAAAATTTGGGACAGTGTGTAAAACATAAATAGAAATCGAATGTGATGATTTGCAAAACACTGAAACCCCACATTTAATTGAAAATAGTACAAAGACAACAAATCAAATCTTGAAAGTAAAAAATTTCATTGTTTTCGAAAATTAGATCCTCATTTACAATTTGATGCCAGCAACATGTTTCAAAAAAGTTGAGACAGGGTCATGTCCCATTTGCTATACTTTTGATAGTTGAAATTGAAAACTGAAATAAGCGAGGCCTTCCCTGAAAAAGATGCTGTCTACTTGCTAGCATGTGTTGCTCCAAAACCTGTATATATTGCACTATTTTCAGTCAAATATGGGGTTTCAATGTTTTGCAAATCATCACATTCTGTTTCTATTTACGTTTTACTAAGTGTCCCAACTTTTTTGAAAATGGGAATGTATTACGATTACAGAATTACAGTATGACTACAAAACTGAGCCGAAATCTGGACATTTCAGAGAAGATGGAGTGATGGCTTCTGCAGCATTATTAAATCTGATTTAACATTATTTCAAAATGACCATATTACCAACAAACAGGCAAACTATACTGTGTTCTCATAATTTTGAGGGCTTATATTATATTATATTATATTATATTATATTATATTATATTATATTATATTATATTATATTATATATTTTTTGCACCTTAGACCACATTTAACTGACAATGTACATTTTGTTTTAAGTTTAAAATGGGCACAATTTATCTACTATTTTCATTGCTTATGAAAACAACTTAAATTACCAAGTACTTGAACAGCCAGAATAACCAATAGTTACCCTGTAACTACATGTAAAAAGGGTAGAACTATCACCGCTTACCTCACAACCTGGAATTAAAATGAATTGTTTGAGGGTTTGCATAATTTACATCATCATTTACAGAATATGCCTACATCTTTGAAGATGTGATTGCTTTAGCAGTATGCTTTGGGTCAGTTTTGCTAAAGCATGTCCCTGTATTTAGCACCATCCATCTTTCCCTCGACTCTGACCAGTTTCCCAGTCCCTGCTGCTGAAAAACATTTCCACAGCATGATGCTGCCACCACAATGTTTCACTGTGGGGATGGTGTTCTTGGGGTGATGGGATGTGCTGGGTTTGCGCCAGACATAGCATTTTCCTTGGTGGCCAAAAAGTTCAATTTTAGTCTCATCTGACCTGGGCACCTTAATCCATACATTTGGGGAGTCGCCCATAACCAAAACATGCCTACTTAGTAATAGCTTTTTTCTGGCCACTCTTCCATAAAGTCCAGCTCTATGGAGTGTATGACTTACTACTAAATACTAAATGCTCAATTTTTAACCTACTAGAAATTAATCTAGAACATAAGTAGAAAATACCACCATTTATAGCACCCAAAATAACTCAAATACTTTTTAAACCACTGTTTAATCATGATTTTACCCTGACAATCTTCAGCAGCTTTTAACTCTTTTTAAATTCAATTCAATTCAATTCAATTTTATTTGTATAGCGCCAAATCAAAACAAAAGTTGTCTCAGGACACTTTCCATATAGAGCTGGTACAGACCAAGCTCTTTTTTTTTTAAGATGTTTAGGGCCCACTACTATAACTTCAGTTTTGTCCGAGGTTATCATCAGAAAATTGCAGGTCATCCAGGTCTTTATGTCCTGAAGACATGCTTTTAGTCTAGTTAACTGACCCATTTCTTCTGGCTTCAGTGATAAATATAGCTGGGTATCATCTGCATAGCAATGAGTGCTTCCTGATAATCTTACCTATAGGAAGCATATATAAGGTGAAAAGAATTGATCCAAGCACAGAACCCTGCGGAACTCCATAGCTGACTTGAGCGAGCACAGAGGAGTCGTCATTAACGTGTAGAAACTGAGAGTGATCTGACAAGTAGGATTTAAACCACCTTAGCGCAGTTCCCTCAATGCCAATGAAGTGTTCCAGTCTCTGCAATAGGATACCATGGTCAATGGTGTCAAATGCAGCACTAAGATCCAATAAGACTAGTACAGAGACAAATCCTTTATGAGATGCAATTAAACATCGTGCACACAACATCGTTTTCAAAAATGTTGTCGTTTACATGGACCCGGCTAAATACACCGTTGAGCGCATCATAACTATGCCAAGCCTATGGGCGTAAGTGTAAACATAGGTCACTCACATGACGTTAAGTATTCAGTCGTATGTTGTGACGTTTAATCATCTTTAATCATCTACTCTACTCACTGGTTGATGACGCCATATATTACACCTTCAACAAGATGGCAGCTTGGTTTTAACAGTGTTTTCAGCAGTCATCGAACGCTCATTTGGGGTCTCAAAACTATGTTTTGCTTTTTCCTCTCTTCGTGAGTTGCGCTAATGTTTAGTTTGTATTGGACTGCCACTTATTGTGTCCTCTGTGTTTCAGTTTTGTCTGCCTGCCTCGTCAGCATGTGCCTTGCCTCAGACACCCGTTTCATTGGAGCTCCCTTTGTTTCTTTCCACTCACTGCGCTTTGTTTTGTTCTTTTTCCACTCCTTTTGAGTGTGTTTTGTGTTTATTTTGTCCTCTTGTTATGAGTGTCTTTTTTGTTGCATATTCTTTGTTTAAAATAAAATAATTTTTTGTTTGATAAATTCCCTCTCTGGGATGCACGGTGGCGCAGCAGGTAGTGCACATGCCTCACAGCAACAAGGTTGCCGGTTCGAGTCCCAGGTCGGGCCTTTCTGTGTGAAGTTTGCATGTTCTTCCCATGCATGCGTGGGTTCTCTCCGGGTACTCCAGCTTCCTCCCACAGAAAAACATGCTCATTAGGGTAATTGGTGACTCTAAAATTGCCCCTAGGTGTGAGTGTGTGTGTGAATGGTTGTGTGTTTGTGCCCTGCGATCGGCTGGCGACCGGTCCAGGGTCCCCTGGTAGGTGAGAATCTTTGAGGCTGGATTTCTCAAAAAACTAGTTTGACAAGTGCCTACATTCAAATGGCCACATCTTCCTCAAATATTTTCAGATTTCCATGTGTTAGACATTGTTGGAAAGCTTAGAAACTACACTTTCAGAATCGGTAAATAACTCAAAATGCCCCCCTGGTTGCTGGTTTTCTGGTGGCTGGTCACATATATATACATTATGATTCATACCTTGTGTTTTTTTATTGCTTTATTTGTATTCATTTCCTGAGACAAAAGAAGGCTGTGCACAGAGCTGAAGAAACAAAAGCTTGCACCTTGAGGAGCTGTTACGCTGGTTGAACACAACTGACAGAGAGAAGAATTTTGAAGTTATTAAAATGTTGAATGTAACCACTGTTTCATCTTGTTATAGAATAACTGCTTGGACAATATAAGTAAGTATAAGTATAAGTAAGGTCAGATATAAACTTGCTTTTACCAACACTTCGCATGATGGCTGCCTTGAGTATCCTGAATCTGTTTGGAGCATTGGTGGTGCACTTCCTCGAAATTAATGCTATGCATATGTAAGATGCATAACACATTTGACTGGTAGGGGCAGTATGGGTATAATAGCTGATCCTTGTCACTACAAACCGGAGGTTGATGGCAACCACACTACTGAACTGACTAGTGATGTGTCACTAGAATGATCAGAGCCAACTCCTGCCTGGGAGCCAGAGTGGGAGCCGCTTTGTTATTTTTGTTTGTTTGTTTTTTTACTTTTTTCTGTTCGAGCCACATGTGATTGGTCAACTACATGATGTGTGGTGGCTTCTGTGTGTACGCACTGAGCAGGAGGGGGAGGCAGGGGCGGGGCTTGCGGACAGGCAAGGCAGGCAGTTGCTTGGAGCCCCTAGTCACTAGGGGGGGCCCGGCCACTTATTTACAACAACGATTATTGATAGGCCTGGGCTTTCAGGGACCTCTGTTGGTCTCTGGACCTCAATTTGAGAACCACTAATCTATTTTTTCAGTATTCCTCCACCATGCCTTCAGTGCCTGCTGCTCGAGGAAAGGGGCCTTTCTGTGTGGATTTTGCATGTTCTCCCCATGTTCACCTGGGGTATCCTCCTTAAAAAAAAAACACTAAAAACATGCAAGAAGATCACCACCTGACCAATGGTGACAAAGGAAACTGGGTCCTCGGGCACCGGTCGGATGGCAGCCCACCACTCCTGGTCTGCCGCGGAGGAAGGACGACCAGGATGGGTTAAATGCGGAGGACAAATTTCATCAATTGCTTGGTGTGTGTATGTGTTGTGTGACTAATAAAGGGGATTGTCCCTCTGATTCTTCTTCTTCTTCTTCTTCATCTCAAATGTCCCAGAAATTGTGCATTTATCTGTGCAAAAAAACATTTTTTGCGGCGTGCATGGGTGGGGTGGGGGCCCCAGGGATTTCTTGCATAGAGCCTCAAGAGACCCGAGCAATGCCACTGGGGGGAGGGGTGGGGGTTACAGACACGACGCGCGCACACACACACACACACACACACACACACACACACACACACACACACACACAGAGCCGTGACAGAGACAAAACGCTGGAAAGGTGAGAAAAGGAAATGCAGGAAATGCTGTAAAATTTGGCATAGTAAAAAAGTATGTTTTGTACATTAGTAATTCATTTTACACATAATTTTACATTATTTTGGTAATAAAATAATTATTAATTTAAGCAACAAATAATCTCAGGAGCCACTTGGGAGCCGAAAGAGCTGCAATTCCCATCACTAAAACTGACTACTATGTTTGTTGTTTGGTGGATATTTGAAAATACTGGTTTTTGGATATATTTTTCCATTTTTGAAAAATAAATTTAGTTTTGGTTTAGTAATAAATAAGTATCTCCTTGTATTGAAGTAAATTAATTTAAAGGGAGTGTAACTTGTTTGAAATAACTGGCTTAATGCTATATCAGTCTCCTTTTAGTTAAACCAGCAAATGTATTAGGCTACCCTTTGAACGTAATGAGACTGTTGTCAGTCAAATAGAAGATCAAATGAAATAGTTGCACCAAAATGGTCTTGAATCCAAAAGCAATAAGTTTGTCTTTGGAAGGAATGCAAGAAATTAAATACTGATAAGTAAAACAAAACAGAGGTGCATGTATATAGAGTTTTGTGTGGTGTCCCTCAGGGGTCGGTCCATGGACCCATCCATTTTTAATTGTATATATATCCTCTGACTCATTTTTTCAGACATGTCATATCACTTTTATGCCAATGATACACACATCTATTTCTTTGCTAAACCCAATACCCTGAATGTCTGAATGCAATAAATTAAATACTGATAAGTAAAACAAAACAGAAGTGAATGTATATAGAGTTTTGTGTGGTGTCCCTCAGGGGTCGGTCCATGGACCCATCCATTTTTAATTGTATATATATCCTCTGACTCATTTTTTCAGACATGTCATAAGACTTTTATGCCAATGATTGTTATGTGTGTACACACACTGAGACAGGATGAAGGTAAACTCACAGGGATGGCTGAGAGAGAATACAGAACTAAGGCAGGTAGAATTCAACAGAAGGTTTATTAACCAAAAGTGTCCACAAGAACGGGTAAACGAAAAGCGAGAGCACAAAACATTCTGCAAAGTCCAACTAAAGGTGTCCTCCAGAACGGAAAGAACTAAGGGCGAGAGCACACAAACACTCTGCTCAGAAGAAGCTCCAACTCCTCTCACGACCGAGGCTGGGCTGGGCTGAGGGCTTATCCACAGGGCAAAGGCTCCTGGAAGAGGGAAGACAAAAACACGGGTCAGAATGGACCGGACAGACACAGAGGATCAGTCGACTGGCAAAGGAAGGACAGAATACCACAGAGGTAAGCAGACGATCTGACGAGTACTGGAGGGAAAAGCCTGAGTTATATGCAGCTGCTGATTAGGTGGTGATGAGCTGATGATCTGCAGGTGTGAGAGGAGGCAGGCAGGTGGAGCTTGACTGGCAGGCGCAGCCTTACTGCACGGTCCTGGACAGACAGGGGGAGACAGACAGACAAAACACACTGGGGGAAACAGGGGAAAAGGAAACAAAAGGGAGACACTGCCAGGTCCTAACAATGATACACACATCTATTTCTTTGCTAAACCCAATACCCTGAATGTCCTCCCTCCATGATTGCTTGGCTGCCATCAAAAACTGGATTTATTTTAATTATCCTCCACCTAAACCCTGACAAAACAGAAATTATTTTAATTGGTCCTGATAACTTTTCCTCTGCAGTAAATCACTGTATTGGTCTAGTTCACTCAAATATCAAATCTACTGCTAATAATCTTGGTATCATCTTTGATCAGTATAACTTTTGACCAATGTGTTAGTAAGCTAGTTCAGTTCTGTTTTCTTTAGCTAAGAAGTATTGCAAAAATCAGATGTATGTTGCCTTCTATAAATCTTGAACTATTGATTCACACTTTTATTTTTGTCCACCTTGATTTCTGTAATTCCCTCTACACTTGTCTCAGTCAAGCTGCTCTACATTACCCCTGTTCTTGCTTCCTTCCACTGACTTCCTGTAAAAAATCAGAATAAACTTCTAGACCCTGTTGATTACATATAAGGCTCTAGATCCTGCCCAGAGTTACATTTCTGATTCTCCTCATTCCACATTCCACCTCTCTACCACTGCGATCCTCTAATCTTTATCCATTCCCTGCTCCAACTGGAAAACAAAATCAGTAGTGCCTTTGCTGGTCTAGCCCCAACCCCCTGGAATCATCTTCCCCCATCTAGATTTGCTGAATCTCTTGAGTGTTTCAAGCGGCTTCTAAAAATGCATCATTACAGACAAGCCTTTAGTAGATCTCTACTCTGGGCTTAATTGTTCTTTCAGTGTGCTGTGTTTTATATTGTAATGTGTTTTTACCTCATTTGTTCATTCATTTTGATCTTTTCATCTTTACGAGTGTGTGTTTGTAAAAGTGTATAAGAAATAATGCTGTACTTACTTAATTCCTATGGTATGAAGATAATTAATTACAAATTAGCTTAATATTTAATTTCAATTCAAATATTTCATATTTGAAAGTATGGCTCTTCAAGAATTTAAAGCTTGAATGTCAATTCTGTGAGACCGGGAGTGGTTAGAGAGATTTATCCATCAGTGTACAGGGGAGGAATTTAGTGAAAGGGACGTTATATAAGGGCTGGGTGTAGGGCTGGGCGATAAAACAATAGCGATATGTCTCGCGAAAGACACGTCATCAATATCAATAAAAAATGCAGAGGTGTTCTGCTTCAGTGCCTGATGACAAATCATCTAAAAGGCACGAAGACATAACGGAGGCAGCGGCATATCATATAGCTAAAGACATGCTTCTACTATGGAGAAGCCAGGTTATAAACATCTCTTACACGTGCTTTTTTTTTTTTTTTTTTTTTTTAAACACACTTGCAAAAAAATATAATTGAATAGTTCATGTATTTTCCTCCTGGTCCTTATTTTAAATAGGTCATTAAAAATATCAATAATTATCGATATCGACCAATATAAAACACTTACATCGTGATAGAGTTTTCAGCCATATCGCCCAGCCCTAGCTGGGTGTGTTCTGTTCAGATCCTTTGTTCCTTTGTCTGAGACTATGCTGTCACACCAATCATGATGTATTATTTTGAAGCTGTTTGATATACCTACCCATGAGTAAGGCAGAATTGTCTAGAAACAGATCATGTACTGTGTTGGAGCCAGGTAGTATACTTAGCTGTGAGACGAACCCTAATCTCGATGAAGGAATGAAAGATTAGATTAGATTACATTACATTACATTCAACTTTATTGTCATCATCAGAGTGCCACACAGAGACAACGAAATGCAGTTTAGCATCTATCCAGAAGTTCAAATACTCATGATATCCAAAAATATAAACACATGCAAGTAGTGCAATTGGCATGAGGTATAAAAAGTATGAGGTTGGTGCAGGTAGTGCAAGTAATTTCTATGAAACCATAAAACATGTGCAACACAGTATTTAAACAACAGACATGTGCAGTCCAGTAAAAAAAGTAAAAAGTATAGGTGAACAGATGAGGTATACAGTGTATATAAATTATAAAGTTGTATGTGCAGTGTACAGTATGTGCAATATGACATGGCCTGAGTTGTAATGTTCATCTTTGTTGTAGTCTCTTGGGTTGATTCCCTTTAAACCTTAGTGGATGAGTCAGTAATGTAGGCTAACTTACATACCTTTTGTGCATTATTCTTATTCATTATATCCATGGCAATATATTGATTTATGTTTGTTTAATGTAAAGAAAATCATCCATTCATCTATTCCTCCATCCATTCACCAACCCACTCTTTCATTTGATAAATGGTTAAATGGCTCTTGGATCCTGGGTCAAAAAGCTCAGTGGTCACTCATTATATTACCAATCAGTAATAATAATCTAACATGTCAAATCTAGAGTATAGGCAAAATGTAGTCTTTTTACATGGGGACTACAGACTAGAGCAGTGAAATATTGAAAATATCTGTGAACACATCTGTCAGGTGACCTGCACACACGTTGAGAGCTCAGCAAGGATCATCAGGTGCAGGTGCCTTGAATGGATTTATCTTATGAAGGATCCACACACATCTGCCTCGGATATGACTAGTGGGCAAGAGTCTGTTTCTTTTTGTATCTCCTCAGCCACAAAGTTATTTTCTAAGCATGCATCCATTTATCTGGAGGAGATGCAGACATTATCTCAGCACTGTTGGTTTTCCTTTTGTGGTCTCTCATAGTTCTAAGTCCAGCCCACATGTCTTGGAACATGAGTTGGAGCCATGGCAGTTATACTACACTTTGTCCTTGTATTGTCTCTTAGCACTGGATTTCCTATATTCCTCACCCAAATTGTAAGCCTCAGTCTGTACTATAAATTTCATAGTTTCATGGACTTCCCAGGGCTTCAGATTCAACATCACTGATGTATTTGCCAATGCAACAAATGATTGCGTCTGTGTCTATGTTGTTGTCCTGAAATGCACACCATCCTAGTGCTAAAGCAGTGATGTAGGGCAGAGAGAAACCAGCGTTGAATAGCCCTCATCTATGTGACTCAAAAGGGAGGCAGAAGCAGAACTCAGATGTAATCTGATTTGCCAAAAGGGGCGAGTCCCTTATATTCATCCTGAAATGAAGTCTAAACATGGTAGAGTGTATTACCACCACACACAGGACAGCTAAGGTGTTGGTTATATGTCAGCAGAACTTTCCTCATGTTGGCATTATTACAACCTCTGGCCATAATAAAAGCAGCCATGAGGTCTCAGTCCTGTTGGTATCTCCATACAGCTCATCCAAGGCTTTGTTGGTGTGTGGTGGAATGTATACCACTGTGAGTCCCTTGGGATAAAATACTTGTAACAACTACTTCCTAGACTGTGCACCCACACATGCATGGAAGTGACAGCTAATCTTAAACTTACAACTAAGAGAAAGGAAACACCAGACAAACTGCAGCAGGGTTCCCTTTCTAGATCACAGTCCACCTGGAATTGTGTTCACATGGATTAGCCACATGTCCTGCCCTCTACATGCCCATGTTTAACCAGAAATGGTCAATGCAAAGCACCACATGAACATTGGTTGATACAAATAAGTCTGCTGATCAGTGGTACGTTATGGTGAATTATGGCAACACCAGAGAGGAAGACAAAGAAAAGGAATCTTTCTGACACAAAAATCCAGGTGCTTGTGAGTGAGGTGGAGGTCAGAAAGCACATTTTGTTTTATATTTTTTCAATTAAAAGGTACTTATGGAAGTTATGGAGTTACGGCTCACTACACACACAAGTACAAATAACACTGCTAGTTTGAATGGTAATGACAACGTGGGTCTATAATTAACTTAAATTGTGGTGCATTACACTCTCTCATACACTGTACACTCGTGAGTATTTCCAGCAGCAGGACATTGTATGTGGGATTTACTCCAATTTCATTGTTTCTGTTTATGGTAATGACAGAACATGTCACCTGTTTTTAATTTTAAGTATAATGGAGCTCAGAGGAAGATAATCAAACAGCAACTAGTCAGTAGAATCTGATTATTGTTTGTTTCAGTCTTGTCATGGTATTGGTTGACAATAAAAAATATAGAATGCACATGTTTAACTCAAAATGTATTCTTCAACCATACTGTTGAAATGTATTAATAAGTAATAAGTAAAAGATTTAAATAGTTTAGATCGTTTTAGAGTAATTTCCACCATGATTGACAATGCATTTTCTTTTGACTGTTAAGGTTCTGAATTCTTTGGTATTTAGTTTATAAGGCAGTTTGTGGTTTTCTACATTTTTATTCAAACTCCTTTCAATTTTAACTTGTCCTTAAATAGACCTTTCAGAGTAAAACCTACTAACAAAAAGAAATGTCAGTAATCGAATTTTTGAGCTCTGGCGGCCAGAAATTATAAATGAAAGTTTTTGAAGTTTTCTGAGAGTTCACTTTTAAAAGTCAACTGTTTTGTGGTTATTTTACTTTATGTCAGTCAGTTCTTTCATGCAGACTAATACAGGCTCTTTGTGTATCCAACATTTTAAAAAGTGTCATCTCTTAAAAAGTTTCTATAAAGCAGCAGTTCTCATTGGATATGCTATCGTCCCTGATGTGTAAGATGATTTTTCTCTTTTGTTGGCTGCTGTATAGAGACAGGTTTAAGTGCCTTGGTGGAACTCCAATTCACCCCCATGTTCAGCACTCTCCCATGGCCTCTTCTCCATTTCCAGTGCCCAGAAAAAAACATGTCATTGTGAACCCTGACCCCACCCTGATCCACATCCACTCTCCATCAGGAAGCCAAACACATGCCTGAACAATTAACTCCTGCACTGCCATCAATTTAGCCCAGAGGGAAGAAAAGATTGAGTCACCCAGGTTCAGGCAAAAAAGACATGGGTAAAAACACGAGGATAAAAGGGTTTTCTTGAAAAAGAGAGGAGAAAAAAACATGTTTTTCAGTCCCTGCAAAGTAACTGTCACTGGAGTGACAAGGAGATACTATTGAGAGCCTCCGTTCATTCAGCCAGTTTGTCTGAACTGCTCAACAAACAATTACAAGGAGTCATGAGGGTTATGTTTATCTTGAGACCAGGCCTGTGAGGAGCTGGCTGAAAAACCATGGTGAATTTAAGAGGCAAGTACACCTGCTTCATAAACTTGTGATGTTGGGTCTCAGTATTGATTCATGTCCAGCGCAGCAGTTTATGGTCAGCAGGAGGCTGATGGCAGCATGACCCACTGTCTGTTTAAGTTACAATGAAGCAGCTCCTGCTCTCCACTGGAGACTGATACATTCAGTTCACATTGGCCTTGCATTGAAAGTAAGATATCAGCCAGTCATAACCACCCACCTGTGAAAGATGAATGTAATGCAAGTTAAATGATCTAATTTTTATTGTGAAACTGATCAATATTCAACACCCAGCAAAGGCTTGGAAGTTTATGCTTATCCATAAGGTTCAACCTTCTGTCATGGTGCCAGACGTCTGGCGTCAGATGGCAGCCCACCACTCCTGGTCTGCCGTGGAGGAACGACGGACCAAGATGCAAAATGCGGAGAAAATAATTTCACGAAGCATGCCGTGTGTGCAATCTCCTCCCTGTAGCATCTGTGTGCAGTTATCAATAAATTAAAAATCTTAATCTTAATCTTAATCTTATGAAAGGTACCCATACTTCTTATTGTGTACCTCTAATCCTAGTGAACACAGGCACAAGCTAAACTCACCCAGGCCAACCCTCCTTGTCCTTGTTGAAATTAGTGCCAAAAGAAAAACTAAAGAAAACAGAAGAATCTGACTCTGACTATATAAGAGCTAACTAAGTATATGAACATGTATTAACAGCAGTTCTTAAGAGAGAGAGGGAGCCAAAGTTACAAACTATATACCAGAAAAAAATATGTGTGAGTTGCAGATGCTAAATAAATGTAAACAATGAAAAGTGTTGTGCAATATTGCAGTAGTGCAGTGAGGCTAAAGTTGGGACTAGCAGTGGTAATATTTTTTGAATGTTTTTGAACAGATCCATGCAAGAAAACATGCCTAGCTTCTAAAGACAAATCAACCACATTTAAGTCCTTTCTATGCATTATCATAACATAATGAGGTGTATAAGACCTTAGACATTGCAAAATTTCCAGCAGTGCAATTAGTCATGTGGTAATAGGGATATGAGCATAAAGCTAAGACCCCTCCATTGATATCCAGTAAAAATGGAATAGGCTAAGTTTGCATAATCGAAATTTGAGTAAAAGAGCAGAATTATGTGAAGTGAGCACTCTTGCTGTTCATGAGGGTAAATTGGACATATATATATATGGCATGGCATTTGTTTATTGAATAAAGTTAAATGTTGTCTGTACATGCAGCCCCCAGCTTCTCCAGCTCCCCTGTCTGCCTCTCTTTCATTTACCCCCCCACCCCCCCCCCCCCAACACTACCACCCTCTGTACTCACCCTCATTAATACCTCCTGCCAATTAATGCCAATCAGGCCAGCGGTGGGCTGATGTGGTGACTGGGACCACCTGGCCATCACTCACAGCTGGCCTCTCCTCCCTGCCTGTCAGGACCAAGCCTTTCACAACACCCTGTGCTGTGCACCACAAACAAGCTAGAAGTTTGCAAACCTGTGTCTGCTATGGCTTATTAATGCCATGACACACGCTTTCACTCATTGTGTGTGTTATCTTCTTTATTCTATCCTGCAGATCACTTGTAGAGATACTTTATTCTTCCCCAAGGGAAATTCACAAATTCCAGCATATTCCACAAATTTAAAGTAAAAGGCATGCAATAAATAATCCAAAAGCACAGCAAGCCAAGAATTAAAAGTTAAAAGTAAAAATGTCCAGTGAAAACAGAATGCAAGTTAAGGTGCATGTTGAACAGAGTGTTGTACAGTGTGGAGTTAAAGAGCCACATGGCGTGGGGAAGGAACAACCTCCTCAGTCTGTCAGTGGAGCAGGACAGTGACAGCAGCCTGTCACTGAAGCTGCTCCACTGCCTGGAGATGATGCTGTGCAGTGATGCAGTGGATTGTCCATGACTGACAGGAGCCTGCTCAGTGCCTGTCGCTCTGCCATAGATGTCAGGCTGTCCAGCTCTGTGCCCACAACAGAGCCCGCCTTCTTCACCCGTTTGTCCAGACATGTAGCGTCCCTCTTTTTGATGCTTTCCAGCAGACTGCTGCATAGGGCACTTGCTACCACAGTCTGGTAGAACATCTGCATCATCTTTTTGCAGATGTTGAAGGACACCAGCCTTCTGAGGAAGTACAGTTGGCTCTGTCCTCTCCTGCACAGAGCATCTGTGTTGGCAGTCCAGTCCATTTTGTCATCCAGCTGCACTCCCAGGTATTTGTAGGTCCGTACAAACTCCACACAGTCCCCTTTGATGGTCACAGGCTCCGATGAGGCCTGGGCCTCCTGAAGTCCATCACCATCTCCCTGGTCTTGGTGGTGTTGAGGTGCGGGTGGTTGGAGTTGCACCATGTGACAAAGTCCTGGATCAGTGTCCTGTACTCCTGCTCCTGTCCACTCCTGATACAGCCCACGATAGCAGTGTCGTCTGCGAACTTGTGCACGTGGCAGGACTCTGAGTTGTATTGGAAGTCAGATGTGCACAGGGTGAACAGGTCTGGAGAGAGCACGGTCCCCTGCGGTGCTCCTGTGCTGCAAACCATGGTGTCAGACCTGCAGTCCCCCAGTCTCACATACTGAGGTCTGCCTGTCAGATAGTCTGTAATCCAGACCACCAGGTGTGAGCCTACTCCCATCTCTGTCAGTTTATTTCTGAGGAGCAGAGGCTGGATGGTGTTAAAGGCGCTGGAGAAATCCAAAAATGTAATCCTCACCGCACCGCTGCCCCTGTCCAGGTGAGAGAGTGATCGGTGTAGCAAGTAGACAATGGCGTCCTCCACTCCCACCTTCTCTTGGTAAGCAAACTGTAGAGGGTCAAGGGCGTGGTGCACCTGTGGCCTCAGGTGGTGTAGCAGCAACCGCTCCATTGTCTTCATAACGTGTGATGTCAGGGCGACTGGCCTGAAGTCATTCATCTCCTCAGGTTGTGGTCTCTTTGGCACTGAGATGATGCAGGATGTCTTCCATAGCTGAGGGACCCTCCCTTGCTGTGGGCTCAGGTTGAAGATGCACTGCAGGGGGTCACCCAGCTCCAACACGCAGGCTTTCAGCAGTCGAGGGGATATTCCATCTGGAGCCACTGCCTTGCTGGGATGAAGCCTCCTCAGCTCTCCACACAACTGGGCTGCTGTGATCTTGGGGGGGGGGTCCTCTGTGCTGGTGTTGGGAGGGAGAGCAGAGGGTGGGGAGGGGGGTGCAGTACTCTGAAGTATGAATGAGTTGGGGTGGTCAAACCTGTTGAAGAAGTTGTTCAGCTGGTTCCCTCTCCCCACATCTCCTTTGATGGTGGCACCCCACTTCGAGCTGCAGCCAATGATGATCTTCATCCTGTCCCACACCTCCTTCTCCAGTTTCCTTCCATACTGCTCCTTCGCCTCCCTGAGCTGGACTCTGAGTTCCCCCTGCACGCGCTTAAGCTCCTGCTGATCACCGTCCTTGAAAGCCCTCTTCTTCTGGTTTAGAAGGCCCTTGATGTCATTAGTGATCCAGGGCTTGTTGGTAGCATAGCAGTGTACAGTCCTTAAGGGAACAACAATGTCCATACAGAAGTTGATGTAGTCAGTCGTGCAGTTCACAGCCCCCTCAATGTCCTCGTCGTGTGACCCCTGCAGTGCATCCCAGGCTGTAGTTGTAAAGCAATCCTGCTCTGCCTCAGGAGACCACTTCCTGGATGAGCGTGTGGTTGTGGGTAACCTATTCACTCCTCGTTTGTAGTGAGGCTGAAGCAGAATCAGGTTGTGGTCTGCTTTCCTCAGTGCAGGCAGCAGGGTGGCGCTGTACTTTACGTTTGCATACAGTAGGTCAATGGTCCTATTTCCCCTGGTGTTACAGTCCACATACTGGAAGAACGCAGGTAGCATTGTGTCCAGAGTCACGTGATTAAAGTCTCCAGAGATAAACACAATGGCCTCAGGATGCTGTGTTTGCAGTTTGGCAACAGCGGAGTGGATGACATCACACGCTACCTCTGCATCAGCCTGTGGACAGGTGTAAACAATAACAACAATGGCGTGTCCAAACTCTCTGGGCAAATAATAAGGACACAAACTTACAGCCATAAGTTCAATGTCCCTGCAACAGATGGAGATTTTGGTGCTTACATGCCCAGGATTACACCACCTTGTGTTGATGTATATAGCAAGTCCTCTTCCTTTTCCCTTCCTGCAGGCTTTTGTGTCTCTGTCTGCCCTGACTGTGCTGAAGCCGGGTAGCTCCACATTAGCATCCGGGATGTTTGTCATGAGCCACGTTTCAGAAAAGCACAACAAACTGCAATCTCTGTAGGTCTTGACATTTTTCACCAGCACAGCCAGTTCATCGATGTTCGGTAGTGAGTTCATATTTCCTATGATCACCGAAGGCACTGAAGGCTTGTATCTCCACTTTCCTGCTAGCTGCTTAGCCTTTAGCTTAGCGCCGGCTCTGGAGCCTTGATACAGCCTCCTCACCTGGTCAGGTAACTGGGGAACCACACCAGCATGGGACTTTGTAGAATAACAAGGTTTCCATCCAAATGCAGAACAAATTTGAAAGAATTTTCAAGAAATTTGCAAAAGCAAATGCAAATTAATCCACATTGGCATCTATTACTGTTAGATATTAGTGTGGATATTAGAATGTGGTTTATTAAGATAAACAGCTGGAGGAGCTCATTCTTCAGTCATGTCCCATTAAACAACTGCAGAGAAGTGGACACAGCAAGATGGCATCACTAAAAGAGTACACCAGTCACTTTAAACAATGGAAAGCCATGTGGAAAGTATGATGCAAATATGGCATTTATGTTTGTTTCGTGTATTTATTGAATGAATGTTAAAGTCTCCCCTTTGCTCTACATAGATCTTTGTCGTCTCGCAGGTTCCCATGGACAGTGGCTGAATCTGGATTGTGGATTAAAGCTACATCTCCTGCCATGGCCCTGCCTGACATCCACTGCAACTGCTACTACTGTTATTACAGCCACTGTCACTGTTACTGTGACTGCATGTCTGTCTCTCTCTCTGTCTCTCTCTCTCTCTCTCTGACTGCATTTCTGTCTGTCCCTCTCTGTCTGTCTCACTCTCTCTCTCTTGCTCTCCCTCTCTAACCTAACTGCCTGAGGTTTCTGCCTGTTAAAAGGAAGTTTTTCCTCGCCGCTGTCACCAAGTGCTTGCTCATGAGGGAATTGTTGGGTCTCTGTAGATAAAAGAGCTTGGTCTGTACCAGCTCTATATGGAAAGTGTCCTGAGACAACTTTTGTTGTGATTTGGCGCAATACAAATAAAATTGAATTGAATTGAATTGAATTGAATTGAATTGAATTGAATTGAATTGAATTGAATTGAATTGATCCAGAGTGAAAGTGAAAGTGAAAGTTTAAGTCACCTGCTCCATATATGTCATGATTTATTGGCTAAATCTGTGTCCATTGCAGTTTGTCGCAATTAGATTTTGTTGATACACCAACTTTTCCACCTCAGCTAAGTATATGTGTATATGTGTTTCTTGTGTGTTTTAAAATTGTTTTGGCATTTCGGCTCAGGCTTTTTTTTTTTTTCATGGACATTGAAAATGCACAAAGAAACAGTTGGATGCAAACGCACCTAATGCCACATTTACTATGGACACAGGTTGTATATAATATCTTTCAACTTTTTATGGCTGTACATGTGCTTGAAGGCTTGTACATTAATACCAGTGCTGGTGGCAAGATATAACTTTCATTTTGGTTTTATATATTGGATTATTATCAAAATCCTTTTTGGAAGTTACAGTTATTTATATGCACTTGCATGACATTTTCAAGCACCACTTATCAAAATAACCAAGGAGGAATTACTGATCATTCTGTAATCTTGATCTAAGAAAGCTGTGTTTAATTCAGCCAGTTATCTTCATAGTGAAAGAGTGATTTATTACAGTGAAAGTTAACTTATGACGTGCCATTGTCCATGTAAGATATGAAAATAGATCTACTATCTGATCTGGACTTTGCCAAGTACCTGTTGTCTTTCAAAAAAAAAAAAAACTTAGTTACGCACAGTTACTCCAGATTCTGTGAGTGTAGGCACAGCCCTCTAAGGCTGTCACACTTGCTTGGTCATTCAGGAATGAAGACGTTTAGTCAATGCCCATTTACATGGGCCTCACCTTGGTCTCACCTTGTGTAAGAGTTGAGTTGAGACTGGAAAATTGGTTCTGGAGTTGGTTCTGAAACTGGAAAAAAAGTTGAAACACAGCTTTTTTTCAGCGAGTTAAAAGAAGTGGTGAGGCCCACGGTATCAATGGCCACGCCTTTTCCCATAGAATCTAGAATTACAGTACGCAAGTAGCGTTCTGTTCCATATAGGTTTTGTGTGTGTGTGTGTGTGTGTGTGTGTGTGTGTGTGTGTGTGTGTGTGTGTGTGTATATATACACAACTGCCTTTTGTCCCTGACCTCAAGTCTTGCTCTTTGTTTCCTGGAAACTGTTTAGTGTTTGCCACACCGAACACTGACAGAGACTCAAAGACTTTGTATTCTTCATGTCCCCTTTGCCTGCCTGTGACTGCTGGATGTTTTATTTTCTGCACAATACCAGAGACTGTACTTGTTGCTGCTAATCTGGTCCTGCCTATTCAAGATTAAAAAGTTGATAAAAGCTTTACCCGTGTTGTGGTGGTTCTGCACTTGGGCCCAATACACAAATCTGTATAAATCTGTGTTAGTAAGCACTTCTCCTTTGCTGAGATAATCCATCCCACCTCACCAGTGTGGCCTATCAAGATGCTGATTAGACAGCATGAATATTGCACAGGTGTGCCTTAGGCTGGCCACAATAAAAGGCCACTCTCAAATGTGCTATGACATGTCCAATGAGTATGCCGGAATTGTGTACAGATCCTTGCAACATAGGGTCATGCATTATCATGCTGCAACATGAGGTGATGGTTGTGGATGAATGGCACAACAATGGGCCTCAGGATCTCGTCACGGTATCTCTGTGCATTCAAAATGCCATCAATAAAAAGCACCTGTGTTCATTGTCCATAACATACGCCTGCCCATACCATAACCCCACCGCCACCATGGGCCACTCGATCCACAACGTTGACATCAGCAAACCACACGACGCCACACACACTGTCTGCCATCTGCCCTGAACAGTGAAAACCAGGATTCATCCGTGAAGAACACCTCTCCAACGTGCCAGACACCATCGAATGTGAGTATTTGCCCACTCAAGTCAGTTACGACAAACTGCAGTCAGGTCAAGACCCCGATGAGGACGACAAGCATGCAGAGGAGCCTCCCTTCCCTTTCTTTGTGCAGAAATTCTTTTGTTATACAAACCAATTGTTGCAGCAGCTGTCCGGGTGGCTGCACTCAGATGATCTTGGAGGAGAACATGTTGGATGTGGAGGTCATGGGCTGGTGTGGTTACACATGGTCTGCGGTTGTGAGGCCGGTTGGATGTGCTGCCAAATTGTCTGAAATGCCTTTGGAGACGGCTTATGGTAGAGAAATGAACATTGAATTCACGGGCAATAGTTCCGGTGGACATTCCTGCAGTCAGCATGCCAATTGCATGCGCCCTCAAAACTTGCGACATCTGTGGCATTGTGCTGTGTGATAAAACTGAACATTTTAGAGTGGCCTTTTATTGTGAAAATGGATCTTTTGTGTATATAGAAAATGTTTAAGATCTTTGAGTTCAGCTCATGAAAAAAGGGAGCAAAAACAAAAGTGTTGCGTGTATTTTTGTTCAGTGCATCTCTCTCTCTCTCTCTCTCTCTGGCTCTGGCTCGGTGGGTGGCTGTGGCTCTGGTTCTGTCCCAGAGACCAGGAGCCGGCCGGACCACCACGGTGCTGGACAGCGGGTCCTCCATGGCACCGGAAAGGGTTAAGGACGAGGAGCTGGGCTGTGGCATGGCATGATGTGTGCGGACCCCCTTCATTCCTGTGGGGGTCATCTTGATGGCCAGCTGTGTCCCCCAGAATGGAGACCTCTGGGCCTCTGGCAGGAAGCTTGCCAACTCCGGAACAAAACATGGCTGGAGGGGAGAAAACTGTTGGTTAGCTAACTCATTGGCTGTAATTAGCAAGCCTCTAACAGGCCTGTGGCAGGCCGACTCATGGACTGGAGCTGGCACGGAGCTAGCAGGCTGCTGGCTAGCCGACTCATTGACTGGAACTGGCAGGTCGCTAACAGGCCTGTGGCCGGTTTCGAGCCCAAGTGCAGAACCACCACAACATGGGTAAAGCTTTTATCAGCTTTTTAATCTTGAATAGGCAGGACCAGATTAGCAGCGACAAGTATAGTCTCTGCTATTGTGCAGGGAATAAAACATCCAGCAGTCACAGGCAGGTAAAGACTTGACACATGCATAATATAAAGTCTTCGAGTCTCTGTTAGTTTGGTGTGGCAAACACCAAACACTCAGGCAAACAATGTCCAGGAAACAAAAAGCAAGACTCGTGGTCGGGGACAATATGTGTGTAAGATCTTTAAGACAGAATGTCCACAGTGTTACTTGCAAATGGTCAGATCCAGATATGTGTATCCAGACATCACCAGCGTATCTGCATGGGTTGCTGTTGTAACAACATTGGCATCAGTAATTTTGTGTGGTGGTGATGCAGCTTTCCAGTGTGGAAGCATGAGAGATGGAGACATATCATTCCACCCTCAAAGCATTCACACTGCCTAGTGCTGAGTGCAGAGTTAATGTAGTTTGGCTGGTGTGACCAAGAAGGCTGATATACATTGCTCTGTGTAGCAGAATAAGAGGCCTCTATTTAACCATTCTCTCTTGCATTCCTTCAGGAGAGCTGGGGGTGGAAGTCATTTCAACTATAAAGGATTACCTTTCGCTTAAACTGTTTTCATGGAGATGCTAATTCTTCCTCCTGCTCCACACCAGATGAAGGCGTTAAAACCATCTGAATGGACAATCACCAGGTCTCCAGAGGTCTCAAGAATCAAGTAGTACTGACAAGTTGTAAATCAGACATTCCTGTAGCAGATTGCTCACTTCTCTTCTTCTTTGTTACTTCTTTTTGTTCTACTCACTTCTCTTTCACTTCTTTGTCTCTTCACTTTCTTTACTCGCTCCACTTCTTTGGCATTTTAGTTATTTTTTGGTTTTTGTATCTTCAATTTTTGCTAGTCGGTTGTCTTTTGCCCACCTATTGGCGCCTTATTATAATCTTTTGTCTATTTTTGCTCGCTACGTTAAACCGCATAACTTTTTTTAGAGTTAAAGCCAAACTCTTCTTTTCTTGAACCATTAGAGCGGAATCATGTGATAATCTTTTTGTAGATATTTTTGACCGGCCATTGAACGTATTCTCAACTTTGTTTTGCCATACAGCCATCAACCTCTTTGGACCAAAGTCCTGCAGCCAGCCTCAACTCATCCGTCTGGGTCAAATAGCTGCCGAAAGAGCTGCTCCTCGTCTGTTGCCAATGCTGGGGGCCCAGGCCCTGAAGCATCTCTGTCCAACATTGGCTCTTCACTGTGGTTCCCCCCATTGGACCGCAGCGCAGATTGGAGCAGACAGTTTGGGGCCCCCATCCCTTCGTAGCAGTTCGGGACAGTCCACCATCAGAGCGCCGCTGGCACACTTCACTTAAGTCATTGTCAGACAGTGTCCTTTTGAGATGGAAATAGATGATCACTGAATCAAGAGCTTACACTTCAGATGATGATACTGGTCTACCATTAATTTATTAATCATTATTAAATCAGCATTAAAAGAAAAGAATAAATAAAATCCTTCTTAGCTGAGGAAGGTTGGTGTCCCTTTTTATATTGAGTGCAAACATTAAACCCAAAGGTTTAGTGCAACATTGATTCTGCTCAACTGCTCTAATATACTTCCGTCACTCTGGATTTGACATACTGGGTGCGTGTCACATTGTGAGTGGCACAAAAGGCAACTCACTAATTTGAGTGGCCAGAGTGACAGAATTGACATTCATCTGTAGATGATTGGAATCGGATTTCAAACTCTCAGAATGTGGCTGGGATCCAATTTTTCAAAACTTCCATTTCGTGTGTTTTTTTGCTGTTGAAATCTGGATATGCCAAAGGGGTTTGAGAGTGGCAGTCTGAACTAGAAAGAAATCAGAAGAAGAAATCACCTTTATTTATCACAGCACACAGAGAGTTACAGGGAGGGAACTGTGCACGCCATGCAAGTGAAATTCTTTCTCCGCTTTTGACTCATCCTGGAATGTCGTTCCTCCGTGGCAGACCAGGAGCGGTGGGCTGCCAGCTGACAGTGGCGCCCAGGGACCCAGTTTCTTTCCATCACCATTGGTCAAGTGGTGATCTTCTTGCATGTTTTTAGTGGGGGTATTTTTATGGAGGATACCCCAGGTGACCACGTGGAGAACATGCAAACTCCACACAGAAAGGCCCTTTTTCCTCAAACAGCAGGCACCGAAGGCATGGTGGAGGACATGCCCCTAGCGCCCACAGCGGGAATCCAACTGGGACCTTCTAGCTGTGAGGTGACAGTGTTTCCACCGTTCCACCAGGTCTTAGAGCTTTGTATACTTATATATTTATATACTTGTAAGACAATCTAACAGATCTAAGAACAGGTGTAATTGAATTAGCTGTAGTCACCACACATGCTGGGAGGTTGGTGAACAGACCATGACTAAGAACTGAGAGAGCTGTAATTTTCTGTTTCTGAAACGGGTGTGTTTTGGACCCAAATGCAGTACAACGGAGAGCAGGAACAGTTGGTAATGACCTTTATTAATGCCCCAGAAAAGACAAGGTACGAAGCAGAGTAAATAGCTTACAACTGTCGCTGATGACAAGGAGGGAGCTCCACAGCCTAAAATTCTTCAGAGGCCTCTGTCCCAGTCTCCTCGCCCTCCAGGAGCGAACCGTCCTCTTCTGAGGCTGACCCCCCGTCTTCCTCCTCAGACCCAGATGTCCCAGATGCAGGAGGGGACTGAGGTCCGATGAACTTGGGAGCCAACTTCTTTGACTCCACCCTCAGCGGAAGGTCCCGGGTCGACAGCCAGACCTTCTGGCCCACCTGGTAAGAAGGAGCCTGGGAGCGGCGACGGTTGGCAGCTGTTGAATACCGATCTGCGGTCTGAAGGAGTGCGGACCTGGCCTGTGTCCAGGTTCGGCGACAACGACGGATGAAGGCTTCCATAGACGGGCAGGCGGTCTCCCTCTCCTGGGCTGGGAACAGGGGACGCTGAAAGCCGTACGCACACTGGAAAGGAGAGAGCCCAGTGGTGGAGCTGGTGAGGGTGTTGTGGGCATATTCAACCCACAGCAGTTGCTTAGACCAGGTGGCAGGGTGCTTGGAGGCCATGCAGCAGAGCGCTGTCTCCAACTCCTGATTCATCCTCTCGGACTGACCATTGGATTGAGGATGAAACCCAGAGGACAGGCTGGTGGAGGCTCCCATAAGACGACAAAATTCCCTCCAGAATGCTGAGGTGAACTGGGGGCCTCGATCCGAGACCACGTCAGATGGGAGGCCGTGGAGCCGGAACACATGCTGCAAGACCAGCTCAGCAGTCTCCTTGGCCGAGCTTGGGCAGGGGGCACAAAGTAAGCCATCTTGCTAAACCGATCTACTACTGTCAGAATGCCGGTATAAACTCCTGACTGTGGCAACCCAGTGACAAAGTCCAGCGAGATGTGAGACCAGGGTCGATGAGGCACAGGAAGAGGTTGCAGGTGGCCGGCAGGAGCCCGTCGTGGGGCCTTGTTCTGGTTACAGACTGGGCAGGCATTTACAAAGTCTCTGGTGTCTTCATCCAGTGTGGCCCACCAGAACCGCCGTTGCAGAAACTCCTTGGTTCGCTGAATTCCCGGGTGACAGGTGAGTCGGGAGCCATGGGCCCACTGCAGGACCTCAGATCTCAACTCCTGAGGGACGAACAGGCGGTCTTGGGGACAAGAGCTGGGCCCTGGCTGATCCTCCAAGGCAGCCTTTACCCGCTCCTCCACCTCCCAGGTAAGGGCGGCCACCAGGCGGGAAGTGGGAAGGATGCTGTCGGGACAGGAGGTGTTCTCCTCCCCGACCATGTACTGTCGGGACAGGGCGTCAGGTTTGATGTTGCGGGAGCCTGGTCGGAAGGAGAGGGTGAAGTTGAACCTGGCGAAGAACAGAGCCCACCTGGCCTGGCGAGAGTTCAGTCTCTTAGCAGAGCGGATGTACTCCAGGTTTTTATGATTGGTCCATACGAGGAAGGGGGTCTTGGTTCCTTCCAACCAATGGCGCCATTCCTCCAATGCCAGCTTCACTGCCAACAGTTCACGGTTACCGATGTCATAGTTCCTCTTCGCTGGGGACAGACGCCTGGAGAAGAAGGCACAGGGATGCAGTTTTTGATCCTCCGCAGAACGTTGAGAGAAGACAGCCCCCACCCCTACATCAGATGCAGCCACCTCTACCACAAACTGTCTCTCGGTGTCAGGGATCAGGAGAATGGGGGCCGAGCTGAACCACCCCTTAAGGTGCTGAAACTCCTCCTCGGTGGCTGGGGTCCATCGGAAGGGAACTTTGTAGGAGGTGAGAGCAGAGAGGGGAGCAGCCACCGCGCTGTAACCCCGGATGAACCTTCTGTAGAAATTTGCGAACCCCAGAAAACGTTGCAACTGCTTGCGGGAGTCAGGGACTGGCCAGGAGGTGACGGCTGAGACTTTGGCAGGGTCCATCTCCATGCCGTTCTGGCCGATGATGTACCCCAGGAAGGAGACAGAGGAGGCATGGAACTCACATTTCTCTGCCTTGACAAACAGGGAGTTCTCCAGGAGGCATTGCAGAACAGTCTGGACGTGATGTATGTGCTCTTGCTTGGACCGGGAGAAGATCAGGATGTCATCCAGGTAGACAAACACATATTTGTTGAGCATGTCCCTTAGAACGTCATTGATGAGGGCCTGGAAAACAGCTGGGACATTGGTGAGTCCAAATGGCATTACCAAATACTCATAGTGTCCTGTGGGGGTGTTAAAGGCCGTCTTCCACTCATCCCCCTCGCGAATGCGTACCAGATAATAGGCGTTCCGGAGGTCCAACTTGGTGTAGATGGTGGCCCCTTGGAGAAGCTCGAAAGCTGAGGCAATGAGGGGGAGAGGATAACAGTTCTTCACCGTGATCTCGTTCAGGCCTCGGTAGTCGATGCAGGGCCTCAGGGAACCGTCCTTCTTATCGACGAAGAAGAACCCCGCACCAGCAGGAGACGAGGAGGGTCGGATGATCCCAACAGCCAAGGCGTCACTGATGTAGGTCTCCATGGCCTCCCTCTCAGGTGCAGACAGGGAGTAGAGACGACCCTTGGGAGGTGTGGAGCTGGGCAGGAGGTCGATGGCGCAGTCGTAGGGCCGATGAGGGGGCAGAGAGGTGGCCCTAGCCTTACTGAACACCTCCCGGAAATAGTGGTAGTCAGGGGGTACCATGGAGAGGTCTGGGGTAGCGCAGGAACTGGCAGGCGGAGTGGGAGCCACTGCCTGTCTGAGGCAGACCTGGTGACAGGTGGGGCTCCATCCCAGGATAGACCCCGTAGACCAATCAATATGGGGGTTATGGCGGCGTTCCAGAGCCGAAGCTGACTGACGAGCCTCCGCCGCATTGGAGGCAAGCAGAGCCTCATGCTGCTGGAGCATTCCCTCCACCCGAGCTAGGCGAGACTGAGGAGAGGCGGGATCTGCTGGGTCCATTTCTGGCCAGATTGTACTGAAACGGGCATGTTTTGGACCCAAATGCAGTACAAGGGAGAGCAGGAACAGTTGGTAATGACCTTTATTAATGCCACAGAAAAGACAAGGTACGAAGCAGAGTAAATAGCTTATAACTGTCGCTGATGACAAGGAGGGAGCTCCGCAGCCTGAGAAACAGCTGATCGTGCAGCGGTGCTGGCGAGCAGCGGAGTTACGTACCTCAGCCGCTGATGACGAGGAGGGAGCTCCGCAGCCTGGAGAAACAGCTGATCGAGCCGCGGTGCCGGCGAGGAGAGAGCAGAGGAGTAGTCGGAGGCAGGCTCCGGGGGGAGCCTGCCTCGAAGGCAGAAGAGCAGTCCACAGAAGCAGAAGTACCGATGGGGAGCAGGCAAGAGGATAGCTGAAGCCAGGCGGATGAATCGTTACCAGCAGAGCAGTCAGACACCAGAAACGCTGAGGCAAAGCACGAGGTCAGGGACGGAAGGCAAGTGAGTTTACCGGGAGGCAGACGAGGAGAGCAGGTCGGGAACAGGCAAAATCGGCAACGGGTGATCAAACGGAATGACGCTGGAAAGTCTCTAATACTGCATACTGCAGAAGAGTGATCGGAGGTGGATGAGAGACAGAGACTGTGACAGTTTCTGAGCCTTTGCACCAAAGATGAGCATGTCTTTTTTGTCTTTGTTCAGTTGTAAAATGTTCTCTGATATCCATATATTAATACAACAATACACTAAGTTATGGAATGTATGAGATGTAGGTCCCCAGGAGATAGGTGTATGTATAATGTGAATAATCTGCATAATTATGTTTTGCACTGTTTCGCACTACCATGTGTTTTTATGTTGTATGATTGTTATGTCAACACCTTCCCATTACATCCATGCAATTTTTTGTGCAATATTACATATTTTCTTCAATATTACATAGTTTTTTTTCTACTGTGCAATCGTGGAAAACACTGTACTAAAACCATGCGCAATTCTCAATCATGTGCAATTTTCAACCCTTGTGCAATTTCCAATTTTTTCCCATTAGCAATAATATTTTTTAATCCCCCCCCCTTTTTTTGTTTTTGTATAGAACGTACGATGTATTTTTTTTTTATTTTCTATCATATTTCCTTCCTGCCTTTCCTTTGCCTTTCCCTGCCTGTAGCACCCTAATTTCCTCTATGGGGCATCAATCAAGTGTTATCTTGTCTTATGTTATGGTAATTTATTTTGGGTTTCTGTATAATGTGCAAGTGGAAGCAGATAGAAAGTAAAGAATTATGGTCCAAGAATCGAGCCTTAAGGTACGCCATGAAACAAAGTCTCCAATGGACACAAGGAACTGCCTGTCCTGTAGGTAGGTTCTGAACCGATTTTTCTAACCTCTTGAGCAAAATATCAAGGTCTGCTAACAGTGCCAAAGGCAGCACTGAGATCCAGGAGCATGAAAACAGATAGTCTGTGTTTCAACTTTTATTTTAAAAACCAGATTAATAAAGGTATAGAAGACTGTTTGATGTTAGATGTTAGTATTTTGCTGAGGAATGGTAAGATGGAGATGGGCCTATAGTTAGCTGAGGTTGTTCTTCGGGAGTAGTTTAATGACAGCTGTTTAAAGTGCTGCAGGGAATATACCTGAGTGTATACCAGATGCTAAGCACTGAAAACAGTTTTTAATGTGGTAGGCAGAGGGTCCAACGTGGTAATTGTAGTCCCCCCTAGTGGCAGAATATCCCAGGATTACTCAGCAAAGCTCAGACCAAACACATGCATCTAGTTAGAGTAGAGTAGATTAAGTCAGTTTTGATTAATGAGTTTTTATGTATATTTGAACTTAGACACAAGATTTAAAATGTGTAATTACTTAACCATATGAAATATCAAAAATCAAGAAAAATGACATTATTCCAGATTGGGCCAGATACGATATGTTCCTGCAGCTTCGCTGCTTGAACCCTAATCAGAATAAATTCTCTTATTGTTTTTGCAACTGCATTAATAAAATTTTCTGACACGAGCATAGCTGAAGCATGTCGTGTTGCTACAAATATTACATTACATTGCATTACTCTCCACTGCTAGAGCAGCCTTTATCTCAGTGTTTGATACAGTGAACCACCAGAACCTCTGCTCCACCCTCCATGAACTAGGAGCCTCAGGCTCTGTATTCTTCCCATTTACATCCTACCTCAAGGACCGCACTTACAGGGTAATTTCGAGAGAATCTGTGTCTGAAATTTGTAGCCTCACTACTGGGGTCCCTCAAGATTCTCTTCTGTGTCCCTCCTCCTTTCTCTTCACACCAGCTCCACTGGATCTGTCATGGTTCACTGACATGTTTTTTCCCACCACAGCTATGCAGATAACATTCAACTAATTATTCATTTTCCAGACTTTGAAATACAGGTGGCAGCATGAATTTCTGCATGTCTGGCTGCCATCTCTCAGTAGATGTCTGCACACCACCTGAAGCCCAACCTCAACAAGACTGAGGTGCTCTTCTTTGAAGGAAAGGCATTTCCCATCCATGACCTCTCCATTAATACTGAGAACTCTGTCCTTTTCCTGCCTCAGACTGCAAGGAACCTGGGAGTGACACTGGATGACCAGGTGTCCTCTGCTGCCAACGTCACTGTGACAACACACTCTGGCAGAGTGTTTACTGTCCTTGCTCCACAATGGTGGAATGAGCTCCCCATTTACATCAGGGCAGCAAAACACAGCAGAAAAAAGTGCAGTCTGAAACTCTCTTCAAACTGTACCTTGAAAAACACTCTTGCTATATCTCAAATTGCTTCTGAATGTATGCACTTGCACAAAGTTGATGTACTAATTTTTGGGTTGTGTCATTGGACTGATGCACTGCTTGCACTGATTGTTGCTTTGGATGCCAGCCAATTAAATGTTATGTAATGTAACAAGAGGACAGGTTAAGGGTTTAGTATTAGGCATATTGTGGTGAGGATCACAGTTAAGATTAGGGTCAGTAACCTTAGATTTACGGTCAACATCAATGGAAGGTATTCTTAGAAGACAGAAGTGTGTGGTATGTATGTGTGAAGGAGAAAGACAGAACTTGTCACGGTGCCTCTGCCTCACCATAGCCCAGGAGTCTTGGCTGCATGTCTCCATTTTAGAACTGATGATCCTTCTAGAAATTGTGCCTGATCTCTGTGTTAAATAATGCATCAACAATTTTTTTGTAATGTAAAAAAGCTGGCTTTTAGCAGTGTTAGTGGGACAGTAATGCCACCTGACAATCACTCCCCAAAGTCTTGACTGTGGCCTGCAGGAGAAGAGTCAGATTCCTTGTGATTGACAAGGACAAAAAGAATAGTCCCACTTCTGTTTTTGAATTGTCAACCGCAGCCATGGGATTTGATAGTGGAGGATGAAACCATGACTTTGACTACAAAAAGTAAAGGACTTAAGCATGACAAGTGTGATTACAATATTGAGGAAAGTCATTTAGGGTGCCAAGGTAAGAGACAGTCTCAACAGGACACTCAATTATTTATAACAATGGGGAGAGTGGGTACTTTCAAGGCCAAACAGCTTACAGCCGCTGAAAGGGAGATGTATTCACAGATAGTTCAGCAACACCAACTCCACTACGTACAGTTATAATAAAACAATTTCATACAGATGCCACTTTATCAAAACCCCAGCAATTGGCCTGTCATGTCAGTGACAGACAGCCATGTTGATGTGGCTTTTGTCATACATATAACTAATCAATGAAAATGAAGGTGTGATACAGACTTAATAGGAAACCTGTGAACTCTGATCAGTGGCAGGAAGATGTCGCTTTGTTTTACCCATCTTTGAAATCCAATACATTTTAGCAGGTTAGCTGCTGGGGAGGTGAATACATATCCTGCTGCTTCCATTCTTAGCTCAAAGATTAAATCTCGGGATAATTATGTTTCATTTATATCGTCCAAAAATAATAAAACAAAAAAACAAACAAACAAAAAATCAGCAGCAGTTGGGGGGAAGATTCAGAATGAAAATGTGGGGCCAGTTGTGTATTCTTGTTATGAACAGTGAATAACAGAAATGTGCACCCATACATTTACAAATTAAAAGTATGAATTTGTTGCACTGTAAAAAGCATACGTACAAACATGCATATCTTAGTGTTCCATATAATGTGAAGAGGTGAAAAAGCAGGAAAGACAGCTGACTTGAGAAATGAACTTTGTTTAGTCGTAACTTCTATGTTAACAGGTTTTCTGTTTTATCTGCTTTATTTGTTTGTAGATTAAAAAAAATCTGATAAAATATGATAAAAAAAAAAAAGAAAGAAGTAAGATTTTTCATGTTTAGACTTTGTAGTGGAATGTATACAAATGTGCAGTTCCAAAAGTGTTTTCACTTCAACCAATAATTCAGCAGCCAAAAGTATTTCTACGCTGCTGGAAAGTAAATTTCATCAAGTACTGTAATTCAGCACATTTTTGAGGTACTTTTACTTTACGGAAATATTTCCAATTTATGATCTATCTATCTATCTATCTATCTATCTATCTATCTATCTATCTATCTATCTATCTATCTATCTATTTCAAATTGAAATATTGTATTTTTTCCTGCCCTACAATGATTTAATACCCATAGTTAGCAGTTACTTTCAATTTATGTTTGTCAAGCATTATTACAAGTCCTCCAAATGAAATGACAAAATATATCATTTGTATACATACTCTCTCACAATACATGATGCCAACATCAGCAGGACAACATCATAAGTCTGTGCTTTTCAAAACTGTTGCAAGTGCACTGTTTTATGATGTGACAATGCAATGGTTAAGATTTGGTTAGGCTTAGTCACAAAAACAACTTGGTTAGGTAAATGGAAACATCATGGTTTGGGTTGAAGTTTCTACTTAATCATTGTTAGGGCCCCTAATTTAGTGGACCATCACCGTCATAGTTACAATAATACATGGTATAGGTTAGGGATCCATCATGGCAATGCGGTAACTTGGGCTGTAACTTGTTCTGCAATAAAATTAACAGGAGAGCCCACAAAGTCCTGAAAAATTCCACATAACATGTTGTGAATCCAAACTATTATTTTTCACACATAAGATTATAAAAATAATTACTTTTACTTTTATCTTTTATCAGTTTGAATTAGGGCATTCTACATAATGAGTACTTTTACTTAAGTCCCATTGTTTCATTCAAAAAAGTGGACACATCGTATCACACCTGCTGTGGAATGCTTGTGGAGATGCTTTTAATTTGCATGCAATGGATACCCTATAACTGCAATGTCCCATGCTTTGATTCAAATGAAGGCAAAATTAAAATTATAAAACATCATGTTTAGAATAAGCAATAAACATAAAAAAATAAATAATAATAAAATTAAAAAAAATACCTCTGACCTCAATGTGTGCTCATAGCAATGATTTGTAAACCCAACAAAACAGTGAGGTGAAGACAACCTATGGGTTTATTGTTGCATGTACTGTAAATCTCATTCAAACTAGATTTTTTTTGTTTTGTTTTTAGTGGGTTGAAGGAGCTGAAAAATCAAGGGGTACATTGTCAGATCACACGTAGAGTGGGAGGATTTGCTTTATTGCATATTTATCCTGATCTATTTCTTTTACTTTTTACTATTATTGTGTGACTGCTGCAAAACACAAATGCATGTTTTAGGACAACAGAGATCTGACTCACCATGATTAGACCCTCATTGTCTCCAAGGCCACATGCAGGCCCAGATTGGCCATTGGGAGCACCGGGAGAACTCCTAGCAGCTAACTGATTGGCCCTCAGTCTCAGGCTAGTTTTAAAAATGCAAAATGAAATGAGAAATCAAAGTGAAAACAACATGGAGCAGCTACAATCACTCAAACCCTTAGCCCTCCCCATCTCCTTTTAACCTGATGATCTGATCTTTGCCTGTCATCACACGCAATAGCTCTCATGAATGTACACATGAACACAACATTCAATGAATGCACGGAATATGTGTGATGGAGCAGTGTCAAGAAAAACTATATAACACAGGAGGAAGACAGAAGCAGATAAAGAGAAAATGTGGAGCTGAGAGGAGCTGGAGCTGAGAGGGACCTTTGTTCTTGAACAAAGAAAATGGCTAAAACAAATGCTAGCAGGGCCCCCCTCGGCACATCATAATGTCACACCTATCTCTTCAGAGTTGATTCTATGCTTTAAAAAACTCAGAAATGGCATCAACAATTAATCATGCTACTCAGGAAAGCAGGAGATGTAGGTACAGATTAAGACCTGTATACTCTACATAGCCCCAAAAGATCACAGTGGAATTTCTTCTTTTGCATCAGAAAACTAAAAGCTCAAGTTCAAGGCATAAACAGTAAACAGAAGAAAAAAAAACCTCAACAAAATGGCTGCAGTATGCGTGGTCTGTTGTGAATGTGTGGAGATTGGCCTGGACTGATGTTACATTCCCAGGCTGAATTATTTTCTGTCTGGTCCTGGACACATGGCTACTTTGTCCCTGCTGCACATATGAACATGAGCACACGCTCACACAGACACACACACACACACACACATTCAAGCACACTGACATTGAAGCCATGTTCAGTGGGCTGAAAATGCAGTGTGAGCGGATGTGAAAAGTATCACTGGTGTAGTCACATACTTTTGCAGAGAGTAGCATCATGGACAGATATCCATACCAGATGCCGTGTGTGCCCTGGGCTCAGAGGCATCACTGTAAGGGGGAAAAGCCAGTGCGGGGAAATAAGCACCTGTCATGTGCCAACTGAAGTGTTAAGTGCACAAATTGTGGAGGCGAGGGTGATATTTCCGCAGGGGTGACAGCTCTGGGTCTGGGTGCCATGTCAGGCCCTGGCATATCATGGGGAGCCCGGGGAGCACCGCCCCACACACCCCCCCACACCCCCCCCCCCAACCCCCAGCCCATCCTTGGCCCTGCCGCTTGCCGCGGGACACAATGGCAACTATTATTTACTGGATGTCTGCCTCATTTCCTTATATTCATCCTGGCTGGCTATCACAGGGCCACAGGGGGTGCCCCCCCCCCCGTGTCATCGCTGAGGGGCGGCAGTGGCAAAATAATCTCTGGTGAGCATTTAGATCATTTATTCAGAGCACCAGGTGTCAGCCGCAAACCAAATTGCCCACATTTGTGTGCCGGGTCCTCTTCTTGCGCCTCTCCCTTCAGGTTGGGCATGAATGCAAGCTGTGGAAGGTGCATCAAGCTGGCTGTCAGAAGGCCTCTTCACAAACTAACACTAATGCCACATGAAGGTCTTTCTGTGAACAGTGTGAAAGTGCAAAATGTATGATAAATTGAGCATGCCAGGGGGGCTTTATGGCTGTGAAGTGCTGTGGCTGGTCGCAGGCATTGTTATGACTATGGCTATTTAGGATCATGGGAGTTGACAGTGTACTACTGGCAGCCATAGAAGCCAGATTTATCTGGCTTTTGTGCACCAATAAGCAGCAGTCACACTGTGAAAGAAAAACAAGTTTCAACATTTGTGAATTAAACAGAACTTCAAGGACATGATAAACACCAGTGACCCTGGCCAATGCTATTAGCTAAAAAACTTACCTAAAAAGATGATAGCACCTTAGAAGTGCCTCTCTTTTAATCTGACCACCTGTGTAAAGGTGTTAACATCTGAGACATATAAAGGAATAAGTGGGTAAATTCAGAGACGAATAGCTGGAGAGATAGATAGAATGCAGGTAATTGTTTTGGGCTAATGGTTTCCTGATGTTCAAATAGTGGTACCATGACACCAGCTCAGCAGTCCACAAACATCTGGAGGAAACAGATGAGAACCATGAGCCAGTGCAGGACAAGCTGTCTTGCATTTGTCCTTGCCTTTGCTGCCATCCACAGTGCAAACTCCACCTGGGCTCAGAACTGCCACAGCACACACAGTACGTGAAATGTAACATGCCTGCTATAAAGACACCTGTGATTAGTTCTTCCTAAATAATTGTAAAAACACATTACACAGACATTTCTTAATATTTAGGGATTCTTCATACATATTCATCAATTACAGATTGCTTAAATACAGTATAAATCATGGCATCATCCATCCTCTTTCTTCTGACTTCACGTGAGGTAGATTGTTGTTTCTTGCTGCCATCTACTGGAAAATTTTATGAAACACTGTCCTCTCATGTCTCAAAAATAGCAGCAGCCATGATTTCAGAAATTTTGAGTCAAATAAAAAGACTGCAAAACAAAAAAATAAATATCAAAAAATCAAAATATAGCAATGAAACAGAATGGATTTCTTAATTAATCAATGAATCCAATAAAAGAAAAATACCAAATAAATTCTTTCATAAAACAAAGTTAGAAAACAGCATAGATAAATAATTAATTAGAATAATCAAATCCACTTAATGAAAAATAAATTAAACCAACCAAAACAAAATGCAATAAATGAAACAAAATAAATGTATTCGTATCACTCCCAAATGACAGAAGACAGATATTTTACCAGACCAGATATTTTACCATTTCAGGGTCCCCCCAGGATTGTTAAACCTAAATTTAAGACTTTTAAGACCTTTTTAATGCCATTTCAAGTGAAATTTAATACCTTTGTCGCACCCATTATTTACATAATATTGAACCATATTTAATAAATAAATCACTGAACATCAAATTTAACCTCAATTACTATTTATGATTAGTTTGTAGATTGTGGCGTGCTCTTAATCCGATAGATTGTTGGCCCACGCATAGCGGCTACGTGTGGGCCTTGTTTTTAATATGTCCATGTAGGACTTGTCCTTAATAATAAAGACATTTTAATTTGGAGTACCTTAGTCAGAGAATTTTTTTCTCATTTTTGACTCTGGATGTATTATTTACGATTGTTTGATATAAGAATTTACATTTATTGAAGGTACATTTAAAGCACATTTAAAGTTATTACAATATTACATCTTTCAGAATTTCCAAACAGACATAACACACACATGCACGCACAGTGAGTATGAACGAAAAAAGGAGGAGGACAGGACACAGAACAGCCATCTTCCTGTAACTATAAACTCAGTACAAATTACTAATGCTACACACCAAGGCTCAGGCAGACAGAACTGAATTGAATAACAATTGAATAACTGAGAATAACTGAGTTGAATAACAACAAAAACATAAAAAAGTAAAAACACAAATAAAGGAATACAAGGAGGAACAAGGCTTATTCCACATGTATAGTACACATCATGCATCTGCATCATCTACATCTTTCGGAGGTCCTCTCCTTTGGATGCTATCATGTCATCCAGCTTCTGTATTTCAGCCATCTTTTCTTTGTGGCTCCGCCTGAACGCATTAGACTTTGCAATGAGCTCGGCCATCTTGCTCCCTTGCGCCGACTCTGCCTGTTCTGACAAGCGGCCAGCATCACGGACCAGATTATCAGCAACTCCTTGGATTGAAAGCTTGGTCTTCTTAAGTTGCTCCAGGTCCTGTGCAGCAGCTTTCCTTTTTAGGGTCTGAGCCTCAGATTCTTTTTTTTGCCGTTGTGACTCCAGGTACATTCTGTAGCGGCCTCTTGCAGAGGAGACTGAGGCGAGAAGCTCTTGCGTGAGTGGGACTTTTGAAACGTCTCCATGCCTTGACACATAATCGCACACAATCCTGTGTGCTACTAAGGTGTCCTCTTGGATGTTGCACACCTCCACTTCTTTATTGATGGAAAATCCTCTCTCGACAGTAGCCTGTCCATGAGACAAGACCAGAAGCTTTTGCATGAAACCCCAAAGCTCCGGATATGGACCCCTCACATGCTGATGGAGAAAGGTATCTAGTTGCGTCTCCAAGGGCTTGAAGGCCCGGAAAGCTGGTTCCCTCCTCAACTCGGACAACAACAGTTGTGAGAACTGTTGGATGATTAGGTCACCTAAAGTAGGATTACATAAAGAAAAATTAAAAACATAAAAGTGGATGTTTTTACATACACATCAACAATGTGACTATGTTTAGCAACTGTTGCACACATTATTGAACTGACAATTCTCATTATGTTTTTAACGTTGATTTATGTTACGTGTTATGTATATGCATATAGTGATGTGCATAACTTATTGGTATTATTTTGGTTTGCATAGCCACTTGAAAGGCTGTTAAAGCTACAGGATCCAATTTGCTATAGTGTAGTGAACAATAGTGACATGCCACTTTTTGGGCCTCTGGCTCATGTTCTGAATGCAAGAACATTACCAGCAGAAACTCCTCCATCCAGTCGATGATCTTGTAGGAACTGCCTTACTGGACCCTTTAGCTGTGCCTGACACACTTCTGGATGGGAGTACATGCGCTTGGGATTCAGACACCTCATCTGTCGCAATTCAATTTTCAATTCAATTCAATTCAATTCAATTCAATTCAATTCAATTCAATTCAATTCAATTTTATTTTATTTGTATAGCGCCAAATCACAACAGAAGTTGTCTCAGGACACTTTCCATATAGAGCTGGTACAGACCAAGCTCTTTTATCTACAAAGAAACCAACAATTCCCCCATGAGCAAGCACTTGGCGACAGTGGCGAGGAAAAACTTCCTTTTAACAGGCAGAAACCTCGAGCAGAACCAGACTCTGGGTGGGCGGCCATCTGCCTCGACCGGTTGGGTGAGAGAGGAAGAGCAAGAGAGGGAGAGTGAGACAGACAGACAGACAGACAGACAGACAGACAGACAGACAGACAGACAGACAGACAGACAGACAGACAGACAGAAAAGCAGTCAGAGAGAGAGAGAGAGAGAGAGAGAGAGACAGAGACAGAGACAGAGAGACAGACACGCAGTCACAGTAACAGTGACAGTGGATGTAATAATAGCAGTAGCAGTTGCAGTGGATGTCAGGCAGGGCCAAGGCAGGAGATGCAGCTGAAATCCACAATCCAGATTCAGCCACTGTCCATGGGAACCTGCAAGACGACAAAGCACAGAGACTCCGGGGAAGGAGCTAAGTTAGTAACACGCCGTGGTAGGACATGAGAGCGTGCGGATGGAGAGGGACAGAAGGACGGAGGAGCTCGGTGTATCTTTGGATGTCCCCCGACAGTCTAATCCTATAGCAGCATAACTATAACCATAACTAATGTAGAGACAGTGTCTGCCTCCCGGACAAAGACTGGAAGATGGTTCCACAGGAGAGGAGCTTGATAGCTAAATGCTCTGACTCCTGTTCTGCTTTTTGAGACTTTAGGAACCATAAGTAGACCTGCATTCTGGGAACGCAGTGTTCGAGTAGGGCAATAAGGTACTATGAGCTCTTTAAGATAAGAAGGTGCCTGGCCATTTATGGCTTTGTAAGTAAGGAGGAGAATTTTAAACTCTATTCTAAACTTTACAGGGAGCCAGTGCAAAGTGGCGAGTATTGGAGAAATATGATCTCGCTTCCTGGTTTTTGTCAGAACACGTGCTGCAGCGTTCTGGAGCAACTGGAGAATATTCAGCAACGAATTTGGGCAGCCTGATAGTAAAGAATTGCAATAATCCAGCCTGGAAGTTACGAATGCATGGACTAGTTTTTCTGCATCATTTTGAGATAAAATATACCTGATTTTTGCGATATTACGTAGGTGAAAAAAGGCAGTCCTTGAAATTTGTTTTACATGGGAGTGAAAGGACATGTCTTGGTCAAAGATAACTCCCAGATTCTTTACAGTGGTGCTGGAGGCCAGCGCAATGCCATCCATAACTGCTATGTCATCAGAAAGTGACTTTCTAAGATGTTTAGGGCCTACTACTATAACTTCAGTTTTGTCCGAGTTTAGCATCAGAAAATTGCAGGTCATCCAGGTCTTTATGTCATGAAGACATGCTTGTAGTCTAGTTAACTGACTGGTTTCTTCCGGTTTCATTGATAAATATAGCTGGGTATCATCTGCATAGCAATGAAAATTTATTGAGTGCTTCCTGATAATCTTACCTAAAGGAAGTATATATAAGGTGAATAGAATTGGTCCAAGCACAGAACCCTGCGGAACTCCATAGCTGACTTTAGTGAGCACAGAGGAGTCGTCATTAACGCGTACAAACTGAGAGCGATCTGACAAGTAGGATTTAAACCAGCTTAGCGCAGTTCCCTTAATGCCAATGAAATGCTCCAGTGTCTGCAATAGGATGCCATGGTCAATGGTGTCAAATGCAGCACTAAGATCCAGTAAGACTAGTACAGAGACAAATCCTTTATCAGATGCAATTAGAAGGTCATTTGTAACTTTAACCAGTGCTGTCTCTGTGCTATGATGCACTCTAAATCCTGACTGGAAATCCTCGAATAAACTATTATTGTTTAGAAAGTCGCACAGCTGATTGGCAACTGCTTTCTCAAGAGTTTTTGAGAGAAAGGGAAGGTTGGATATCGGTCTATAGTTGGCTAAAACTCCTGGATCAAGAGTAGGCTTTTTCAGTAGCGGTTTTATCACAGCTACTTTAAAGGACTGTGGTACGTAGCCTGTTGATAAAGAGAGATTGATCATGTCTAAAACTGAAGAGTCAATTAGAGGTAATACTTCTTTAAACAGCTTAGTCGGGATAGGATCTAAAATACAGGTAGATGATTTTGATGATGAAATTATTGAAATTAGTTGGTGAAGGTCAACAGGAGTAAAACAGTCTAAAACTGCGACAGACTGAGTAACAGTTTCTACGATTTCTGCGTTTGAAGACAAAACAGTACCTGTTAACTGCAGGAGTCGATGAATTCTGTCTCTAATAGTTAGAATTTTATCATTAAAGAAGCTCATGAAGTCATTACTGTTCAGAGCTAAAGGAATACATGGTTCAACAGAATTATGGCTCTCTGTCAGCCTGGCTACAGTGCTGAAGAGAAACCTGGGATTGTTCTTATTTTCCTCTATTAGTGCAGAGTAATAGGCTGCCCTGGCACTGCGGAGGGCTTTCCTGTATATTTTAAGACTGTCTTGCCAGGCGGACCGAAATTCTTCCAAATTGGTAGAACGCCATTTCCTTTCTATTTTCCGTGAAGTTTGCTTTAATTTGCGGGTTTGAGGAGTATACCATGGAGCTAACCTCCTATGTTTAATTTTCTTCTTTTTTAGGGGAGCACTGTTGAGTACTTTAAAGGACTCTTCTCCTGCATCTTCTTCACTATTCTCACAAGACTCTCCATGGACTCTTTTCTGAACTGTAGGACTGACAGCTCTCCTGTGGTCTTGCTCTGCTTCTGAAGTTCCTATGAATAAATAGGGACTAACTGCAGTGAACAGAAATAATTCTCCCTCTTCTTTCCAGCTCAGTAACTGTGATAACCCCTAACTTAACATTCAAATACAATCTACAGTGTGGATAATGCTATTAGATGTTATGAATGATGAAGATGTTATGTAAACATAGACCTTACTCTCATGTCCTGAAAAATATCCCCACAGCCATTGCCATGACATTCCAACACACCATCTGACAAATTTCTATTCAATTACCAGCTTACGTTGTGCATCTTGCCAATGTCAGCCACTTTGAACCCTACATCTACAAAATAAGAAACAAACCTTTATAGCGTTCTCGGCCCCAATTCCGATATCCACTGCTTTTACTGGCACCTGGGATGACTTCTCACTCACATCCATTCGGACCAAATGCTGAGGGGTGGCATCATGGAGGAGCTCCACTTTGATGAATCGCCTTAGCAGACTCTGTAAAAAGACACAACAAAAAACAAAACAAAAAAAGTGTTACTGTAGCATAAAACCTTTGTTACATACTAGGAAATAAGTCATCTTGATGAAACAATGTTGTGTAATTAATATAAAACACAATAGATAAATAAACCTAAATAAAACTTCAGCTGTAGTAAATTGTCCAAAGGTTTTGAAAACCTGACCTACATCAATATTTACTGCTACTCGGGTGAACCCACTTTCTCCTACTGTAACTGTACTGTGACTGCAAAGAGAAAACCTTACCTTCAGCAGTTCAGCCAGGTGGTCTCCAATAAAAGGCAGCACTGGCTCATCAGTCTGAAATGTAGTCAGGAAAGTGAAACACTCCGGGACACTGCCATAAAAAAATGCAGCTTGGCCACGATTAGGGGGTCCTTGGCTGCTGCTTCAATGGTGTCGAATGATGAGGTTCCAGGATTTGGGAGTTGCTTCTTAGAAACGGCGTCAACATATTTGAGAATGTTGGGCCAGATGAGAATGGCTCTTTCCACCACAGGAAGATTTTCTACCCAACGATGCCCACAAAATGGCAAGGGGAAGATGTTTGACGCTGTCAGATTACAGAAATCCTCTTGTCTTGCCGGTACGTTGAGGAATATTGTGTGCAGGGCTCTCAGCAGCTTTTCCACATTCCAGGCGGTGAAGCCACATTTCACTGCATTGTGCACAGTATGAAGGCCACAACTCCCAACTACGATTAGTTGGGCACCCCCCAAACTGCTCTGCGTGTTCCTGCTGTAGCATCTCAAAAAAACGCCAATTCACATTTGGTCCATCCATGGACACGGACAACAGCTTCCTCAAATCAAGGTCCTTCATACACTCCTACAAGAAATAAAAAAAAGATATTATATTATTTTTCTTTCTAATTAATATTGTTTTCCTTTCTGTTCTTCTTTCTAAATTTGTAAGTCAAGGTGGGTGGGAGAGGGGTGAGACATGGGACTAACAGGCCTAATCATCATTGTCAGAGATAGAAAATCCATATTCTTATTCCATCAAGAAAAACATTTAAATTTATCAGGAGAGGTTTTACCACCACCTACATTATAATTTGCGCATCACCATGCCATGTTATTCAAATCAAATCAGCATTACCCCCGCACTCGTCCCAATAGACAAGAGTCAACGCGTGTTGTGTATCCGAGGGTGGTGGTGTATGATCTCTATCTAATATGGCTCTGGCATAGAGCTATCCATGCAGCCCATCATGGCACAGCTAGCTGACTACAGCTAGGGCGAGTGCACTTGCCAAGCCCCCTCCGTATTCAAAGGCAAGTAAACATGGCTAGCTCCTAAGTTAACAGCGAAATTTACATTAATCGAAAAGGAAAACCGTACAGAAATACATTATTGCATCTAATACATTTTAACTGGAGAAATTGGCAACTTACTTTGAAATGCTTAAGCAGGTCCACCGCCTTCGCATGACCCATAAACTGCGACCCGAAGTATCTTGACGTGACTTGGTCACCGCTCCAATACCTCACATGCAGGTCCAACTGTTTTGATTATGTTGTTTTGTTCAAACTTTCATCGAACATGACGACAAAGGCATCCGAGCTGTTTACTTCTTTGGTCATTTCTTCAACGATGAAAGGAGCGAGCCCAAACTTGGCGATGTACGCCGTTTTATTACTGCCACAGGAGAATGTTGACGCTATCGTGGAGTCGGGGAACATCAGCCGAAACAGGTCACTGATGCACTCATTTGAGGTGTATGAGTGGTGGTCTGTGATCGTCTTCAGGACCCACAATACCTCTGCCTGTAGCGTTTTAGTTCCACCAACGAATGGACGTATCCCCGACCCCGATGCAGATGATGGACTCTCCTTTTCGGCTGTGCTGCTGCTGCTGCTGCTGCTGCTGCTGCTGCTGCTAGGTGATGGAGTTAGCACACAATACTGCTGTATCAGTGCCTGCTGTTTAGCCGTTGACGCTAGCAGCTTATGTTTCCCGCTCTTCATGTGCGACTCCAAAGCTCCAAGCCCCATTGTCCCTAATGCAAACGTTTTTTTGCACAAAGTGCAGAACGCATCTCGCTCACTATTTGGGACTGCTTTCACCCAAGTGTATTTGGGATCGAGCAGCCATTTGGGGTTGAATTTACACTTCCCCATCACATAGCATATCACGTCGTCACTCTACTCTGCTTGCTTCCAAATGATGGTACGCGAAAGGTGCATTTCCCAATGTTCGCAGTGTAACACAGCGTAAACATTCTAAACGTTATGCGTCATCTTCGTCATGGATTTTTTTTTTTTTTTAAGTCTTCGTCATGGAGATTAGAATTTAGGTTGCGCTGAGATGAAAATTAAGACCTCGATGAAAAAAATCAAGACTTACAACAGCTAATTTAATACTCTTAATACCTTTAATTCTGGAAAACTAAATTCAATGCCTTTTTAAAACTTTTAATAACCCGCGGGTACCCTGCATTTACACAGTGCTTATGATTGTTTTCTTCTGCTAAGAAGCTAATGGTTATCGATATATGTCACTTAATCACAGCAGTAATCCATCCATCCATCCATTTTCTATGCCACTTATCCCTCGCGGGGGGCCGGAGCCTATCTCGGCTGTCAACGGGCGAGAAGCGGGGTACACCCTGGACCGGTCGCCAGCCGATCGCAGGGCACATACACACACCATTCACACTCACACTCACACCTAGGGGCAATTTAGAGTCACCAATCAACCTAATGAGCATGTTTTTGGACTGTGGGAGGAAGCCAGAGTGCCCGGAGAGAACCCACGCATGCACGGGAAGAACACGCAAACTTCATACAGAAAGGCCCGACCTGCGACCTTCTTGCTGTGAGGCACGCGCACTACCTGCTGCACCACCGTGCAGCCCTCACAGCAGTAATGTAGGCAGAATTTTAGTTACAGTCATGATCAGCTGAGAATCTCACAAAATGTTTTTTCAACCACCCTTGTTCACTTCCTGTATGTATAATATGGAGCATTGTTTTAACAAATGAATTCCATATCAAATGGTTGAAGACTCCAGATGTTTTTGCCAAACATTTTAGTTTTTTTTAGTTTTAGTTTTAGTTTATTTACACATTCTTGAAGAAAATTCAAACATAAAAACAAAAAATACATCACATGTGCAGGTGAGGTAGAAACCCATTACGGGCTTATCTAAAAACCCCACCTAGGGAAATTAAAATAAAATTAAAATAACAATACAGTGCAAAGCATCAACAAAAATATCTTCTACCTAATTAAAATTATATTCAAAAATTGAGGAAAAAATAAATAAATAAAATCACAAAACAGCACATATGTTGAAAACATAAATTAATCAAGCCTCTGCAATACCAAATCTCTTTGACATCAATGTTCCCTTGAGTTTAATTTTATATCTAGATAGAGACAAAGAATCGGTTAATAAATGCAAATTTGTATTCCATAATTGGACTCCACGGTATCTTAATGAAAACTGTCCTCGAGATGTATGATACATTGGTAGGTACAAGTTATTGATTTGTCTGGTTGAATAATAGTTGATTTGAGAATTACAAATGAAAAATGTTTGAAAACTTTGTGGCAGGTCTGCACCCATGTACTTCAATTTAAAAATAAATGTACATATTTGAAGAACATTTAAATCAAAAATAGCCAGTACATTACATTTCCAAAAAAGTGGAGCAGTTGGGGCACATGACTTGGAAAAAGTAGCCATTCTGACAAAATGCTTTTGCAGCAGTAGAATTTTATGAAGATAGGTGGGGAAAGTACTGGCCCACACAATATTACAGTAGGTGAGATATGGATATACCAGACGATAGTATAATGTTGAAAAACAAGATGAATGTACTAAAGCACTAATTTTTCTAATAATCCCCAGAGATTTAGTGACCTTGTTGCAAACAAAACTAATATGCTCTTTCCAAGTAAGTTTCTCATCAATTAATATCCCTAGGAATCTTGTTGATGTAACTTTAATCATTTCTTCACCATCAATATACGCTTTCACTGAATCCAAATTATAATTCATTTTCCCTGCAAATATCATAAAATGAGATTTTTAACATTTAATGCCAATTTATTTGTTTGAAACCATTTTGAAAATGCATGAAGGCCGTAGTTTACTTCATTCATGAGTGCAGAAAATTTTCTATTGGAAATAAGTAAATTGGTGTCATCTGCAAATAGTATTGGACATAAAGTTTTTGATACTGCTGCGAGATCATTAATGTATATAAGAAACAATAATGGCCCTAAAATGGAACCTTGTGGTACCCCACATTGTATCATATGCCTCTCAGACTCTATACCATTTATACTGACATATTGCAGTCTATTATGTACATAATTACTAAGCCACTTCAGAACATGGCCATGAAATCCATATCTATGCATTTTTGTAAGTAAAATGTCATGATTGACAGCATCAAATGCTTTTGAAAGATCCAGAAAAATACCACATGCAAACTCTTTCTTCTCTAAAGCAGTATAAATCTTGTCAACTAGGTATAAGAGGGCCATGTGGGAATGATTTTTGCGGAATCCATATTGGTGTTCATACAGTATATTATATGTGTTTAAGTGTTTAAGAATGCGTTTATATACCAGTTTTTCAAAAATTTTGGAAAAGCATGGAAGAACTGAAATGGGATGGTAATTTGTAAAAAACCCAGGATCACCTGACTTAAAAATTGGAATAACCTTTGCAATCTTGAGATCAGAGGGAACAACACCAGTTTCCATGGATACCGCAAAAATATGTAATAATGGTTTCAGAATTAATCCTTTTACGTCTTTGACAAGGGATGCAGTAATTCCGTCATGACCTGCAGCAGAATTATTTAACTCTATTATAATATAATTTATCTCTTTGTTATCAGGAGGTTCAAAATGGCAAACTGATGGAAAACAACCTTTTATATAATCAGTTGGACTTTCATTTGTATTACCAATTTTCTCAGAAATAGAGACTCCCACATTTACAAAAAAACTCATTGAATTTGCAAGCAATATCAAAGTGATTTGTAATGGATGTTTTCCCATCAGAAAAACTAGGAGGAAAACTTGTGGATGTTTTTTTCTTTTGTAGTAATTGATTTATGATTTTCCATGTAGCCTTGATATTACTTGCAGAATTCTTAAATTGATCACTAAAATAACTCTTTTTTGCCATTCTAAGAAGATGATTATATTTATTTTTATATAGCTTATAATTTGCTAGATTAAGGGGTGTAGGACATAAAGTATATTTTTTATAAAGTTTGTTTTTTGTTTTAGCTGATTTTTTCAAACCAGTAGTAAACCAACCATTGTTATTATCTTTGTCCAATCTTTTAGAGCAAGTTACTAATGGAAAACTTTTAAAGAATGCAGAATTAAATGATTTCATGAATACATTGTAGGCTAAATTTGCATCGTTCTCCATATATACATTTTCAAAAGATATCTTCTCCAACATGTCCTTAAATTTACGTTTGTTACTTACATTGAATTTTCTATGCATTTCTGTAACAACTTGATTTTCAGTTTTAGTTCCACCAATCATGGTAAGTTGGAAGACTGGAAAATGATCAGAAATATCTGTATATAATATTCCTGAATTTGTCATATTTTGAAAGGAATTTGTCAATATATTATCAATCAGAGATACAGATTTATTTGTCACTCTTGTTGGTTTACTGATGGTTGGATAGAAGTAATTTGCATATAAATTATTCAAAAAATCTTCTGTGGGAGAATGATTTTCAGCCCTTAAAAGGTTAATATTAAAGTCCCCAAGAATATAACATGTTTTCCCCTCCTTATTTATTTGCTCCAAAGTATTGTTCAAACTATCATTAAAACTATTTATGTCTGTGTCTGGAGGTCTGTATATACAACCTACAATCACATTTTCCCCATTGTTATTGCATGGAATTTCAATAAACACAGATTCTGTATCAATTTTATCAGATTTAAGTGAAAGATCAGGTCTATTCACAAAGTGATGTTTTTTGTGTATAAAAACTACAACACCACCTCCGATTTTATGTTCCCTAACAACATGAATAGAATTATACGATGACATTCCATATAAATCCATAGTTTCTTCAGTAAGCCACGTTTCTGTTAAAGCAACTACTGAAAAGTCATGTTCTAAGAGCGATAAATAGTGCACAATCTGGTCATAGTGCTTTGGTAAGCTACGAGCATTAAAATGCAGTAATGAAAAAATATTTGACTTTGTTGAAAATGATTTAATATACGAATTAAATTGACTTTCTCTATAGTACTGACATTGACCTAAATTTGAATTTGTTGAGAAAAAAATTTATATCAGGATCAAAATTTGAATCATGACAAGTTTCTTTTTTATGATTTAAATCAAATGGGTTAAACAACATATTATCAATGTCTATGATTTTTGAGTCATGTCTGTCTAGCAGGTAGGAGACAAAATCATCATCCTCGAGTGTATGAAAGGGAAATAGAGTTACGCAGTCTTTACAGATCCAAGATGCCCATATGCCAGTTGTCTTTTTAGATACAGGCGTGTATTTGATATGAAACCCATTTTTGCAAAGTGCGCAGTAAATGCCCAAATTCAAACGTTTTTGACACTGTGAACACTGTTCATGTTTAGTCATATGATATTAAAAGTATAGTAAACCAAAACCAAAAACAGTACCATTTTACCAATCAGCCTTCTAAGGCTGGACACCTTATGTCATCATCTCATGTCTTCTTGGCTTGTGGGATGGTGGGTGCACAATAAGCTTGTCATATCTTAGGTAGGCTATGTCACCTCTCTCTCGTGCAGCTTTCATCTCTGGTAGAAGTTCTCTCCTCTTCTGTCGAACAGTATCAGAGAAGTCCTCAATAATGTAGATATTTGACCCTTTAAGGGTTTTTGCTTTGGCCAGAATAGAAAGTTTGTCCTTATGCCTTAGGAGCTTCATTGTAATTGGTCGTGGTTTATTACTCGTTGAAGCAGGTTTTCCTGAACGATGAGCACGTTCAATTTCAATCTGACGGTGATCTATCTTCATCTTCTCTGAAAAAAGGCTCCTAATTTTATCTTCAGTCTCAGTCCATTTTTCATTAGGAGATTCATCAAGGCCATCTATGATGATGTTGTTTCGTCTTGAATGATTCTCAATATAATCCATTTTGTTGGATACATTGAGAGCAGTCTCCTGCAGTGAAGTGAGGTCAGCCTTAAAGGATTGAAGATGTTCAGATGTTTGGGCCTGTGCTTGTTTTAGCCCATCCACCTCATCCTGAGTAAATTGAAGGCTTGTTTTGAAATCCTGCACTTCTCTTGTCAAACCATCCAGTCGCTTGTTAGACGAGTCCAGAATCATCTGGACAAAGTCTTTGAAGCGATTTTCTTGTTGGCACATCAAGTCTTTGTAGAATGTCTTTTGTTGTTCCAAAAGTTCATGCACCACCATGAGTGAAACATAATCTTTATCTGATTGCTTTTTCGGAGGCACCCCCTTTTCTCAGCTGGTTAATTTCAGTGTTTAGTGTGTGGTTGTTGCAGTAATTCACACCGTTTACCATTAGGATGTGGGGATTCTTGATTTCCAGCTGGATGTGTTTGGCTTGAGGCCTACAAGGCCTGAGGGCCTGAAGTCAGGAGAATCCAAACAGTTTGAATCATGCAACAACAACCAGATTTGGTTCCTCAGTCTTGTTGAGAAGAATGCTGTACCCTCCTTTTGTCAGGATGAAGAATTGGATTTGGATTGAAGAGATTTTAGGTGGATACAAACGCTGCTTGCTGTTGCTGCTGCTGCTGCTGTTGCTGCTGCTGCTGTTGCTGCTGCTGAGCTGCTGTTGCTGCCTACTGGACTACTGGACTTTGGAGATTTGATGGCCTGTGTCAGATTATTGTATCAAGCAACCCCCTCCACATTATAATACTTTTGTCTGTTCTTTGGCCTGTGTTAACCCTGAACACAAAGCTTTCTGTGAGTTGTCATTTACAGTATTTTACAAATGCTGAGGCTCAGTTTTCACACAGATTTTTAATATGCAAAACTCTTAATGCAAAGAGGAACAGTGATTTGCTGCCCCAAAATGTTGTCCTTCCTTAAAAAGTGCAAACAATCACATGTTCAATCCTCAGAATACAGATGACACATATCAGGACAAGTGTCAGTGATCATTAACAGTACACAGTGCACAAATCGGTGAAAGCAGCATGAGTTGGCAAGATCTGTTCCTTATTTTAACAACATTACTTTTGTGAGCAACATTTTCAACATAACTGCTGATTACTTCAAAAAAGGAAAAACAGATGCACTTTCGCTTCTTTTGATTACTCCTGTCTGAAACATCCAGGTTGGATTATTGCAATTCCTTGCTATCAGGTTGCCTAAATTCGTTGCTGAATATTCTCCAGTTACTCCAGAACGCTGCAGCGTAAGGAAGAGAAATCATATTTCTCCAATACTAGCCACTCTGCACTGGCTCCTGTAAAAATCAGTGTAGAATTTAAAATCCTTCTCCTTACTTACAAAGCCATAAAAGGTCAGGCATCATCTTATCTTAAAAAGCTCATAGTACCTTGTTATTCCATGAGAACACTGCGTTCCCAGAATGCAGGTCTACTTAAGGTTCCTAAAGTCTCAAAAAGCAGAACAGGAGTCAGAGCATTTAGCTATCAAGCTCCTCTCCTGTGGAACCATCTTCCAGTCTTTGTCCGGGAGGCAGACACTGTCTCTACATTTAAAAGTAGGCTTAAAACTTTCCTTTTTGATAAAGCTTATAGTTAGGGCTGGCTCAGGCTTGCCTTGGACCAGCCCCTAGTTATGCTGCTGTAGGATTAGACTGTCGTGGGGAACTTCCAATGATACACAGAGCTCGTCTGTTCTTTTCTCCCTCTCCATCTGCACGCTTTCCCTACCAAGGCATGTTACTTACTTACTTACTGCTTCTTCCCTGGAGTCCTTGTGCTTTGTCATCTCGCAGGTTCCCATGGACAGTGGCTGAACCTGGATTGTGGATTATAGCTATGTCTACTGCCATGGCCCTGCCTGACATCCACTGCAACTGCTACTACTATTAGTCATACTTCCATTATTATTACATCAATAGTGCTGTACGTACATATACTATCTGTTCCCCATACGAACATATATCACATACATAAATATATCATATTTGTATATATTATGCAATATATACTACATATAGTTAAGAGTCTATTATCAGAACTGTCACTGTTCCTCACTGTGATTGCATTTCTGTCTGTCTCTCTTTGTTTCTCTCTGTCTGTCTGTCTGTCTGTCTGTCTGTCTGTCTGTCTGTCTGTCTCTCTCTCTCTCTCTCTCTCTCTCTCTCTCTCTCTCTCTCTAACCTAACCAGTTGAGACAGAAGATGGCCACCCACCCAGACCCAGAGAAAAGGTGATCTCCTCTGTTTTACAGTTATAAAAGTTCCATACCTGTGTCTAAACAGAAAATACCTGAAATGTAAAGCTAGTAAAAAAAAAAAAAAGTGGTGACAAATTGACAATTGAAAAATTGACAAAGTAATTTGAGGCAGTCTGTTTATTGCTCTATATGTTCCCTATCATTTACATCAGATCACAGACTATTATCCACATTGCATCTACTTGGTAGCCAGCCAATAGCTTGAGCCAATAGCAAATCCAGCCTTAGCATGACCAAGTCCATGACCTAACTGGATGTGACCTGGACATGGACAAAACTGACATTTTGCAAATACACAGAAAAACACCTTTTTTACAGAGGACAGACCATTGATATTCATTGATTTGAACTGCTGCACTATAATCTGATGGAACCTCACATTGCCCAAAATAACACAGCCCTAACCCTAACCCAGCGGCTGCCCTACATTACTTTTCCCATCTTAGACACCTCTGCATTACGGCTGCTTTTCCTGCTCTGCTTGCAGAGTACACACAGTTGTACACACAGGCAGCTTGTGTGTACAACTGTTTATCACTTCTAAATATAAAACCACCTTCCAAAGTGTAGCCTTACTAGAATGAACCAGAAAAGAGGACACAACTCAGACAATTAAACATCAGTGGGGGTCAATGAATAAAAATGGCTATGGACACCAAAGAGGAAGATCAACTAGAATTATTAAGCCATATTAATTATAATAACCTGCCACTTCTCATAGAATTTACAACGGACTAAAAAATCCCACAGGCAGACCTGAGATATATAGCTAATATAAACTCCATAGCAGCTGCAACCTACAGTTTTTACACACTGTGTAGTGCTCTCTGTTTCATACACACAGAAGAGTTTGTTGACGTTCTCCACTGGAGAGTTAGAACGTGAATGAGTCTGTTGCTGTACTCGTCTACCTGAACAGCTTTCTGTGAGTGTTAACTGTCTGAAGTTCTCTACAATCTGCCCTGTAGGTTCTTTGCTTACAAGTAATGCATGATATTACCAGTCCACTCAGCCACTCCCATTGCACTCCTCAAAGTCTTCAGACATTTTAAGCTGAATGAGGCTCTGCAGTGAAAACTGAGATTGTCAAAAAGAGCAGAAAGGCCTCATACACAGAGTTCCTCAGTAAACATAGAAGTCACTGCTGGAGGATCTACCCTGAGCATTAATGCCTGACCCAGCATACATCTATTGGCGACACAACAAGGTGGATGTGTTTGATTTGGGTCACTTACCATGCTTGTCAGATGTAAGTATAAGTACTTTAAGTACATAAGGGATGAGATGAAAGTAAATTTAAAGAAGAGGTTTAAAAGTTTGCCTTACTGAGATCCTCATGCAGAAGTTCCACAGCTGAGGGGCCCGAATAAAGTGTGTTGCCTAGAGGAGATAAAAGCTTGATCTTGGTTAAATCAGCTGGACAAAGCAAGACTGCACCCCTTTAGTCGCCCGAGCTGACCTGATTTGCAGTCAATCAACTGCAGGATATCTTTGGACATCCAATTCTTAATTTCACCAAGGCAAGATATAATAAAGAAAGCATCAATGGTGCTAGACAGGACATACAGTTGTATGTCATGTGCATAGCAATGAAAATCAATATTGAGTGGCTATTATCTGAAAGGGCTGAGTCAAGTGAGTAAGTATGTCAAAATTGTATTGTTGCTTTGTGGGAGAAACGCACAATTTACATTACATACAGTTTACATATGTAGCCAGTAGTGAAATGTCCCCCCTGGGCTACTATAGGGCTAGACCAGCCTTAGCCCCTCACATTTACTTGTTGCCAATTTGTTGAGATGAATACAAAAGACAGCTGAAGGTGCTGCTCTTCCTTTCATACCGGGTTGTGACAGGTTGTGTGGTGCTGTTTCCCCCTCTGCTTTCACATTTATATTTTGCTCCCTGTCATTTTGCTTTGCAGTGTGTGTGCATGTGTGTCGAGCACGGGAGCGAGGTGAGTACTCTGTCCCACCATACTTCCCCCTTTTCACCATGGACAGCAATGGCCAGCCGTACTTCAGCACTCCTCTTTTTTATTTTATGAGTATTTTTTATATTATAGCTTTAATCTAGCCCTAATAAATTTCTTGTTCCTATTCTGATATTTACTGTTACTGTTTACTGTATTTTTATGAAGTATCTGTGGGGTTTTAGCCGGTTTGAGTTGGGTGTTAAACCTAAAAGATTAAAGAAAAGCAAACCAAACCCAGGCCTTGCGACAGCCCAGCCACACAAAGTTCATTTGTAAAGTTCTTTGAATCATTGTTTCTGGAAAATGATGAATGAAGTTTTATAACTAAGTTCGGGAACAAAGATGATGCCCTGAACGCATCAGATTGCATGGCATCTGACTTAAAAACAAAATTGAGCTGAGGTTAAGGCCCATCTTAGGTGCGTATAAAATGGTGAAGACAAGTTTTCAAATTTTTGTCAAAAGTTTTCTCATTTTCTATCACAAACACCTCAGACTCACACTCACCCTCAGCTGGCTTGAGTTGGTTTGGAAAGCTGAGACAGAATTTTGGTGGTGGCAAGTAAGCAGAGAGAGCAAATGACTGCAAAGCAGACTGGAAAACACTGGGTGAAGCAGGCATATAGAGACCACGGAGAAATGATGAAAACTGAGAATTAAACAGAATTCAGCAAACACCAGAAAAATATTGACAAGATGGTTCTTGGGATATATGTACTGCAGAAGGGAACTGGAGCACCATACTCAGACAGACACAGAGAGAGAACAAACAGCGAACCTAACAACAAAGGTGGCATTCTCTTCAATCCTCAGTGCCTCGCCATGTCTTGTTACCCCTGCTACTGTTTGTGGTGAGAATGTGTGTGTGTGTGTGTGTGTGTGTGTGTGTGTGTGTGTGTGTGTGTGTGTGTGTGTGTGTGTGTGTGTGTGTGCATGTAGTTGAGGGTGGGTGTTAGTACATATGGAGGGTGGGAGGAATGGGTTTTTAGTGTTGTTCTATTTTGATTTATATTGTTTTTAACGCTTGTGAAGCACTTTGTGTTTTATTGTGTTTGTATTTTATTTTATTGTGTATGAAAAGTGCTATATAAATAAAGCTGGATTTTTATGTATTTATTTATTTATTTATTTTTGAACAAACAAAAGGGAGGGGTTAACAGTAGAAATGATGGAAGTTTTCGTCTCGATCCCTGTTAGCCACAGGAGCTTGCCTGAGTCTCCACAATGTGACTAACATTTAGTCACATGTGGACATGTTTATGATTGTTTCTATTTTTGCTAAATTAATCTGAAAATTAAAGAATAAACTCTCATTCAGAGTACTGGGAACTGCCCCAACATCTGTGCCAGAAGCATCCATTGGACCAGGAGGGGAGCAGAGATGTAGAGACTCTCTGGGGCTTCTCATAGGACAGTAACATAATGCATTCTTTCCGGGCGTTCTTTCAGGGTATCTAAAATGTAGAAAAACTCTGTACACTGCATAAAATGCTTTTCATTATTTTATTCTATTTTTTCTTTATTTTACTAAATCTAATATTCTCTCATTCATATAAAAGTTAGGTCTTCCACGGACGGAAATGGATGCATATGTGTTTGAGGAGCTTTTACAAGGAGGGAACCTTACCATCAAGTTTTTCACAAAACAGTCTCAGTTAAGATTTAGCCACAGGGAAAAATGTGGATCATCCACCAGAAGTACTGCAATGCTGAGCATTATGGAGGACTAAAGGTTGATGATCTGAGTTCACTGTCAGTGAGGACTAGCCTGTTGTGCCTTTCTGTGATACAGTTTGGTTGTCAAGCCAAAAAGAGGTTGTAAGGGGGCCTTCAGCAAAAATTTGTTTTTCAACCTTGTGTGTGTATTTCTTTTAACTATCTTGAAGTTGTGCTTCATCAAGATCTACCATACACTTCCTTTGAATCGCAGGTGTCAGACATTTCATGTTCTGTGCCATCTGATTCATCAGATCAGCAACAGTGATTCTTGAGAGGAGCAGTGGAGTGAAAAGTGAGTGATATTCTCCAGTCTAAGCTGGGGACATATAAAAATCTTGCACAAATATGACAAAACCAAGACATTGTTGCTGACATGACTGAAGTTCATGGGAAAGCATGTTCACCCATAATCAGATTTTTACAACAATTAGGGGATGCAGAAGTCCATTTTGTCATCAGTTAAGCAAATGGATGTGAACTTCTGATAGAGCTTTGTTCAGTATTTAAAAGCAATTTAACTATTGTGGTTCTACTATTGCAATAGTACAATATGAAATTAATTTTATATGGAATCAGAATTGTTTCAGTAAAATCAAACAAAACTTTTTAAATATCAAACAAAAGTTCAGTGGTGGCCTTTCCAGTTTGACATGGATGACTTCCTTCCTTTTTCCAACCATTGGTCCTCCCTGGCTATGTACATTTTTGTCCTAAAATGAATGTCCCTTGTCCTTAAGGTGTAGGTGGACTGTTGAGTCTTGACCTAAGGTCTTGGCTCTCCTGTGTTGTGCCATGCAATTACAATTAGTAATTTGGCAGACGCTTTTATCCAAAGCGACGTACATATGAATTCACACACCGATGGCACAGCATCGCGGGCAGTTTTGGGGTTCAGGTTCTTGCCCAAGGATACTTCAGCATGTACCACCGACCCCTTGATTGGTTGACGAGCGCTCTACCTCCTGAGCCACAGCTGCCCCATGCGCTTGTGAAGTGGTTGTTTTGTTTCCCCAACATACAAATCTGTGCATTCCTCATTGAATTGGACCACATACACTATATTGCTCTGCTTGTGCCTGGGTTTTTTTGTCCTTAGGGTGGACAAGCTTCTGCCTCAGAGTGTTACTGGGCTTGAAGTGCACAGAGATCTGCAAAGAGCATCAGATCCAGGACAAAGCACCATAAGACAGAGATTCAGTTGATGAGGCATTCTTATGAACAGTAACTGAGAAAGTCCTGTCAGAAAGGTAAGAAGAGCAACCCTTCAAAGTTGATCCAGAGATACCCACTCACTGCCTGAGCCTCCCAATATACAGTGGTCCACAGTATCAGAAGTAAGCTCCTTGGTAGCTGAACGCAACTGTGCAATAACACTATTTATTATCCATATTGGCAACAGTATTTTTATAAGCTGTACATATTGTGCATAATACATAGGCTCATGAAATTCAATATCCTTTCTATGCAACATTGCTAGTTTTCTCATAAGAATATTGGCAGTAGTATTTTTATAGTATTTAGAATTTTCATAATCTGTACATAATGTACATACGTAGTTGATTTTCTATTCTATCCCCTTTCTACCCCCTTTATACTTTTTATCTTGACCCTTTTGTGCCACTGTTTTGTTGGGGTTTTTGTTTTGCTTTTTTGCTTTTTGTAATACTTGCCGGCTGTAACAACTTTTACTGCACAGTAAATTAAAATAGAGTAAAAGGAATTAGTAAGCCCAACTTCATCATTTGTAATTCAAAAGAAAAAAAAGACCCCATGGTCACCAACTGAATCGAAATGCAGCTTCTGAACATGGTAGCAAGTCCACCATTGTGGCCTGAAATTCTAGTCAAGGTGATTAAAGTTCATTCCTTCAGGCACAGCTCAAAGCATGTGAGCATGTTCCATATTCCTCCTGGGTTCAGGAACAAACAAGTCGAACTTTTTAGACTGGATGATGTCATTTAGCACAAAAGCAGAAGATTGACTTGTCCAACCATGGGCAAGGGAAGCCATTCTAGGCAGTAGTAGAATACACTAAATCAATGCTCATCAGAAGCAATCAACGCAATTTTCCACTGACTCCTCGCTTCCAGAGCTGCTTTACCTTGATTCTGGCCCTTCTCACTCACTTCCTCCAGTGTCGGTGGGAACTTATAAGTGGTGGGGGGTACTGCAGGGATAGCTGTCCACAGGCACAACTGGCAGCAAGTTAGATTGTGGAATATCAACCTGTGGATTTAGAGTTTACTATGATCTACCATCAAGGTTGTGATGTACAAAAGAGTCTAGCTATCATACACCTGAGCAGCAAGTCCGTTATTAACAAACAGAATAACAAGGAAAAAACATCTCATTTTTCTAAAAACATGTTTCCTCAATACCCTTCTCCTTCATCTTTCCTCACTTTCGTAGTGAGAGGGACTGAGGAAGACCTGAGTTGGTTTCAAGGTGAGTTCAGCTGCAAACACAGTCTGAAATTAGCAACCGCCCCAGGGACTACGGTATAGCTAAACATTTTTGAATTATTACTCCAAACATCTATATTTTGGAGCTAGCTCTAGTTGCCAGATGTATTTTATAAACAAGAGTTATAACCAAATCATGCATTGTACAAATCGTACATACCCCACCAGATTTTTTAGTAACCGGACATTTTATTCCTTTATGTTGCAATTTCTTTTATTATAATTTTCAATATGTAGAAATGATCATTATATATTATGAATCAAACATTCAAAGGGGTGGAGAGGAGATTTGCAGTGATGTCACACAGGATGTCATCCGTGGGTCATGTTCGTCAACATTGTCCAAGCTCAACTAAGTTACAAGTAGAGGCCGCTTTAATTTTCTTTGTAAATCATTGGCAGAAGAAAGAGAAATGTTAGTGTACTCCAATCGAATTAACAAAGGCACAGATATACATATTTATTACAGGTTATTAAAGCTTAATTTTGGTTATCATAACTTTGATCTTATTTTTGTCATTTGGGCCAATAAATCCAGTCTGTAGTCATAACACTGTACACATCAAGTTAATTGCTAAGTTTCTTTGAATGTGGTGATGAGGCCGACAGGACAAGAAACACATACAGTTAGATTATCAAACTGGCCGAGTGAATATAAGTTCACAGCTCATTCTCTGTTATCTCTGTGTTTGGGCTCCTCCTCCTCCCCAAGGAAATACCTCTAGCTCTTTAGCTGCTAAATCACTGAAGAGTTAGATAAGATAATCTATATCACCATAAAATGAAGTTGTCACGGAGCGGGTTTCAGGCCTAAGTGCAGAACCACCACAACACGGGTAAAGATATTATCCACTTTTTAATCTTGAATAGGCAGGACAAGATTAACAGCCACAATCATAGTCTCAACACTCAGGCAAACAATGTCCAGTAAACAAAAGGCAAGACTCATGGTCAGGGACAAAAGACTAAGGCAGTTACCGGGGAACAGGAGAGCAGGCGTGGTCAGAGACATGCAGTCTCTTGCATGAGGACAATAGGTGCTTTTCATTACGTTGAATTGTGCCTCCTCATCTCCTCTCTCCTTCGTCGACCCGGAAGTCGTTTCCCCTCCGCCATGATGAAGGATCTTCCAATTTGCTTAAATGCACCTGAGGGAGACGAGAAGAGAGGAGGCTTCTGAAGGAGATCAGAGTGAGGATACACCGGTGTAGCCTACATGGAAGTCTTTTATTATTTAAGGGGCGTGTCGTATGTGGCACACGTTTGAATCATGGCGGTAGCAGGTCTTCACAAATGTAATCTTGATTCTTGTTTCAACTGTGTCCTTTTAACAATTATATCTGTCACCAAGAAATTAATGAAAATTCTTGGTATATTAAAGCAAGGCTACAAGGCTGTTGGTTTAATCTACAGCATACCCGTCCTCTGTTATGCCTCTAATGGCATATAATTGAAACCTCATCAATAGCAATCAGGAGTAGTAGTAGTAGGAGGAGGAGGAGGAGACCCTCAATTTAATCAAACTGAGAGCGCAACATGACCATCTTTTTACAGGACAGCGTCATACAGCTAAGCAGGCCTGAGGGTGAGTGATTTGTGCATTGAAATACATAATTGTTCTGAGCCCAATAAAGTATGTTTGAACCAAAAGAAATGGCTACTAACAGTGATAATACTGCACTATTTTCATGTATGATAGTAGCAGATGTCTTTACACAGTTGACATTGATAATTGTGCTGTGTATATAGGCAAATGCATGCAGGCAAGGTATTTGAATGCCGCTATTTGCCTCCCTTTTCCATCCATCAGAAGAATACTGACTGAGTTGGGTCTCCAGTCAACAGTGAGCCCTTAACAAGTCTCAAAAAAATGGGACAACCTGAAATGAAAATATAAGGTATGCAGGTTGTTTATTTCAATAAGCTTTCTGCCTAGTTATAAATTTATTTTGGCACACATTTGTTCAACAGTCTTGCCTTAGCCTTGACCTTTCTATTTTCAGGAGCTCAAAAATCCTGCAACAGGGACGGGTACAGACAGAGGAGAGGCCACAGCAGTCACGTGGCCCTGGTTTACCCCGATGCACGAGGAGATTGGGGGCAGGCCATCTATTGCGCCTCCTGTCCTGATTGATTCGTACATCAGGGAAAACCAGCCACCAGCGGATGGTGTGGCCTCTCCTCTGTCTGAAGATAGTGGGCCGACAACATCATCATCATCAGCAGCATCATCATCATCATCATCAGCAGCAGCAGCAGCAGCAGCAGCAGCTGAGAATGAGGAGGAGGAGGAGGAATAGGAGGGAGAAGGGGAGACATCAAGGATGCCAGAGACAGAGGAGAGTGAGCCCTCCATGTCGGCCTGTCTCTGTCCTTACAAAAGAAGGAGGAGCAGACTAGTTCAGCTGCTGGAGGAGGAGGCTGTTTAAAAAGAGAAGCGCTTCAGGGCCAACCAGGACCAGACTGAAAGGTTTTTAAAACTCTTTGAAGAACTGGTCAAAAAGAATTAATTTAAAGTTGCATTTATTTAATATTTTTTCCTTTTCTTTTGCCAATACTCTAAAGGCCAAAATGCCTCAGTTTGTAATTTGTTACTGCTTCTCGATCAATCTTTGGTTCCGTTTGAATAAGCTTCTGTGCTAATTGAATTTAGTGTGGCAAAAAAACACATCAGGTGCATGTAGAAACAAAAAATAGCCAGGCAAAAACTGTTCAATAATCATGCTCCTACAAGGCTGGAATACGCACAGGAGGGGCCGAGAACTGTGCAGCCAGTCTGTCCCTCCAAGCAGAAGCACTCCGCTCCCCCTTACTGGACGCGGTGGAGGCACTGAGGGGTTATCGTGGTCCAGCGTAGGCTCAAGGATGTCCCCAGCCGTCAAGCAAATGTTGTGCAAGACAGCACAGGCGGTGATGACAGTGGGGGCGAAAGTGTGGTCCATCTCAATGGCTCTGAATAACAGGGACCACCAATGGGTCTTAAGCATACCTACTTGGCATGGTGGTTGTTAAACGTGCTCTGTACCCTCTGACGTGGCACCCATCTATGGCACCCACCCAGGATGCAAAAAGCGGACTATGGGCCAGGACTTGGAAACTGTGCCCAATGTCTTCCAGCTCCTCCGGGACACCACGCTGTAAGATAGTCTGTGTGCGAGTCAGTACACAGTTATTAAGACCGTGATTGCCTGTCCCCAGCCACGGCTCCCCTTAGGTGGCAGTAACCTCATCAACGCATCCATCGAAGCCCAGGTGAGGCGGTAATCCATCAGGAGCTCGCTTTCTCCATCGAAGTACAATCTCAGGATGGGCACAGTGAGATTTCTTTGGAGATATCTCCGGAGGGGAGGATTTGGAATTGCAGCTTAAATTTGATAGTCAAGATGCTGACTAGAATGATCAACACTGATTTATCATCATCATCAGCAATCATTATCAATTTGATATTTATAAATGCAGCTCCAATGTGCGCGCTTCAGCAGTACAAGTAGGCCTAAATCATTATGAGGGTAATTTACAAATCTGCTTTATTTTAATACTCCAATGTTTGGTGAAAAATACTGCACGTAATAATGGCATTTGTCAAGTAGCCAAGTGAGTATTACCTGCTTCAAAAGCAGAATGAGACGCAGTCGTGCTCTCCTGCACCTGGAACGCTGGACCTCCTCCTGGAGCCCATTCCAGATCCTGGCAGCGCACACAATCGCTGGATTCATTGTTGCTTGATGTTCTCTCGCTCAAAATGATCTTCGAATGGACAAGCAGGTTGTACGGATCTTTCACCTTTATAGCCATATTGCTCATCAGCTGATTTTAAAATCAGCTGAGCTGCAATCAGCACAATGATCAGCTGTTGCTACTGATCCACCAGCTGATGTGAATTGACGAAAGTTATGCTGAACACAATTAAATCATTTTAATTACACAGTTTATTCTCACAGTTAGATGATAAAACGCAATATCATGCACCGTCAGTCTGTGCTTGATATATCTGGCACTTAAGGATATAAAGGTGACTTTAACTACAAATAGTTGTGGCAACACACGGAGCAGCTTTTTTCTTTCTTTTATTTTTATTTTATTTTTTGAGTGATCGTCAAACAACACAAACCCACACATATATTAGATGATTTGAAAGAAAGTTTAAATGATTCGCATATTTAAAACAAATTACAAAATTAAAGACTACTGTGTGTTTTTAGAAACTGTTCTTAAATAAAGGCTTCTATGTGCATTCAGCTGCAGTCCCTTTGACATCTAATATGGCTGTGCAAACGTCATCAGTAATTGACGTCGCTTCTTACTGAAGCTGTGGAGCGAGAATTTTTTCATTTCGGAGTTCCATCTCCTCCATCCTCACGTCTCTTCTTTCATGCCCTCACTGGGCATAGCAAGGAGAGGAAGCGAGTGGAGGAGACAAGGAGACCAATTTACCAAATGAAAAGCACCCACTGACAATCTGGCAACCAGTGTTCTTCTTCTTCTTTTTGATGTTTTTTGGTGGGTGGCAACCAACGTTAAGGAGCATTACCGCCACCTACTGTGTTGGAGTGTGGACCAGAGTTATCTATCTACCCCAAAACGTTAAAAAAAATTAAAAATAATTAAACAAATTCATCTCGACTAAATCCTTCTAATTAACTCAGTATCATTTAAAAACTTGAGAGGACCTCTTACACCAACTGTTAATACATTCTTAAATGTCAGCTCCTCCTGTGCAGTCCTGACTTCTCTCTTTAATACTTAACGTTTATGTGAATATTTGGGCACCATAAAATAACATGTTCCACTGATTCTACTTCCTGACAATGCTCGCATAGCCCTGAGGGATGTTTCCCTATCAGGTGCAGTGTCTTGTTTATTCCAGCATGTCCTACCCTCAGTCTGGTTAAGATCCTCTCCTCTTTGGTGGTTCTATTGGCTGGTCTTACTTTGCCAACTACTGACTGGACTACATACAGGTGTCTTCCTGTAATAGCTGTAACCCATTCGTGCTGCCATTCCCTCATGATGTTCTCCTTAATTAAACATTTTGCTTCTGCCTTGCTCAATACGATTTTTAAGATTCTTTAGCTAATGTATCTACTAATGCATTACCCACAACTCCTCTGTGAGCCGGAACCCACATAAATGTCACCCCAATGTTCATCCTGTGCAAATTTTCAAAAATTTCAGAAATAATATCCTGCCTACTGTCTGATATAGATGACTGCAATGACATTTGTACTGAACATGAATCAGAGCAAAGAATAACCTCTCTGATTTGTGACTCTTCTACCCACTTAGCCCAGTAGTTCATCATTAGTCTTTCTCTCCCTCTCCATCTGCACGCTTTCATGTCCTACCACGGCGTGTTACTAACTTAGCTCCTTCCCCGGAGTCTCTGTGCTTTGTCGTCTCGCAGGTTCCACAGTGGCTGAATCTGGATTGTGGATTACAGCTGCGTCTCCTGCCTGACTGCTACTACTGTTATTACATCCACTGTCACTGTTACTGTGACTGCATGTCTGTCTCTCTGTCTCTCTCTCTCTCTCTCTCTCTGACTGCATTTCTGTCTGTCTCTCTCTGTCTGTCTCACTCTCTCTCTCTTGCTCTTCCTCTCTCACCCAACCGGTCGAGGCAGATGGCCGTCCACCCAGAGTCTGGTTCTGCCTAAGGTTTCTGCCTGTTAAAAGTTTTTCCTCGCCACTGTCGCCAAGTGCTTGTTAATGGGGGAATTGTTGGGTCTCTGTAGATAAAACAGCTCGGCCTGTACCAGCTCTGTATGGAAAGTGTCCTGAGACAACTTCTGTTGTGATTTGGCGCTATACAAATAAAATTGAATTGAATAGCTGCTTTCGTCTAAGATGCAGTGGAATTTCTCCCATCTCAACCTGAAGAGCAGACAAAGGAGCTGATCTGAAAGCCCCACAACACAACCTCAAGGCTTGAGACTGCACCACCTCTAACTTTTTCAGTGAGGACTTAGATGCTGAACCATATGCAGCATTCCCATAATCTAATACTGACCTGATCAGTGCAACATAAATCATTTTCAAAGCTGACCTACTTGCTCCCCATTCTGATCCTGTTAAACATCTCATTACATTAAGTATTTTTTTACACTTAGTATGCAACTTATTAACATGCTCGTTCCATGTCAACTTTTCATCGAACCACACACCCAAAAATCTAAAATCTTTCGCTTGTTCTATTATTTGCCCATACATCTTTAGCTGAGGATCACCACCCCTCCTTCTTGTAAATATTACTGCTTTGGTTTTCCCTACAGAAAACTTGAATCCCCAAGAATAGGACCATTTTTCCACTATATTGACTGCTTCTTGTATTTTCTTTCCAATATATTCAATATTCTTCCCCCGTTTTCCATAAGGCCCCATCATCTGCAAACAATGACCCCCAGTATCACCCTGAACTTTGGAAAAAAAAACATCATTTATCAACCTTATATTTCTGTGATATAGCTGCCTCAATTCTAATCTGAATAAATCGGTCAAATAAAAACTCCTTAACCAAATTATATACCCTACCTGTTATTGCCATCATATTTAATTTGATCATTACTCCCTCCTTCCATACCATATCATACGCCTTTTCTACATCGAAAAACACTGCCATTACAGATTCTTTATTTACTTGTGCTTTCTTGATCTCTGTTTCAAGACACAAAACAGGGTCCATGGTCCCTCCACCCCTCCTAAACCCACTCTGAGAAGGAGACAGGAGTTCTCTGCTTTCCATATAAAATGTCAGTCTATCTGTAACCATTCTCTCCATTAACTTCCCCATATGTGACGTTAGGGCTATAGGTCTATAGTTCATAGGACTTGACGGATCCTTTCCTGGCTTCCTGATGGGAATAATCACTGCCTCATTCCAACTACAACTCCCATTTCCCACACTTTATTAAATATACCTAGGAGCTTCATGGATTCTAAGACCCCTAAGTGCTTTAGCATTATATAGCAAATCTCATCCACACCAGGAGATGTTAGCCCAGATCTAACTAGTGCTCTCCTCATTTCAGCCAAAATAAATGGAGCATCCATTACACTGTCTGTATCCTCCCTTCTTTCCAAAATCCCAGGATGTGCTGCACTTGTCCTTGCTCTTCCTCTCCTGCCCTCCTCAGACAAATTATCAGAGCTATGGATCTTAATGAGGGTCCTAGCTATCATTTCAGCCTTCTCTTCCTCAGGCTCTGCCGTTTCCTGCTCCAGCTTCAAAACTGGATACTGCCATTCTCTCCTGAAACCTCTCATGCTTCCAATCATGCCCCTAACATCCCCAATAGGAGTTGATCTACCAATTTTATTACAAAAAATCTGCCAACTTTGCCTTTTCGCTTTACGCACAGTTCTCCTAACAACTGCTTGAGCTTGCTTATATTCAATTAAGTTCTGGAAATTATGTGTTCTCTTTAAAACCTTTAAAGCTTTATTCCTTTCTTTCACTACCATACTACACTCATCTGTCCACCAGGGCACAGCCTTTCTTTTCATTGTTCCTTTACTTCTAGAAATTGTCTGGTTAGCTACTTTTGTCAATATTGCTCTAAACTTTCTATCAATCACCTCCACCTCTTCATTTAAATCTATTTTAGTCATTTCTCTCTCACATATATATTCAAACTGTCCCCATTTTGCACTATTAAATATCCATTTCCCCCAAAATTTCCCTTGCCTTACCTTCCTTTGGAATAATACACTACACAACACTGGAAAATGATCACCCCCTACTGTTGTGTCATCTGCCACTTCCAACTCACATATTCCTGCTAAATTCCTAGACACCAGAGTTAAATCTAGTGCCGAGGTGTTCCCTGTACGCACATCTATCCTGGTCCCTCTACTATCATTGACACAAACCATGCCATTTTCTTCCAGCAGTTCTTCAATTACCACCCTATTAGCATCTGTTCTTGCTCCTCCCCATAAAGTACTGTGAGCGTTGAAGTCGCCACACATCATCCTATTTCCATCCATCCCCTCAATTTGCATTAACTTATCCACCTCTAGTTTCCTACAAGGATTATAATTAATGACTACCAGCTCTCCTTCACTAGTCCATATCTCAACAGTGACATATTCTAGCTCATACCTACCTCTCTAAAAGAAGCATCTTCTCTGATGAATGTTGCACAGCCTCTCCCCCCCCCATCACACCTGATGGAAAACATAGCCAACTATCCTGAAATCCAAATATGGATTTAGCCATGTTTCCTGTACACAAATAACATCTGGTTTACTAGGCAACTCATCTACATACCTTTTAAATTCCTGTCCATTAGTCAACAAACTTCTCGCATTCCATTGCAGTGCAAAAACCATTAACATCACTAGACCCCAGCCCATGCCTGCTCCTGACTTTCTTGACTACTGAGACTCTTATTCACCTCCTCCCAAGTCAGCCCATCGGCATCTAGATAGTAGTTTGCTGCCTTTACAATCCTTTGGATTCTCTCTGTTTTTGACTTGACCTCCATTGAGACATTGACTACACCTGCAATGAAAGTGACTAGTTTCTTTACATCAACCATCATCTTGCCCTTGCTTGCCTGATCTGGCTCTCTCACTTCTGCTGGTTGCATTCTTGCTCTATTTCTCTCCATCCTTCCATCTTGCCCCTCTCTCTGCATCACCATCTTCACAGCTTCTGCATAGGTGGTCTTATTCTGGGTTCTTACCTGTTGAATCATCACATCATCACTCGTTACTTCACACCCCCCATACGCCACATGCGTTACCTGCAGCCGCAGGGCACTTTTCAAAACTCCCCCTTTTAGATAGGCTTTAATTTCCTCCATTGACATGCCAACTGGCACTCCCAAAACCACTCCCTTTGTCTGCTTTCCTCCACTTTCAATCCAGCTTGAGCTAACCACTTTACTTCGTCCTATTTCGGTGATCTTACCGCTCTCGCTGCTTTTGATCCTTGCAAACAATCAACAAGTTTCCATCTTTCATGACTTTAGCCATACGAATATCACCTACGTTACCGTTCAAAAGCCCAGAAAGTTTCACCGGATTCATAAAAGAAATTCCTTTCTCCTCACCAAATCTCAATATGATTTTATACCCCAACTCCTCTCACTCCCTCTCCTCAGACACCTTAGTCCTCTTCGCCCTATCGGTGCCACTACCACTACCTCCAAGATAATCCCCCTCCCTTCTCTGCTTCTGCCCAGCACCTACCTCCATAGAGCTACTACTATCACTGAAAGAATCATCTCCTACTTCATCAGACTCATCCCTACCAGCTCCCATCTCTGGTCCATTCACAACACTGCCGTGCCGACCCACCATTTTTCCGTTTCTCCCCATTTTCTTACTTCGCCTCAAAGAACCTAAAGGTGCGCTTCTCAAAGGATCACCTGCCAGATTTCTCCGACTATTACTATGAGAGTTTTAAACCATATATTACTGTATTGATTGTTTTGTGCACCAGAAGCTTGGCAACCAGTGAGTGTGGCAGAGCAGCTTATATAGTGCACTGATTGCATTGAGTCTCAGGGGTATGATCAGGTGAGCAGGCAGGTGGTTGTGGCTGAGTGGAAAAGTACTGAGGGCACTGGTGAGCAGATGAGGAAACAATGGCAGCTGGTAAGAACTACGACACCTGGTCCAGTCCTGTGATAGGTCACAAACTGGCTTGGTTTCATCAGAGATGACATCACCATTCCGCTGAGGTCATTTGTTTCCATAGCAACAATGATGACAATAATAAAGCAGTCATTGCAATCAAAGTAAACTAGAGAAATTCCTTCAGAACCTAATGAAATCTGTTATAAATAAGTAAACCCTACTGCAGGCTGGTGATCCTGTGAAAACTATGATAGACCTGTCAACACCAACCAGTGACACACCTTAATAACTTACTGTCAACCTAGTATAAAACTGGGACATAAACATGAGAGGACCATGTCCATGATCCACATTACAGACACAGCCATGATCCTCAGGAACCTGTGATGCCGAGGTACTAACATGTATTGATAGGAAACGAGTGGTCACAGACACAGAGGTAGGGGACCTCACTGTGGCATGCAAAATACCTCGGCGGGCGAAATGCAAGGTCATTCGTTTCCAGAGCAACAATAAAGACAATATTAAAGCAGTCATTGCAATCAAAGTAAACCAGAGAAATGCCTTCAGAACCAACTGAAACCTGTTATGAACCAGTAAACACTACTGCAGGCAGGCCTAAGCAGTGACACACATAATAACCACTAAATCTTACTGAGTTATTATGTGGAAACTAATCCAGTAATGGAGCTTTCACTTGCATGACACAGTGAGGTCCCCTATCTCTCTGTCTGTGACCTCTCGTTTCCTATCAATGCATGTTAGTACCTCGGCATCACAGGTTCCCGAGGATCAGAATCAGAATCAGAATCAGAAATACTTCATTGATCCCCAATGGGAAATTAAGAAAAGGAGATTAATCAAAAGAGGAAAATATATATATATATATATATATATATAGGAGTTGCAAAGTTTGATGGCCACAGGCAGGAATGATTTCCTGTGGCGTTCAGTTGTGCATTTTGGTGGGAGGAGTCTCTCACTGAAAGTACTCTTGTGCCTGACTAGCACATCATTAAGTGGGTGTGAGATGTTGTCCAAGATAGTCTGTAGCTTAGTCAGATTCCTCCTCTCTGACACCACCGTCAGAGAGTCACACCCCATTCCCACAACGTCACTGGCCTTGCGGATCAGTTTGTTGAGTCTGTTGGCGTCTGCCATCCTCAGCCTGCTGCCCCAGCACGCAACAGCATAGAGAATTGCACTTTCCACCACAGACTCATAAAGAATCCTGAGCATAGTCCGGCAGATGTTGAAGGACCTCAGTCGCCTCAGAAAATAGAGACGACTCTGGCCCTTCCTGTAGAGAGCGTTTGCCCAGTCCAGTTTATTGTCAATATGTACCCCCAGGTACTTGTAGTCCTCCAGAATGTTCACACTGACCCCCTGGATGGAAACAGGGGTCACCGGTGCCTTGGTTCTCCTCAGGTCCACTACCAGTTCCTTAGTCTTTGCCACATTTAGTTGCAGATGGTTCTGCTCACACCATGTGACAAAGTTGTCCACAGCAGCCCTGTACTCATCCTCATCGCCCTTGCTGATACATCCAAGTATCGCAGAGTCATCAGAACACTTCAGAAGGTGGCAGGTCTCTGTGCAATAATTGAAGTCTGTGGTGTAGAGGATGAAGAGGAAGGGAGAGAGAACAGTCCCCTGTGTGGCCCCAGTGTTGCTGACCACTCTGTCTGACACACAGTGTTGCAGGCGCACATAGTGTGGTCTGCCAGTCAGGTAGTCCACAATCCAGGACACTAGGGGGGCGTCCACCCACATTGCTGTCAGCTTGTCACCCAGTAGAGCTGGACGAATGGTGTTGAATGCACTGGAGAAGTCAAAAAACATGATCCTCACAGTGCTCGCCGGCTTGTCCAGGTGGGCGTAGACACAGTTGAGCAGGTAGATTATGGCGTCCTCAACTCCAAGTCGGGGCTGATAGGCAAACTGGAGGGGATCCAAGAGTTGCTTGACCATGGGCCAGAGCTGCTCCAGGACAAGTCTCTCCATAGTCTTCGTGATGTGGGAGGTCAGTGCCACAGGTCTGTAGTCCATGAAGGCCCTGGGCCTGAAATCTTTGGCACAGGAACGAGGCAGGACGTCTTCCACAGCATGGGGACCCTCTGGAGACTTAGACTCATGTTGAAGACATGGTGAAGAACTCCACACAGCTGGGGGGCACAGGCTTTGAGCACCCTGGGGCTGACACCATTGATTGAGTGGAGTCTCATCAGCTGTCTTCTCACCTGGTCAGCAGTGAAGCACACTGAGGAGGTGACAGGTGGGGGAGGGGTGTAGTCCTCACTTTGGAGAGTACAGTCAATCTGGCAGCTGGAAAAGGAGGTGTGAGGAGGGCTCACACAGGGGGATGGGGGGTGTAAGAAGGAGGAGGAGGAGGGGAATGGGGAGTGGGGAGTGATTGATAGTGGTGGTCCAGGACAGGCAGCAGAGGAATCAGAAGGGGGATGAGCCAGGCCTGCAGTGTCAAATCTATTAAAAAACAGATTCAGTTCATTGGCCCTGTCAACACTGCCTTCAACTCCTCTGTTGTTGGTAGCTCTGAAGCCAGTGATGGTCCTCATTCCACTCCACATCTCTCTCAAGTTGTTCTGCTGGAGTTTCCGTTCAGCTTCCTCATTTCTTTCTCCTTAGCCTCCTTGACTATCACCTTCAGTTCCCCCTCTATTGTTCTCACCTCCTCCCAGCTCTTACCAGCTCTGAAAGCCCTCTTCTTCTCATTGAGGATGGTTTTGATGTCCTTTGTCACCCACGGCTTGTTATTTCGATAACAATGGACAGTCCTGGATGGGTGATGGTGTGAGTCCACACAGAGCCCATCAATGTCCTCCCATGTGGCTCACAGAGTGCCTGCCTGTCTGTCACCTCAAAACAGTCCTGCAGTGTCTCATATGTCTCCTCTGACCATCTCCTTACTGCCCTTGTAGTTGTAGGCTGACTCTTCACCCAGAGGTACATAACAGGGAGTGAGGTGCACAAGGTTGTGGTCTGACCTACCCCGGGGGAGGGGGGAGCAGCTGTATGCATCCTTAGCATTAGCATACAACAAGTCCAGAGTTCTCTCCTCTCTTGCAGGACAGCTCACGTACTGAGTGAAGCTGGGCAGTGTTGTTGCATGGTGACATGACTGAATTTACCCAAGATAGCGATGAATGCACTCAAGTGTTGAGCTTGCCGTCGGGTTGCCACCTCTCTATCCCTCTTCCCCTGTAACCAATCGGTCAAGGCAGATGGCCACCCACCCAGAGCCTGGTTCTGCTCGAGGTTTCTGCCTGTTAAAATCAAGTTTATCCTCATCACCGTTGCCAAGTGCTTACTCTGGGGAATTGTTGGGTCCCTGTACATTAAAGAGTGTGGTCTTGGCCTTCTCTATATGGAAAGTGTCCTGAGACAACTTCTGTTGTGATTTGGTGCTATGTAAATAAATAAAATAGAATTGAACTGGAACTAATTTAATTGAACTTCACTGCCTGCTGAGAGAGAGAGAGAGAGAGAGAGAGAGAGAGAGAGAGATCAAGCCATGTTGCCATGTGAGACCAAGCACATCCAAGAATGCTTGAGAACTGGTCTTCCACTCTCCTCCAGAGCAACTTGTCCCCTGGCCATCTGAACCACTAGTTGAAACTTTACTTTTCCTGTGATACTGGGGTTGATGCTATAAATCACTATTAAGAGTAATTAAGAAGTGTTAAGTCATAAGTAGGCTCTATCATCAATATAGTAATGACACTGAATGGCTTCAGGTATTTCCCTTGTCCAATCTGTCTGCTGCTGAACTGTGCATTTAGTGAATTTCACTGGTAAATGTTAAGTTTTTTCAGCAACAGTGGTCTCCTGTGTTTTCACAAGTTGATATATCTCGCCAAGATATCATTCACTGCTTTATCTCATCCATTAATTAACTGTTCATTGCTGTATTCTTTGCATTTATTCATGGTTGCATTTATTTACTGCATTTATCCATGTGTATGTTTAGTAGTTATTAGTTGTGTGGGCAGTTGGTGGTTTAACAAACCTTTAATTTATAAAGAATTATAAATTAGAGGTTTGTGTGTATGAAGTATTTCCGTCACAGTTTACAAGTGTGGCGATTGCAGGGACAGTATAGGAGGGTTTTTGTAAATCTGGTTAAATTATACACTGACTGAATTGTTGCCAACAATGCCACCCGGGGAATTTCACCCCAGGAAGTATTTTTAAACCAAAGTCACTGTTAAGGCACACAGGTATGTTTTACTCAAGGCAGATGAGACACGAATCCACTTTTAAAAGAGAGCTTGTGCTTAATTACAAAAAAATATAATTTAAAAACAACAGTAACACACCATTCACACGGGGCAAAATAAAGAGAGGAACTAATTTAAAGCTGATGCCTACCGGGGTGTAGAGGCTAATGGTGCAGAGAAACCCAACCAAAAATATAAGCACCCAGACACCTCTGACACCTTCTCATTCATTCGATAATTTTATGTTAGGCTTTACAGCCGCCGAGTAATAGGACCCAGTGATGCAGAAACCAGAGGCAGGGATTGTATGAAACCAGGTAAGAATTTATTAACAAAACGAAGAACAGAAAACACACTCAATGAGCGGAATGATAAACAAACAAAAGGCGCACTCAAATGGAGTGGGAGACGAAGCAAACAAAAGACGCACTCAAACGGAGTGGATGAACTAAGGGAGCACTGACGAAGCGGGTATGGATCGAGGCACGCGTGGAAGCGGCAGACAGGCACTGTAACAAAGAAAAACTCAGCACGTAAACGGCTGGACAAAACGACGGACAAACTAATGACTTTTAATGACGAAGAGAGGAAGACAAAGAGACTCGTACTTACGGACCAACAACCAGAACTCAACATAGGGATGAGGAATAATCCGGCAAAGGAGAGGAGCAGGTCCATGCCTTAAATACTCTCCCTGATCAGGGAGAGTGACTGCAGGTGAGTAGCAGTGGGAGGAGCTGGCAGCAGGTGAGGGGCTGCCCAGCCATGGATCCAGGGGTAGACAGACAGACACACACACAGGGAAAAGGGAGAGGAGACACACAGGGAGAGACAGGAAGCCAGGATCGTAACATTTTAACTTTTCTCCCACTCTTTTATCTATCTTTTAACTATCTTAACCTTCATTTTTTTATTCCCAGCTTGCTCTTTACGTCTTTTACTTGTAAGTGGCTTCCTTCGCATCTTTCTTTTTCCCCCCTCCCCCCTCTTTTTTCAATCAGTCTCCGTGGAGGCGTTATTCCCATTGTATAACACCCTTGGAAAGTTGCATGATCAGCTGGATTCCCTCGCCAACCTGATCCCCAACTTCTCCAGCTCCACAGCAACATAAACATGACAGTAACCCTTACCAACAGATTTTCACTACTGGCGGCTCCCTTAAGGGTGCGCAAGGGGAAAATGGCACCCATCTATCCCACGCCGATCCGCCAGAGCAGAGCCGTCAGCCCTCAAACAAACATCACACATCTCCAGAAATCCACCTACAAACAAAAAAAATTCAATAAAACACTTAACAACAACACATATCCACAGGGAATGATAAAGAAAGCACATAGACATCGTTCATCAATCGCTCATCACCCAATGAAATAACATCACAAAAAGTCAAACAGAACACAGACAATTGGATACACACAAACATGCTCATCCTCAGAGAACAGTACAACACAATTATTGCTGTGGAGCTGGAGAACATCCCCCCTTTCCACCAGACAGCGTTCGACCGAGCAGTCCAGTGGGGGAGATCCAGATACAACAGAAAGCTCACAGGCTCCTCCATCAGCTCCTTAAGGGAGCTACTAACCTGAGGGGCATGGATGGAGGGACTGTTGCCCCCACCACCACAGCTCTCCCCCCTGGACTTCCCCCCGCTCCCAAAACCTGCAGGTCATCCCCTGTGTCCTCCCCACCTGCCTCCCCCCTCCCCTACCCTTACCCCCACCGTCCCCTCCCCTAACCCTCTCCCCCCTCTCCCTAACCTTAACCCCCTCCCCTCTTTCCCTAATCCAGTCGGCCGACCCATCGTAAGTGACTGCGGCTCAGAATCATATAGAATTACAGAATACATAGACCATTTCATTAATCCACTCTCAAAACTTCACCCCAGTTATATCAAGGACACTTATCAGTTTGTAAACAGAATCAATTACATGCATGTACCCAGCCACATTCTCCTTTTTACAATAGATATAGACTCACTTTATACCAATATTGAAACCCCACTTGGCCTTACAGCCATAAAACACACTTTCAATAAATACCCAGACCCAGCCAGACCAGACAGGCAAATCCTACAGTTACTCGAACTCACCCTCACCCGCAATGACTTTCAAATCAATAATAAACACTCTCTCCAGCTGTGCGGTTGTGCAATGAGCCGTAAGTATTCACCGGCATATGCTGACATCTATCTGGCCTGTTGGAAAGAAGAAGCAATTAAAATATTGCCCACCAAACCCCTCCTATATCTCCGGTACCTGGACGACATCTTTGGCCTCTGGGGGGGCACAGAGCAAGAATTTCTCCTATTTTTCAACACACTCAACACACACCACCCCAAAATAAAACAAAACAAAACCTACAGCCTGACACAGTGGAGTTTTTGGACACCAGGGTTTTCTTCTGCAGCTCCAGCGACCAGGAAAAGTTACTGGCCACTAAGATTTTCTTTAAAGACACAGACCGCCACGCTCTCCTCCATAAGTCCAGTTATCACCCTAGGCACACATACAAAAGTCTGATTAAATTATTATCATTAAATTATGATCTCAAGGGAAAGGAGCTTTTAATTTGGCAATATTATAGTCTCACTACCCGTCCTGTGTCTTGGACTACCTCTAGGTTTTATTGGTGATTCTACTTTTTTTTAATCTTTTTTACTATTTATTTTCTTAAAATCTCCATGAACGGAGGGTTCATGAAACTCTTTTAAGTTCTTTTTGGGAGGATGCTTTTTTAATCATTCTTTGATTATAAAGTTATAAAGGGCTTTTTTTTACAAGACTATGTCGTTTTTCCTTTCTTTCCCATGAGCCAGTGCCCAGAGAGCACACTTAAACTTATAGGATCTCTCTGAGGGAATTTCCAGGGGACGAGGGACACTTGTGAGTCACTGAGGGGGACCTCCACCTACCGAAAGAATAAAAACTTAAAAGATGTCCTGGTGCACACATATCTGAATAGGAGCACCGGGAAGGAGGAGGCGCTTTGAGGCTTGGAGATTGTGTTTGTCCGTCTCCCCCATATTTTAACCCCCATTCGAAAAATGGTTTTGATCTGTGGCAGGCCTTGAAACCTACGACTAAATGTCATTTATTCCATTAGATGCAAGGCCTGCCACAAACTGTATGTGGGTGAGACCGGCAACCAATCAATTTTAAGAATTAAACAGCACATTTTTAAGATTAACAGTGGGAACAGCACAAACACTTAATACACTCATTTTGAACTCCACAGCCCCCGCAACCTCCAAAGTATGGGCCTAGATAGCATCCAAGGGTGGTCATGGCGCAGCGGCAGGCAGCAGAGAGGAGATGGATCCATCAATTAAACACCATTCAGCCAACAACTAAATGAAAAATTCTGAGAATGATCCATCCATCTGTCTTTTTTAGATGAATATTTACCTCTTCTCTTCCCCTTTCTCTTTTTTTAAAGAAACTGTGATGTTTTATGAATTTCATATAAAGCATATTAATTTATTCATCTATTTATATTACAATTTTTACGTATTTTATATACTGAATTGCTTGAATTTCTTAGAGCACCTTATATTGTGTTTTAAGATTTTAACTATTAGCACTTATTTGAAGCACTTAACCCCCTATTTTTAAAGCACTTTTACCTGTTCTATTTATTATGTATATTTTATACTCCAATATTTCTGTGCGTTTGCATGATGATGATTTTTCACTTCTAATATATGTTTGTGTGTGTGTGTGTGTGTGTGTGTGTGTGTGTGTACATATATATATACATATATACATATATACATATATACATATATATATATATATATATATATATTAGCGCTGTCAATCGATTAAAATATTTAATCGCGATTAAGCTCATGAATGTCATAGTTAAGTCGCTATTAATCACAAATTAATCGCACATTTTTATCTATTCTAAATGTCCCTTGAATTATCACTTTAATACTGTTCTCAACATGGAAAAGTGGATAGGCTTGCTTTGTGCAAATTTTTTTTTAATTGAAAACAACAATGTGTAGTGTTATTTCAAACTAACTTTCTCACTTTGAGCAGTCATTCACATTTGAATGAATCAAATCTCACACAATTTAACACTGTCAATAAACAGATGACAAAAAAAGCTCCTTCAACAATCCTTTCAAGGGATCAAAATGGTGATACAAGATAAAGTTACAAAGTGCACATTATCGCTATTATCAATAAACTAGGACTCAGGCTATAGTGCAGTTAAACCATGGCTTAAACTTTCCTTTCTAAAGTTTCCTTTGAACATAATAGCATCCATATTCCTCCGTCAAAATCCATCGTCGTCTGGTTTTGACAAGGAGGCAGCAGAGAATTCGCACGGCAACAGCTTTTATAATAAAGTACAGTCTGGGCTCTGGAACCCAACTCCTTGAGAGAGGCTGGACTCTCTTCTACTCTAGAGTTGCCCGCGGTGAGAGGCGGCGAGCTGGTGTGGGCTTGCTTATAGCACCCCAGCTCGGCCGCCATGTGTTGGAGTTCTCCCCGCTGAGCGAGAGGTTTGTTTCCCTGTGCCTTCAGGTCGGGAATAGGTCTCTCACTGTTGTTTCGGCCTATGGGTCAAACAGCAGTGCAGAGTACCCGGCCTTCTTGGAGTCCCTGGGAGAGGTACTGGAAAGTTCTCCAACCGGGGACTCCATTGTTCTGCTGGGGGACTTCAATGCTCTGAACCCGAGTGGTATTCTGTTATTGAATTTCTGTGCTAGTCATTGTCCATAACGAACACCATGTTCAAGCATAAGGGTGTCCATCAGTGCACTGATTGAGTCAATGATTGACTTTGTAGTCGGATCATCTGACCTTCGGCGGTATGTCTTGGACACTTGGGTAAAGAGAGGGACTGAGCTGTCAACTGATCACCACCTGATGGTGAGTTGGATTTGCTGGCAGGGAAGGAAGCGGGACAGACTTGGCAGACCCAAACGTACTGTGACGGTCTGTTGGGAACGACAGGTAGAACCCGCTGTCAGGGAGGTTTTTAACTCCCACCTCCGGGAGAGCTTCAACCAGATTCCGATGGAGGTTGGAGACATTGAGTCCGAATGGACCATGTTCTCCACTTCCATTGTTGATGCAGCCGTCCGTAGCTGTGGCCGTAAAGTCAGCGGTGCCTGTCATGGCAGCAATCCCTGAACCCGGTGGTGGACACCAGAAGTAAGGGTTGCCGTCAAGCTGAAGAAGGAGTCCTATCAGGCCTGGTTGGCTCATGGGACTCCTGAGGCAGCTGACGGGTACCGGCAGGCCAAGCATGCGGCGGCTCAGGCGGTTGTAGAAGCAAAAACTCGGGTCTGGGAGGAGTTCGGGGAGGCCATGGAGAAGGACTACTGGTCAGCCTCGAGGAAATTCTAGCAAGCCGTTTAGTGCCTCAGGAAGGGGAAGCAGCTTTCTGCCAACACTGTTTACAGTGGAGGTGGGGAGCTGTTGACCTCGACTGGGGATGTTGTCGGGCGGTGGAAGGAATACTTTGAGGATCTCCTCAATCCCACTGTCATGTCTTCTGTAGAGGAAGCAGAGACCGGGGACTTAGAGGTCGATTCATCCATCAACGGGACTGAAGTCACTGAGGTAGTTTACAAGCTCCTCAGTGGCAGAGCACCGGGGGTGGATGAGATCCGCCCTGAGTACCTCAAGTCTCTGGATGTTGTAGGACTGTCTTGGTTGACAACATCGCGTGGCAGTCGGGGACAGTGCCTATCGACTGGCAGACTGGGGTGGTAGTCCCTCTTTTTAAAAAGGGGGACCGGAGGGTGTGTTCCAAATATCGGGGGATCACACTCCTCAGCCTCCCTGGGAAAGTCCTGGCCGTGGAACACTGGACCAGCTCTATACCTTCCACAGGGTGCTTGAGGGTCCATGGGAGTTTGCTCAACCAGTCCACATGTGCTTTGTGGACTTGGAGAAGGCATTCGACTGTGTCCCTTGCGTCATTCTGTGGGAGGTGCTCCGGGAGTATGGGGTTGGAGGCCTTCTGTTGAGGGCTGTACAGTCCCTGTACAACCAGAGCAGGAGCTTGGTCCGCATTGCCGGCCGAAAGTCGGACCTGTTCCTGGTGCACGTTGGACTCCGGCAGGGCTGCCCTTTATCACCGGTTCTGTTCATCATTTTTATGTACAGAATTTCTAGGCACAGCCAGGGGCCGGAGGGGGTTCAGTGCGGGAGCCAGCAGATTTCGTCTCTGCTTTTCGCGGATGATGTTGTCTTGTTGGCTCCCTCGAGCCAGGACCTTCAGGATGCAATGGGACGGTTCGCAGCCAAGTGTGAAGCAGCTGGGATGAGAATCAGCACCTCCAAGTCCAAGGCCATGGTTTTTGACTGGAAAAAGGTGGCTTGCTCCCTTCAGGTTGGGGGAGAGTTCCTGCCTCAAGTGGAGGAGTTTAAGTATCTTGGGATCCTGTTCACAAGTGAGGTAAGGATGGAGCGTGAGATTGACAGGCAGATTGGTGCAGTGGCCACAGTAATGTGGTTGCTGTACCGGTCTGTCGTGGTGAAGAAGGAACTGAGCCGAAAGGCGAAGCTCTCGATTTACCGGTCAATCTACGTTCCTACCCTTACCTATGGTCATGAACTTTGGGTCATGACCGAAAGAACGAGGTCCCGGAGACAAGCGGCTGAAATGAGTTTCCTCAGGGTGGAGATAGGATGAGGAGCTCTGTCACCCGGGAGGAGCTCAGAGTAGAGTCACTGCTCCTCCACATCGAGAGGAGTCATCTGAGGTGGCTCTGGCATCTTTATCGGATGCCCCCTGGACGCCTTCCTAGGGAGGTGTTCCAGGTATGTCCCACCGGGAGGAGGCCCCGTGGAAAACCCAGGACACGCTGGAGTGACTATGTCACTCGGCATCCAATAGGATGTCACGTTTTTACCTGAACCTAACCTTACCTAACCCGTAACTCAGTCTTCACCCTAAAATGTAATGATTTAAATTGTGGGGACCTGTATTTTGTCCCCATAAGTAAGGCGAGTCCCCACAATGTGATTGTGTAAACAGGTTTTTGTCCCCACAACATGAGTAATACATGGGCACACACACACACACACACACACACACACGCACACACGCACACTGGAGTCTGTAGGCACCAAGTCAGCCGCTCTGCAGTGTAACATAAAATCATTAGCTCCCTGCCATGAGAGCCGAAAGCAGCAGGTGAGCAGACAATCCACGTTACCTGTCTAAACCAAAAGGTCTGGCCTGGAAGTGACGTTGCCAGTTGGGGAACAGTGAGAGAGAGAGAGAGAGGCTGTAGGCTGCGTTGTTGCCAATTAGGCATGGAAACCCACAGATCTCTATACTGCCACAAAAGGCAAGAAATTAGCAGCAACCTCCACTAATGAGACTGATATCTAATAGCAGAATTTGAGTGCAATCACTCCACCGTATCTTCTGTGCAAGTTAATACATTTACAATCCATATTGCAGACTCTCCACATGAGGTCTTATAACCCATTTTCACTTTACAGAATTTGGGGGCCAGGTGAAGCTTAATTATTGTTACATATTTTGGTATACTTTAAAGCATTCCTCATTAACTATGGTGTAAGATAGGTGTCAAAAAGATGTGTCCATAATTTAATTATTCGTATTTGTAAAGTTAACAATTTGTGTGTCATAAAAGTTGTTTTACACAAAAGTCTGGCGTCATATACGTGAGTCTGTGAAATTGGGTTCAGGTTAGGATTGTTTTTATATGAGTTTGAGTCTAAAACCTGTGAGTGCAAAGTCTTATGAATATAACTCATGTTTCTACGACTACAAAGTCTTCACTGTGAATACGAATTCAAGTTTACATGGAGGGCAACGCCGCCAGCTCCCGAGAAACATCATCACAACATCACATAATTTTATTTCATAAAATCGAACCATCAACAAATTTTAAGTAAAAGGCATGCAATAAATAATCTGAAACCACAGCAAGCAAAGAATTAAAAGTTAATGGTAAAAATGTAAAAATGTCCACATGTCCAGTGCAATAGGACCAAAAGTATAGATGTCCAATGCAAACAAAATTAACAGTAAAGATGTCCAGTGCAAACAGAATTACAGGTAAAAATGTCCAAATAGAAGTACAAATAAAAATGTCCAATGCAACAGAAAGCAAGTTTAAATTTCAATTGTTTAAATGAATTTAAATGAGATGTCCAGAGTTTAAATGTCCAGTGCAAACAGAAGATGGTGCATGTTGAACAGAGTGTTGTACATAATCCATTGAGAACACTGAGGAATGTTGACATTAATGTTTAACGTTTCCCCTCCTGAGTGGAGCTAAACAGCCACATGGCGTGGGGAAGGAACAACTTCCTCAGTCTGTCAGTGGAGCAGGACAGTGACAGCAGCCTGTCACTGAAGCTCCTACTCTGCCTGGAGATGACACTGTGCAGCGGATGCAGTGGATTGTCCAGGATTGACAGGAGCCTGCTCAGATGTCAGGCTGTCCAGCTCTGTGCCCACAACAGAGCCCGCCTTCCTCACCAGTTTGTCCAGACGTCAGTGTTGGCAGTCCAGTCCATTTTGTCATCCAGCTGCACTCCCAGGTATTTGTAGGTCTGTACAATCTCCACACAGTCCCCTTTGATGGTCACAGGCTCCGATGAGGCCTGGGCCTCCTGACGTCCAGCACCATCTCCTTGGTCTTGGTGGTGATGAGGTGCAGGTGGTTGGAGTTGCACCATGTGACAAAGTCCTGGATCAGTGTCCTGTACTCCTGCTCCTGTCCACTCCTGATACAGCCCAGCAGTGTCGTCTGTGAACTTTTGCACGTGGCAGGATTCTGAGTTGTATTGGAAGTCCAATGTGTACAGGGTGAACAGGACTGGAGAGAGCACAGTCCCCTGTGGTGCTCCTGTGCTGCAAACCACGGTGTCAGACCTGCAGTCTCACATACTGAGGTCTGCCTGTCAGATAGTCTGTAATCCAGACCACCAGGTGTGAGCCTATTCCCATCCCTGTCAGTTTCTCTCTGAGGAGCAGAGGCTGGATGGTGTTGAAGGCGCTGGAGAATTCCAAAAATGTAATCCTCACTGCACCGCTGCCCCTGTCCAGGTGGGAGAGGGATCGGTGTAACAAGTAGATAATGCCATCCTCCACTCCCACCTTCTCCTGGTAAGCAAACTGCAGAGGATCAAGGGCGTGGTGCACCTGTGGTCTCACGTGGTGCAACAGCAGCCACTCCACGATCTTCATCGCGTGCGATGTCAGGCTGACTGGCCTGAAGTCATTCAGCTGCTCAGGTTTTGTTCTTTTTGGGACCAGTATGATGCAGGATGTCTTCCATAGCTGAGGGACCCTCCCTTGCTGTGGGCTCAGGTTGAAGATGCGCTGCAGGGGGTCTCCCAGCTCCAATGCGCAGGCCTTCAGCAGTTGAGGGGATACTCCATCTGGACCCGCTGCCTTGCTGGGTTGAAGCCTCCTCAGCTCTCCGCACACCTGGGCTGCTGTGATCTTGGGTGGGGGGATGGTCTCCTCTGTGCTGGTGTCTAGAGGGAGAGAGAGAACAGAGGGTGGGGAGAGGGGTGCAGTACTACTGTGAGGTGCGAATGAGTTGGGGTAGTCAAACCTTTTGAAGAAGTTGTTCAGCTGGTTCCCTCTGTGTGGAGTTTGCATGCTCTGTATTCACCTGGGGTATCCTCCTTAAAAAAACACTAAAAACATGCAAGAAGATCAGAATCAGAATCAGAATCAGAATCAGAGTACCTTTATTGATCCCCGAGGGGAAATTGTTTTTTGTACAGTGCTCCACACAAAACAGAATTACAGATTAGAATAAAAAGAGAGAAAGAACAAGAAGGAATAAATATATATATAAAGGCAATATTAAGAAACAGAATATTAATACTAAAGATACATGTAAATAAGAAATATACAACACAAATTAAGAAATACACAACACAAAATATGCAACACAATGAAATGTACAGTAATAAAAATAAGTAATATACTGAGTATACTGGATGTGCAAAAAAATGTGCAAAATGGAATCAGATGTGCAAAGTGAAATTGTAAAATATACAACAGAACAGACCAGACAGTGACAGTGAAGTCCAAGAGCCATTCAGAGGGAGGAGTTGTACAGGTTAATGGCCACAGGCAGGAATGATTTCCTGTATCGTTCAGTCCTCAGTTTTGGTGGTATTAGTCTCTTACTGAACGTACTCCTGTGCCTGGCCAGCACATCATGAAGTGGGTGTGAGACATTGTCCATGATAGTCCTTAGCTTATTCAGCATCCTCCTCTCTGACACCACCGTCAGAGAGTCACACTCCATCCCCACAATGTCACTGGCCTTGCGGATCAGTTTGTTGAGTCTGTTGGCGTCTGCCATCCTCAGCCTGCTGCCCCAGCACGCAACAGCATAGAGAATTGCACTTGCCACCACAGACTCATAAAGAATCCTGAGCATAGTCCGGCAGATGTTGAAGGACCTCAGTCGCCTCAGGAAATAGAGACGACTCTGGCCTTTCCTGTAGAGAGCGTCAGTGTTCTTTGCCCAGTCCAGATTATTGTCAATATGAACCCCCAGGTACTTATAATCCTCCACTATGTCCACAACGACTCCCTGGATGGAAACAGGAGTCACAGGTGCCTTGGCTCTCCTCAGGTCCACTACCATTTCCTTAGTCTTTGTCACATTTAGTTGCAGATGGTTCTGCTCACACCATGTGACAAAGTTGTCCACAGCAGCCCTGTACTCATCCTCATCGCCCTTGCTGATACATCCAACTATCGCAGAGTCATCAGAAAACTTCTGAAGGTGGCAGGTCTCTGTGCAATAGCTGAAGTCCGTGGTGTAGAGGGTGAAGAGGAAGGGAGAGAGAACAGTCCCCTGCGGGGCCCCAGTGTTGCTGACCACTCTGTCTGACACACAGTGTTGCAGGCGCACATACTGTGGTCTGCCAGTCAGGTAGTCCACAATCCAGGACACCAGGGGGGCGTCCACCTGCATCGTTGTCAGCTTGTCACCCAGTAGAGCTGGACGAACGGTGTTGAATGCACTGGAGAAGTCAAAAAACATGACTCTCACAGTGCTCGCCGGCTTGTCCAGGTGGGCATAGACACGGTTGAGCAGGTAGATGATGGCATCCTCAACTCCAAGTCGGGGCTGATAGGCGAACCGGGGCTGATAGTGGCTTGACCAGGGGCCGGAGCTGTTCCAGGACGAGTCTCTCCAGCGTCTTCATAATGTGGGAGGTCAATGCCACAGGTCTGTAATCCTTTGAGTCCCTGGACTGTGATGTCTTTGGCACAGGAACGAGGCACAACGTCTTCCACAGCATGGGGACCCTCTGGAGACTTAGGCTCATGTTGAAGACATGTTGAATAACTCCACACAGCTGGGGAGCACAGGCTTTGAGCACCCTGGGGCTAACACCATCAGGGCCTGGAGCTTTGTTAGAGTGGAGTCAGCTGTCTTCTCACCTGGTCAGCAGTGAAGCACACTGTGGAGGTGACAGGTGGGGGAGGTGTGGTGTAATCCTCAAGTTGGTGAGTGAGGATAGTCTGGCAGTCTGAGGAGGTGTGAAGAGGGCTCACACAGGAAGATGGGGGGGTGTGAGAAGGAGGAGGGGGAGAAGGAGAAGGAGGGGGGGAGAGGGGAGTGGTTGATGATGGTCGTCCAGGACAGACAGCAGCAGAGTCAGAGGCAGCATGAGCCAGGCCTGCAGTGTCAAATCTATTAAAAAACAAATTCAGCTCGTTTGCCTTGTCAATGCTTCCTTCAACTACTCTGCTGCTTGTCCCGAAGCCAGTAATGGTCCTCATACCTCTCCAGACCTCTCTCAAGTTGTTTTGCTGGAGTTTCCACTCCAGCTTCCTCCTGTATTTCTCCTTAGCCTCCCTAATTCTCACTTTTAGTTCCTTCTGTATCGTTCTCACCTCCTCCCTGTTACCCGCCCTGAAGGCCCTCTTCTTCTGATTGAGGATGTCTTTGATGTCCTTTGTCACCCACGGCTTGTTGTTTGGATAACAATGGACAGTCTTGGATAGGACAGTGGAGTCCACACAGAAGGTGATGTAGTCCATGATGCACTCTGTGAGCCCATCCTCCCCATGCGGCTCACAGAGTGCCTGCCAGTCTGTCACCTCAAAACAGCCCTGCAGTGTCTGATATGTCTCCTCTGACCATCTCCTCACTGTCCTCGTGGTCGTAGGCTGACTCTTCACCAGAGGCACATAACAGGGAGTGAGGAGCACAAGGTTGTGATCTGACCTGCCCAGAGGGGGGAGGGGGGAGCAGCTGTATGCATCCTTGACGTTAGCAAACAGCAAGTCCAGGGTTCTCTCCTCTCTTGTGGGACAGCTCACATACTGTGTGAAATTGGGCAGTGTTCTTGCCATGGTGATGTGGTTGAAGTCACCTGAGATAGCGATGAATGCACTCGGGTGTTGGGTTTGCAGACGGGCCACGGCGGAGTGAATGATGTCACGTGCCAACGTCGGGTTGGCAGAGGGGGGGATGTAAACAGCAACGATGATGGCATGTGAAAACTCCCTGGGCAAATAATATGGCCTGAGTCCAACAGCCAGCAGTTCAATGTCTGGGCAACAAATACGTTCCTTGATGGTAATGTGACCAGGATTACACCAACGGTTGTTGACTAGAACGGCGAGCCCCCCTCCTTTACGCTTACCGCTCTGGGTGCAGTCCCGGTCGGCCCGAACAGTCTGAAAGCCACTGATGGAGACGTTGTCATCGGGTATGTCCGAATGCAACCATGTTTCTGAAAAACAGATCAGACTGCACTCCCGATACTCCCTTTGACTCCTGGGGAGTGCTGTTAGCTCGTCCGCCTTGTTCGCCAGCAACCGCACGTTGCCCATGATGAGAGAGGGGAAACACGGCTTATACCTCCTCTTCTCCGTAAACCTCTGTTGTCTCGACCCAGCTCTTTTCCTCCGCTGTTTCTGTCCTCCCCTGCATCCTCTGTGTGTTTTTTTCCAGATTTCAGCTGGGATCTCTGTTGTTCTAGCCGACAAGCCGGCCGGCCTCAGCGCAATCAGGTGATCTCTGGCGTAAACAATGCGCTGTACATCGGTGCTGTGTCCCAGTGAGAGTAGTATTTTCAAAGTGAAAAAACAAACCAGAACTCTCTCAGCCAGCATGTTTGGACAGGGCACAGCTTCAAATGACGGCCCTTACGTTGCAATATATTAATAATAAAGAATAGAGCAAAAGAATTGTAAAAACTAAGAAAAGAAACAGGAGCGACTGCAACAGACTGCACGCGTGGTCGGTGCATGCGCACTAGATGCGATCACCACCTGACCAATGGTGACGAAGGAAAACTGGGTCCCTAGGCGCCGGTCGGATGGCAGCCCACTGCTCCTGGTCTGCCGTGGAGGAAGGACGACCAGAATGGGTCAAACGCAGAGGACAAATTTCACCAATTGCATGGCGTGTGCAGCATGTATGTAATGTGTGTGACAAATAAAGGGGATTGTCCCTCTGATTCTCCTTCTTCTCTCCATATCTCCTTCGACGGTGGCACCCCGCTTCGAGCTGCAGCCGTTGATGATCTTCATCCCGTCCCACACCTCCTTCACACTTTTGTTCTGCAAGTTCTGCTCCAGTTTACTTCCGTACTGCTCCTTTGCCTTCCTGAGCTGGACTCTGAGTTCCCTCTGCACGTGCTTAAGCTCCTGCTGATCACCGTCCTTGAAAGCCCTCTTCTTCTGATTAAGAAGGCCCTTGATGTCACTCATGATCCAGAGCTTGTTGTTAGCATAGCAGCGTACAGTCCTTAAGGGAACAACAACGTCCATACAAAAGTTGATGCAGTCAGTCGTGCAGTTCACAGCTCCCTCAATGTCCTCACCGTGTGACCCCTGCAGTACTTCCCAGTCTGTAGTTGCAAAGTAATCTCTCAGAGCCTGCTGTGCCTCAGGAGACCACTTCCTGGATGAGCGTGTGGTCGTGGGTAGCCTCCTCACTCTTGGTTTGTAGTGAGGCTTAAGCAGAATCAGGTTGTGGTCTGCTTTTCCTGGGGTGGCACTGTATGCGTACTTGACATTTGCATGGAGTCGGTCAATGGTCCTATTTCCCCTGGTGTTACAATCCACATACTGGAAGAAAGCAGGTAGTGTTGTGTCCACAGTGGCGTGATTATAGTCCCCAGAGATCAACACAATGGCCTCAGGATGCTGTAGTTTGGCAACAGCGGAGTGGATGACATCACATGCTACTTCTGCGTCAGCCCGTGAACGGATGTAACAATCTGGGCAAATAATAAGGATGCAAACTTACAGACAGAAGTTCAATGTCCCTGCAGCAGATGGAGATTTTGGTGTTTACATGTGCAGGATTGCACCACCTTGTGTTGATGTATACGGCGAACCCCCCTCCTTTTCTCTTCCTGCAGGCTTTTGTGTCTCTGTCTGCCCTGACTGCACTGAAGCCGGGTAGCTCCATGTTAGCATCCGGGATGTTTGTCATGAGCCACGTTTCAGAAAAGCACAACAAACTGCAATCTCTGTAGGTCTTGACATTTTTCACCAGCGCAGCCAGTTCATCGATTTTGTTTGGTAGTGAGTTCACATTTCCCATGATAACCAAAGGTACCGAAGGCTTGTATCTCCACTTTCTCGCTAGCCGTGTAGCCTTTAGCTTAGCACTGGCTCTCCAGCCTTGATATGGCCTCCTCACCTGGTCAGGTAACTGGGGAACCACACCGGCACGGAATTTTGTTCGTAGAGGAAACAGTTGGTTCCTTGAATAAACAAGTTTAGGCTTGATAAAATCCATATCCATAGGATAGAGGTTAATCAGTGACAAAAAAAGGAGCACTGAAAGCTCTAAAAGTACAAAATAGCACACAACACACACAGAGCTGCTGGAAGGGCTGCCACTTGCGATGGCGCCGGAAAAAAATTGCCAATGAAGCTAGCTTAGTGCTATTGTTACTGGGATTACAAGTTGGCCAGTGCTAATTAGTTAGCACTAAACGACATAATATGAAACATATAACGTTAGCCCAAAAAAATGCGCTGTCCTTATATGTTCATAGTTTTCGACCAGAGCATTAACAGTCAAGCCAGATTTGCGATGAGTGTCTTAAATTATCGATTTAAGACATAATTTTGATCAAAATTCGACTTTTATCGATTTCTAAATTGCATTATTTAGCATATAAATCTGCCCATTGTATAGATCCAGTCACTTTTCCCTCCTCCCGGCCGAGTGCATTTGTTTTCAACGAAGCCTTTGAGAAATCAATCCGTGGAGCGGTGGATTATCATATAGCTACATACACATTATGATGTGTGAAGTTATTTCTGTAGTCTTGTCTGTCGTTAACAAGAGACTACAGGTTACGGGGCGGGAGACTTGATCATTCAGCCCAGAGACATTACTGTGGAGGGAGGGGAGCCTCTACTCTCTATGTAACAACTTACAAGTCATTTATCTAACATCACAATTAGTCCGAGCTGGTTAATTAAAATAAAAATTAATTATTAAGAAAATATCCAGCATAGGTCCTCTTGAACAAACAACGGTCACGGTTTAACAATCAGAATGCGGCATTCAATAGAGCTGTATCTTAATTAGTCATTCTTTTAACTGGCAAGCTAATGATTATTAGCTTATGCATATTCATTTGGTAAAAATGTTTACGTTTTGCGTAACATTTTTCAGTATTTTGAATGCCTGTCCATCCTAATGTTTCATTATATGGGATTGATTAGAGTACTGTATGTTGTTAAATGAGTAAGTTAACAGTGGCATTTAATGGAGGAATCATGGAACGATTACTTTCCCCTGCGACTTGACTGTGACCTCAGTAACATAATTTCAGCACTTCTGGACTTGTACCCGTAAACTTGATTTCGTATTCACAGTGAAGACTTTGTAGTCGTAGAAACATGAGTTATATTTGTAGCAGAACTGACCTCTAACTGACCTTCTCTTCTCCTCTCTGCATTTCTCTGGAGAAATGCAGTTGTAAAACAGACTGACTTTTAAGAATTATTTACCATCTGAAATGTTCACAGGTAGAGGTTATCTCAGAGAGAGACAGGATGTCTGGCTCAGAGACATCTCTTCCACACTCTTTCAACCAACACCTTCACATCAAAGATAACCTTGCTCACAATGTTTGTCATGAGGATGCTAATGCTCCCTTGTGATAGCCCATAGGGGACACGGACAATAAAACTGGCTGGGAGAACAAAGGCCAGGCCTTGGGGGAATCCACAAACCAGATCATGCTGATGGGTTGCAAATTAGACAGCCCTGAAACAAACTGTTTGTAGGTCTGGGTGCCTTGTTTTCTAGTATACTAGGATAACTGAATCTCTATATTTGACTTAACTTTGGATGTTTTCACATTACTAAGCTCATAATCTGTATAATAACAATGTTTTTCCCTTGTTTATAGCTTATAAAATGACAAATTTATTAATGTAGGAAATTTTGACTTTCCTACAAAACTCGTCTGAGGTTCCACCATGGAGCCATGCTGCCATCTAGGAGTTCGTTACAGTTAAGTTGATTAAGTTGATTATACTTTATGAGACATTTATTAATGAGTAGTCATAATGGTGATAATCATTTCGGGCAAATGTAGTCTGCCTTCCTATTATGTCGTTGCTATGTTATGATAATTATACCTTGAACAATCATATATATATTACAATGCGTGTTAGAGATTGTTATCTCCGTTATTGCTGAATGTTGTCAGCCACTCATAAGAACTGCCTAATGCATGTTGTGTACAATGTTAAAATGCCATTGAAAATCGTCCATTCAAAATATATGTGATTGACCATAGTGTGAAGCAGATGAGCCCCTTGTGTAAATCATTAGTTACTTCTCGCCTCATAAAATGAAATCACGTGTCTACGAACCATCCCACATGAGGGACGGCCTATTGATTAGACACGCCCTGGAACGAGATTTAAATGTCTGCAGTAGCAGCGAGTAGTCGCATTACTCAGGTAGTTCGTTTCCGTCTGTTCTCTTCTAGTCTAGTTGTCCTTTTGTCTTTGTGTTTTTGTTCCGTCGTTTTCTAAGTCTCTTGTACTGATTTCATTCTTCAGAAGACGTATTTTTCTAGTTTGCTCTCCTTAAAACTTTAATTTTTACTTGCCATGCTAAGCCGCATGATTTGTTTTTTTAGTAAAATTCTCGTCAAGTAATAATAATTTTGGAGACACTTTTCAACCTGCCATCGAAGAGGTTATCAATCTTATTATTGTTAAATCTAGTCTTGCTTTGCGGTTACCAACCAAGCTAAAGACCTGCAGCCTGCTGCTAACCCGTTGGTCCAGGTCAGATAACCATCCAAAGCCGCTCCTCGCCTGTCACCGACACCGTCAAAATCCAGTTCCTGAAACATCACTGTCCAATATCAGCTCTCAACCTTGGTGTGCCTGGATCTTCCACCGGACTGCCAAGCAGGCCGAGCTACCGACAAACACTGGAAGCATCTTCAACCAGTTTGGAATAGGACTCTACAGGAACGTTGCTGACAAGTAGGCATGCATTAAGCAGGTTTGAATAAGAGTTGGTTCGTGAGGTTATGATACTGTTAATTTACCTAAATTCTCTCAACCATTTATTCAAGAAATTAACTCGCCATTTGCATCCCCATTTTCCCTTTAAAACTACTTCTCACTATCGCCAAACTCGGTCTGCCAGTTCACAAATTTTAAAATGAACTAGTTCAGTTCATAGTTCATAATTCCAAATTTTGAACTAAGTTCACAGTTCCAAAAATGAACTAGTTCATAGTTCTTTTTTTCCACTTGTTGCTGCGAGCTATTATTTTTCTAAATTATTGCCACAGCCCATATAGAACCACAGACAGCAATTATTTTAGCAATTTTAACACTGTAAGGATTTTTCCTATCCTCACCAACCTTTGACAGCTATTTTACACCATAATTAACCTGCTTCAAAACTAGTCTAGTAGATAGGCGAAAGTCAAAAGCAAGATGAAATTTTATGCATGGGAATCAACAGATCATCATGCAAGTTATCATTATGAAGTATTTTTCATCTTATACCATAACATGATGTTTTTCAAACCCATAGGCAAACTATGAATGTTATACTACTGTTGTTGTAAAATGATCAAAGTGCAGTTAACAGTGCAGTGTAACCTATGCTCAGTTTCCATTATTTCCTCATTTTGATCATTGTTGTATTGCCAGCCTTTAGGAATATCCATCCATCCATCCATCCATCCATCCATCCATCCATCCATCCATCCATCCATCCATTGTCTATACCCGACTATCCCTTTCAGGGTTGCAGGGGGACTGGAGCCTATCCCAGCTGTCATTGGGCGAAAGGCGGGGTACACCCTGAACCGGTCGCGAGCCGATTGCAGGGCAACATATATAGACAAATAACCATTCACGCTCACACTCACACTTAAGGACAATTTAGAGTCACCAATTAACCTAATGAGCATGTTTTTTGTTCTGTGGGAGGAAGCCGAATGCCCAGAGAGAACCCACGCATGCACGGAAAGAACATGCAAACTTCACACAGAAAGGCCCCGCCGGACCCGAGGATTGAACCAGCGACCTTCTTGCTGTGAGGCACACGCACTATCTGCTGCCCCACCGTGCCACCGCCTTTAAGAATATGATTCTTTAATTAAACAAAAATGTATCCAAGTCCTGTTGTATTAATTGAAAGAAGTCTAATACAAAGTTCTTCATTTGCTGAACAGACTGGAATGGTATTGTGCCACAAATTGTTGTAATTGACAAACAAAAATCTAGCCCACCTGTCAGAGCTGTTCCTGACCACTACTATCATTAGAGCTTAACTCACTGTACTGTGCAAACCTGTTCCTCCCACCTCTTACAAGATGGCCAATAGCACTTGAGGACAGAGCCCCTTTTTCAGAATTAATAAATAAAAATAAATAAATCAAATAAACAAGTCACTCAATTGAAAACTAAATCAACTGCCACTCAACAAAACAAAGCCCAGTCCAAAGTTACTGAAATTGTCCGTATAACGACTGATGGTGGGATGCCCAGAGTTGTAGTTTTTCTTTCAGGATAACAGTTGCAGTAAAATAATTTGGCAGCAGCAGTTAATGGGTAATGTCTGGTAACGGTATACTTCATAGCAAAATTTGAGGGGTACTTATCTGGAAGAAGGGTGGAATATGTTCCCTTCTGCTTTTATCCAAGGTTTCCTCCTCGCGCCGTGTGTCTCCATCGTCTTTCTGGCTTCTCTCTGGAAGCAACAACAGCAGCTCCTTCAGTTCCGGCAGCAGGTGTGTACGCCCTCTGTCCGAATTGCTTCTCTCGCGCTGTCCCCTGAACCTGGGACAAGGTTTCGCTCTGCTGTAACAGCCGTCCAACCAGTATCTCGCCAACAGCGTTCCTCCAGTGCATCTGTTTGCCAGCCTCAGCCACTCTCCAGCTCTCTCGATCCCTCCTACTTACACTCATGCTGCGCATCAGAGGAGATGTGTGTCAATTAAGGTCAGGTGGCACACACTCACACACCCACACACTACTCGTCACCCCGTGACACCCCACCAAACCAAAAGGTTCTAGTTCCTAGGACCATTCGTCCATCATCTATATCTAAGAGGGGGGTTACCCAGGTTGGACTTGTGGAAGCGTCTTGGTACTTACCCGGCGCCAGCCTCACCCTGTGCTCCACCCTGGCCTGTCTGAAACATCAGCCCCCAAACTGGCAAGGGGGCCCAGGGGCCCTTTGGCTGGCAGGTTGAGATGGTTCCGGCGTAGGGTACAATAGGCAAGGGCAGAGGTGGTTACGATGGAGGATGTGCTTGAGCCTGTCTTTCCCTTCTGGTCTAATCTTGTAGATAGGGAGGCTTGCATGCTGATGCCCAACTACCACATAAGCTTGGTTTTCCTACTGGTCATTCAGCTTCCCTTTGCCTTGTCCACTACTCGTCACTCCGTGACACTCGTCTTTTTATTTTTTTTTGCTCAGTGCACTTTTTTAATCCTGTGTTTTACTGAGTCAATAAATACTTTAACTCTATGCAGCTGTGTTCCAGTTCCCTTGAACAGTGGAATTACTTTGCTGGTAAAAAAAAAAAAAAACTAGTGAACTAGTGTGTGACATTTACTATGATGTGCATTGAAATTTTCTCAACACTAGGCCATACCCGGTTATAAAAAGTAGAAGTACCTGAATGCAAAGTGTTTGATCTACTCTTGTGAAATATACAAGCTAAATACAATGACCAGACTGATGAAAAAAAGGATTTAAGCAGTATGAACACATAAATGCAACATAGAGCCACAGGTCAGCTGGTTCCAGTATGTCCCCAGCAATGGTTGTTATGGAGCACTGCGCACACTGCAAGAAAGTTAGGAGCAAGGTTGTAATCCCCTTCCAGGGCTTCGAAGAGGACCCCTTGCCACCTTACTTTCATCATAGCAAAGGCCTACCTATAATGGATTGGGTATGATAATGGTGAGTGCTTCCACTCTTCCCCTCACTGATGGTAAGAGGTAATAAGGATGGCAGGTGCAGTCAGCCATGAGTACCCCCCATACCACCAATGAAGTAATTAGCTGGCGGGTAACAGCCCATGATAAACACTTACACTTGACACCCTCATGTCGTGGACTGAACCAGGGTAACCAACAAATATGTCTAGAAATGTAAGGTAGATAGAGTGGACAATTTCCTTTTCAGGTAATCTTGTGCACGTGGACCATGAGGAGTCTTGAAACATCCATTAGTGGCTCCCACACAACGGCTCAAGGCTGGGCTGTTGGCAAGGTGTTCGAAGCCATGGCCAACTTGAGCACATTGTGCCAGTGTCTTTTTCCCCAAGAGAAACCGTATTGAATCATTACATCCGATGTACAATGTCAAATACAGTCATCTACTCCATGTGCTAACCAGTAGACTGCCATGAGGACCTCCAAATATTGTACCCAGCTATGGGTCTTTGCCTCCTGAGAAGGACCATCAGTGCCTCACTAGATGACCAAGACAGGCAGTAGACAAAACAAGAAGAAGTGTAAATAGAATAAAGTGTCAACACATAACTAATGTGCTGTCTTCCTAAATGGCTGTATTCTACATAGAAACACATGCAGGAACAATTGCAGTTTTCCTTTGATTGTGTGTGTTCAGTTTAAGCATGCGCTGTGTCTATGGTCAAATCTCATATTAGCATCTTCTTACCAATTGTGAACACAATGCCTCCACAATCATACCTTCCACCTGTGAATGTCCTCAGTTTTGCAGCAAGGTGAGCTACAGAACAACAGTAAGCTCTGTCTCCCATTTTGCTCTATAACTGATACTCCTGAACTGCCCTTTCAGAGGCCACTAATTGAAGATAGGTTCATCAAGATATACTCTACTCAGCTGGGTAGATGGACTCACTGCAGCAGTGATGGACCCTTGAGTATCTGAAAGTAGTATCTTTGGGGAATCAACTATTTTGTCACATTGCACATCCATAGCCTGCATCAGCCATAACAACTTTATAGCACAAATAAAGTCAAGGTGTTTAGTGTTTTTTTAAGCTCTTAAATGCATAGGCAGGCTGCACGGTGGGGCAGCAGGTAGTGTGCGGTTGCTAGTTCAATCCCCGGGCAGGGCCTTTCTGTGTGAAGCTTGCATGTTCTTCCCGTGCATGCGTGGGTTCTCTCCGGGTACTCCAGCTTCCTCCCACAGACCAAAAACATGCTCATTAGGTTAATTGGTGACTCTAAAATTGCCCCTAGGTGTGACTGTGAGTGTGAATGGTTGTTTGTCGTGTGTTGCCCTGCGATCGACTGGCGACCGGTCTTCAAGAAAAAGGGAAATTTCTAATTCATGTTTGATACGTAAAAAAAATACGTACAGTAGTAGATTTGTATGACATGTCCATCTTGTGTAACAATAATTTCATACAATCATACACTGTAACGGGGGGGCTTAGGACCCAATTGCAGTTCCACCAGAACACAGAAGTCAGGGAGTAGGACCTGATCCAGGAAATACAGGGTAACAGACATAGTACAACATGGTACAGTACAACAACAAGGTATTTACCAGGGAGCAGGCGATTGGATTTAGTCAAAGGCAGGCAGGTCCAAAAACGAGGTCAATCCGACAGGATACCCTGGAGAGTGTTGCATGCTGCAAAGAACAATCTGGTACTGATTGTGTGTTGGAGAGCTGCTGAAGTGATGGGCTGATTGCAAGGAGCTTCAGGTGTGTGATTAGGTGAGTTGACATGTAGGCGTGGCTGAGTGAAGAAAACCACTGGCAGAACAGGTGAGCAGATGAGACAACAATGGCAGCAGGTAAGAGAGGTGGATGTGACAATACTAACTGAGATGTATGTCGATAAAAATTACTGGACAGAAGTTGAATATGAGCAACCAATCTTAATGTGACAGCCATATCATTTCACTTTTGTGACTGGAAACCGTTCTGTTCCTTTTTTGTATTCCAACATTGGTAATGAAGTAATATGTATATAATACAGACATATATAAAACATAATATTAATGATATATACTATATATTCTATATAAGCAATAAGACACAACATAGCAAGAATGCATGACGTAAAATATTTAAGATGCTTTTTTAGAAGTCTTCAAAATATAGTAGTTTTATCACAGCAGATCAACATCAATAACATCTGCGGCTGCATAATGATGTAGCCTAGTGTAAGTTCAGTCAGATTCACTTAGCACCACGGTCGTCTTTTCTTAAGTCCTCAGGAATTCTTCTTCAAATCTTTCCTTGACCCCATGACATTTTCCATTATATTCAAGGAAAAGTGATTTGGAAAGGACACAGGTAGGGTTGGGTGATACGATGTAAAATTTATATCATCATATTTTTTTGTTTTTGTTTTCTGTAGTGATGGTATTATGTCATGGAATTTTTTATTCCCCACCTACAATACTGTTCTTTCATCCCTTCCCAGGAGATTTAACGACTACACAACTACACAACACAGTTGTGTTATACCAGTTGCTCTACAGCTGCTGTTACACAGCCAGGAGCACTAATAGCAAAAGTGGTATCAATGTCCTTGATAATGACCCCAGAGAGGTCAAATACCGGGAAGTCCCACCAGTCAGCAAAAACTGAAAAAACAAACAAACAAACAAACAAACAAACAAAAAACACAAAGTACAGTTGCCCTTGACTCAACCCTCCTTGGATTCAAGACATTCATTCGTAGGAGGAATGGGGTGTGTTCAAGACAGCAAATACAGCTGATTCGGGCTGCTAACATTTAGCTGCTTAAACCAGGGATTTTTCATTCTCTGGTGGACCCCAGATCTTCTGTGTATTTTGTGGTAGTGTTTAGAGTTAGTAGTGTGGTTTTTGACCTTCTCCAGGTATTTGTAGTTGGTAACACTGTATATATTTAGCACTATTTTGTTTTGTTTTGGCTGTGGCCCTTTTTTACCTGTACATCAGGCCTCTTTTTGTTAAAACAATAAATTTGTGGTTTGCTATTGTATCTAGTTTTGCTTCGAGTAATTTGTTGATTTGGAGACTAAGTTTGCTTTTTCACTCTTTTATGTTGTGTCCCTGCTCCCCTAGACTGGGGCATGACATATGTAATGTCCCCAAAAGTGATGGAAACCTAGTGTGTGTGTGTGTGTGTGTGTGTGTGTGTGTGTGTGTGTGTGTGTGTGTGTGTGTGTGTGTGTGTGTGTGTGTGTGTGTGTGTGTGTCTGTAGCTAGTTAACTGTGCAATACAACTTGAGCCCTGTTTTTTTAGTCTAGATTTGTTTACATTTTGGCATATTGGCACAGTTGAACATATGAATAAAGTATGAAAGTAAATATTAGCACTTAATTACTGTCTCCATGGAAGATATCTGTCACTGGATTACAGTGACACTGAGGAGAACATTACAAAATGTAATGATCAGGCAAGTTCTGCTCTGATAAGTACTGATAATGATGTCCTCTGAAAGTCTAAGTCACTCAGTCTAAAAATGTGTGTATCATGTCTGTGATTATATTTGACTAAGGTATGCCTCAAAGGAGGAGTGTGAATTTTGATGCAAATTGCAACATTAAGGCTTTAAAGAGTTTTAAAGAAAATCTCTACAATGGACTGACAGCATATGTAGTTGTCAGTATAGCTGATGCATACATATGGATTTTACAGTCTGAGTTGATAGAATCATTTGGGTATCTTCCCAGTTAGTCTTCTTACTGCAAAAAACACTAGGAAGAGATCTCTTCACAGCAAATAAAACCAGGCAGAATGATCACATCAAGCAGTATCAGTGTGTAGTACATATGGGCATCGCAACAGAATTGAAAAATTGTGCACTTATCCTTTAAGGCCTAAACTCACCTGTCACACAATAGCTAGGTTGAATTTAAAAAAAAGCACCTCATAGTGTTGTTATGTTAAAGCAGCCAATTTTTTATTAATCTGATCATGTGGTGGGATATTCCCTTATGTAGGTGAAAAATAGCCAACCATCTTTTAATGTATTCACAACTAAATTGTTGAAACATTGCGAGTTACATTTTCGTTTTTTAAGTGAAATAGCATTTGTTCATATTTTCATATTATTAGTATTAGTATTAGTATTTAGTGTTATATTTTCATATTCGTTTTCGGATTAAATCACACGCTCAAGACAGTAATTTTAAAATACATGCTTGTAAATGACCAGTGCTTTTATTTCGAAGACCGGAAGTTCAATCTTTCCCATTCTACCAGACTTGGCGTTTCTTACAGGTACCCTAACGTTACACCAATTTAAGCCATTCTCGATTACGTTTACACCTCATTTTGGGCGTAAAGGGATAGCCTTCTTCCAGGCCCCGTTTTCCGCATTTTTTAATTATTTATTTCCGTGTAAACTGCAGTCTTGATATAAAAACACTGATGGTCGATAATTTAGCCCTGCGTTGAGGGCTCCAGGGAGAACTGCAAAGGATTATAAAGTCATCTCAGACCTCAGTTTTTCTTCAGCGACATGGCTCGACCACGGCTGCGGGAATACACGGCAGGAGATTTGGTTTTCGCTAAAATGAAGGGATATCCGCACTGGCCGGCGAGGGTAAGTCTGGGTTGCGGCCGGGCTGAGAGCACAGGGAGGCGGGGTTGATTTACACAATACAGCCGCTGCTTCACTGGGGGAACTGGAGGGATGCATAGGTGCCCCGGGCTGACTCCACGGCCACGTTTGGTCTGCGTATTTCTATTACTGACGACCAAAACGTCGATTAACAGCCTCTATTTTCGGCCAGGTTAAGTAAAATTGTGCATTTTAAGATGAGGAAGAAAAAAAACCGTAACATTTAATAGGCTCAGTTTTCTTTGTATATTTTCTATTCCATTCAGCTCTCGCTTGACTTGTAAAGCAATTTTTCATGTTAATGTTTTCATTAGATGCAATGCATTTAGTTGCCACCCATGGAATAAATGAGCCAGTAGCTGACCGTCTCATTTGCAGTAAAGTGTTATGTGTTAGAACTTACACTATAACGTGAGCCACCCAATAGTAGACAGAAAACGGCCTCAGATTCAGTCGTGCTTCGGGGTTATCATGTCATGAGTTCAAGTGGTCCACAGTGCAGTGGGCTATCAGGTTACAAGTTACACAGTCCGTTCTGACAGACTGTTAGTCAGTTTCATCACAGCCCCATAGGCTAGCTACATAATCATATAATATGGTAGGCATTAACAGATGTATTTGAACTATGAGCATAAGCAGGAGTATAAGAAATATTCATGAACAGTTTGTCTCTTCCTGTCTTTTAGATTGATGAGCTTCCAGAAGGAGCTGTCAAACCGCCAGCCAACAAGTACCCCATCTTCTTCTTTGGGACCCATGAAACGTAGGCACCTTTTTTCCAGGATGTGCTCCACCTAACACTTATATTGTTTAAGAGGCAAGCAACTGCCCCACTCATTAATTTGAATGTACTGGAGTTGTGACCTAGTTGCACAGTATTGCCATTTCCGCATGACATTTTTTGTGTATAAGAAGGGGCTGGGTATCATTTGAAATGTTTTGCTATGTGTGCCAGTACCTTACAGAACTTTGTTTCAGTACCTTAGTTTAGGAATATCAGCATGTTTTGAAGGACCAGTGTGTAGGATTTAGTAGCATCGAGTAGAGATCGACCGATACTGGTCCCAATTATTAATAATCAAGTGAAACCAATAGCCGATATTTAGAACCAATATTGGTTTGCAGCAAAAATTTAAATTTTGGTGTCAAAATTTAGAGTAACACACCTGGGATTAGAATGAATACAGTATACTGTTTGGTTGTTTGTTTGTTTGTTACACTGAAAAAAAGACCTTAACTTTTTATAAAATAACACAAACACAAAATCTTCATTGAAATGCCTTTAAGTTTAATTATTTTGAAAACAAAAAGTGCAGGGGCCTTCCAGCAGCATTTTTTAAAACTCACTCAAATGAATGAATGAATAAATAAATAAATAAATAAATAAATAAATAAATAAAATAAAATAAAATAGCTCCCTGAATTTTTGAAATATCAACAAAATAAACTGAAGTGAACTGTTCTGAAATTTGGGTGTGAGTTAGTACTCCCAATTCAGTAGCAGGAGACATGCCAGCACCACAGTTTTCATATCTTCCAGCTTGGAAAAGCGTTTCATTACACACGTGAGTTGTAGACGCGACGGTAAATTTACTGATTGAAAATAAAACACAATGAGAATAATCTCCTCGACGTGTGCTCTCTGCCTGACTCATATCCCTGGACTTTACGAGTGACAGGCAAAAAGACGATCATTTAACACCTGTAGTTACGTTGCTGCATCATAGTGTAGTGAGAGCACGAGCGCTGAGGGTGAGGCGACAAACAAAGACACGTTAGCGTGCAGAACTGTTAAACTTATAGGCTAGAATCGCCTCCGGTGTTGTTTATTGATAAACCAGGAGCCGCCCCACGGGCTGAGACACGTTAGGAGATTTATTATTCCCACAAAGTAACGGGCCTATATTATTATTGTGCGTCTGGCCACAGCTATAAAGCGGTTGCGGCAGGTATAACGTAGCGGTGGGTCATCATGAAATAAGCCTTGTTGAAGTTGTGAACAGTTTCATCTCCAGAACCAAACAGCGGAATTCAGCAGGTTTTCCTCCCTTATACTTGCTATAGTCTACCTACCGCTATGTTGTCATGTCTTTTTTTTTATATTTAGTAAGGAGCTTCAGGTCATGTTCAATTGGTTACGTCTTTTTTTTTTTTTTTTTTTTTTGTTGTTGTTGTTGTATGCTTGATCTGACTAGACAAGTAGGTTGATGAAATGTCAACTCTGGGCTTGCATGTTATCACTGAAATTTATTATAAGTTTGTAGTATTTTTCAGTGGCGGCTGGTGAAAAAAATTCTTGGTGGGGCTGGTGTGCCAACAGATTTCCCTGCCTAATCCAGCATAAGCATTCAAATGAACAGTCGGAAAATGACAACAGTTCCACAGTAAGTTCCACAATAGTTTCAAAGAAAAAGTAACAATACAGCTATATTAGACTTTATCAAATACTATACAATACAATCAAGGGATAAATTCACAACAAGGGTATGATTTCAGCTGAATCTACACAAATCAACAGTGTGAGTGAGTGAGTGAGTGAGTGAGTGAGTGAGTGGAGGGGGAAGTGTCTAAGGTGAGTGTGGGTTGAGTTATTATATGAAGAGAGATTTCCTATTAAAATGTAACATATACAAAGAATTGTGAACCAAGTTAAAAAATTAAACATAAACAGATGATTTTAATACACTCTAATCAAGAAAAAATGCAACATTTACTTGGAGAAAACAGCATCAGTGCCATAGAAGCAGCAAAATTTGTCATTGCATGTCACAGCCTGAGAGAAACAACAAAGCAGTCTCCACAACTACATTATTATTACATACGGTTTTTATCTACCTCTTCATTGTGCTATCTTACAGCAATGCGGTGCCCATCATCTAGCTAAATTGCTATGCTAATCTTTCCGAACACAGCTATCTTTATGCAGTTTTCCATGTAAACTTTGGATCTCTCATGCTTCTTGATCCGTTCGGAGAGGTGCTTTAAGTCAGTTAGTCCACTCTTTGTCCAAGTCGAATCACATTTGTCATTTCTGAAGAGGATACAGGGGAAACAGAAAAGTGCATAGGCTGCAGCACAACCTGCCAGCCATGTCTTATGGTTGAACCAGCTCCGACGAAAACTCTGTTTGTACAGTTTATGTTTCTCCTTGGTCTGCTGGTAAATGTTGATTTCAGGTCAGGTCCCAGCTCCTTAACGAGAAGTATATTAATAATGATTTCACCAAATTTGGTGGAAGCTGCTCTTGAACTCCAGTTCTTACCGCATCGTCCCACTATGAAAAAAACCTATTGCTGGCTCCTCATGTAGCTCTAGCAATCCTAAACTTTCACGTATTTTACGTAGCACTTTGGGTGACATTTCCAGCGCCCCACAGGCTTTAAATTTGGCAACATTGATAGGCCTATTATTCATAATTTTTCCCTAGCAACCATAACCAGATCTGCCGAGCGCCCCGTGAGAGAATGATGCGCTGTCTGTCAGTGGAAATTCACTGTTTAAGGAGTGTCAGTTGGTGGAAATGTTGTTTAAATGGTTAATAATGTGTGTTATTAATGTGTCCCTACGTGCAATTTTAAAATTGCACACACACGCTACTAAGTAAAACTGACATTGATTAAAAAAAAATGCAAAAAATATCCTTCCCCTCCACAGCTGGTGGGGCGGAGCCCCAACACCCCCTATGGGCCAGCCGCTGCTGGTATTTTTAAAACTTCAACATAGAGGGTTTTTATTGCAACTTCGACTGACTCTGTTGCCTTGCATCTGCTGGATCACAGGAGCAGTCGTCTGATTCTCCTTGTCTGTGGCACTGCATGTAGAGGCCTCAGTGTTGATTGGCTGTCACTCACTCACTTGTGCCATGTAGCCTATCAGTGAGGGCTGTGGGCGGGACATTGGAAAGCCAAAGGAGCGTGTTTCAAAATACATTAATTTTATCAGTTATCTGTGGAAAAAACGGCCGATGCCAATGATCGAACAAATGCTGAATATCGGCCGATAATTGGTCAGTCCCTAGCATCGAGTAGTAAGGCTACAGATTACAATTCAATTCCCCTCACATCACCATCACATTCCAAGTATATAGGAGAATCTACGGTGGCCACTAAAACGCAAAAGGCACTCTCTAGAGCCACTGTTCGGTCTGTCTGTTCTGGGCTAGTGTAGAACATGGCGGTGCAACTTGGCGGACTCTGAGGAAGAGGACCCGCTCCCTCTGTAGATATAAGGGGCTCATTCCAAAGTAATGAAAACACAATGATTCTTATTTTCAAATGATTATAAACTAATGAAATCATAATCACAAATATAATATTCCATTTCTGTCAATAGATCCACCTAAATCCTACACACTGTGTCTGACTAATGTGCAAGCAGGTTGTTAACAGGAATACAGAGAAAGGACCCAAATGCAAATGACTGAGGCAGATCTGGTACAGTTCAGTGAGTTAATAATATAAATGGTACATAGGCTTGGTAAATGCGGCAGGAAAGGATCAAAACCAGGTAGCAGTCCAACACAAGCAAACAAATCCAATAAGGAGCAGGCAGGTCATGTCCAATAAACAAGTTATTGTAGGTTAAGTGAAGTCAGGCAGACAGGCACAGGTCACAGAAGGACATGGAAATGACTTAACCATGTGGTAAGGAACAAAGGAAGTAAGACCACTACATATAGTGAGTGGTAGGTGAGGAAGTATGCTGGGAAGTCGAGGAAACTGCAGAGCAGATGAGGGAAGTGAGAACAGGTGTGTGGCTGGGTGAGGCAGTCATGGTTATGGAGAAAGAAGAGAATGTCTGAGGGCATCTGGTGGATAAGCAGAGAATAGCACTGAAGGGCCTAGGAAAAAGGAAATGTGTCTGAAGAGGAGGAACAGGGAGACACACTGGACCTTTAAGCTTTAGCACTAAAGTTCATTCTTGTCTCTGGAAATAATAGTTTGACAAAGAAATTCTATAATTTTAACTCATGGCTCACAAGTGTTTTGCTGTTTTGTCTGGAGCTTTCAACCACATCTTACCGTCTTCATCCACAGATGAAGTTTGCTTGGTTGTCATCATGTGACCTAAATATGATAAAGTGTTAAATGCATCCATGTTAAGTAAAGAACCAAAGTCAAAAGGTTTTCTGATTTAGATCAGCCAATATATGATTAAATAATAAGTGAACGTTCTATGAATCTGAGTGATACCCAGTTTTATTACATGACAGGTTTTGAATCTCAATGTCTGACGCTCTTCTGTCACTACTCGAGTACTGAGGTTTGATATCAAGGACTATGTATAAGCAAACACCTTTAAAAATAAACGGGCTCAGCTCAGCTTTACCATTATAGGTTTTTATAGTTTAGTACTCAGTGCTTTGGTTGGAAGTTGCCTAGCTGCTCATATTTTCTGAATAAATCTATATCTTAAAATTTTAACATGGTTATGATTAAACTTCCAGTCATTCTGTGCTTACTGCTGAATTAAACTCCTGACACCTGATCTGTTTTTCCAGGCTGATTTAGCAATAGTAATTGTCGCAAATATCTCTTCTCCCTTCTTTAGTGCATTCTTGGGCCCAAAGGATCTACTGCCCTACAAGGAATTTAAAGACAAATTTGGCAAGTCGAATAAGAGGAAAGGCTTCAACGAGGGCCTGTGGGAGATTGAGAACAACCCTGGAGTCAAGTTCACAGGCTATCAGGTCAGTCGGCAGTTTATTATGTCTGTGGTTCAAAGAGGAAGACAGAGGAAGAAAACATGGGGGGAGAAAGGGATGCCAGACAGGTCTGATGTTCAACAAAGCTACGTTGTTGCCTCGGGAAAACTTTAAGACACAAATGAAATGACTGTTCGAGCAGATAGTGTTTGTGTAAGGAAGACTGATTAATCTTTCATAACGTGCCATTTTACATTTATAAATTTGAGGTGTCAGTTACTGTGGAGCTAGTCATTTCTGCATTTAGTCTTGGAAAAAAAAATGATGGGCGTCTTTCATACACAGGCCATCCACCAACAAAGTTCATCAGAAACAGAAGAGGGGGGAAACACTGCTGATGGCAGCAGTGAAGGGGAGGAGGGTGAATCTGTTGAGGAAGAAGATGACAAGGAAAAGCTGAAGGGGGACAAGACTGGATCCAAACGGAAAAAGACAGCCACCTCCAAGGTACTTCAGCTGGTAAACATACTAACACATGAGTGACGACAATTCAGGTATAATAGGAGCACTGAAGATGATGTGACAATTACAACCAGCCTGAAAATTAAGCTCAGTTTAGAGCAAGGCAGCCCAGTGCAGGGCATGTGGGCCAAAGTTGGCCTGGCATAGGGTTTCTTTGGCCTGCCAGGTGTTTCTAGCAAAAACAAATAAAAGAAAAAAAATATTTTAAGAAGTTATAGTATACTAGTTATAGTATACTATACTATATAGTCGCTGTTTTTGCTGTTTTATTTTTTTGTGAGTTGGGCAGAGTGACACTTTGCACAGGAAGTCAGTCAATTAAGGAAACTTGGCATCCTAGTCCTATTGTGCGTTTTAACAATACAATGCAATAGGTGTTTGCTTCTGGCCCTTGGTCCACCATTAAGAACCGATCTTTTGATCATGTCTCATATAATTTTTGCTTGTTTGAGATTTGGAGTGAACAGTGAAGGTCATCAGCTGCATATCATTTGCAATACTGGTGGAACAATCTACCCTCTACCCACTTACATACTCATATCATCAACATGTGAAGTTGAATGCTTAGTGTTTTTGCACATTGACATTTTGGGATTTTGAGTGTTGTACTTTGCCTTGAATAAGGCTGCATAAAGTCTGGAGGCTGCTTTGCAGTAAATGTTGTGGTTTGATCATGCACAAACAGGATGACACTGGCAGTAAAGGTCTAACTCACTTCATACAAAGTAGCCCGTACTTGTCTGACCTTGTCTAAAGATTAAAGTGTTTTTACACATTTCAAACGTCGACACTTGAATGTGGGATTAAAAATGTGTCGTCATAGCCTCTACTTGGCTACATGCCACTGCCTCCCTTACCACCTTCCAGGAGTTATTTTGGAGTATCCCGGAAGTCCCTTGAGTGTCTTTGTAGCCCAGATGCTATTGATCATCGAAAAGGGGGTAACAGTGCACATCTTCATACAGTCTCTCTTAAAAGCCATTCATGGTGTTGCACTTAAGGCTGGGCGATATGGCAAAAAATGTATCATGACATAAGTGTTTTATATCGGTCGATATCGATAATTATTGATATTTTTTATGACCTATTTAAAATAAGGACCAGGAGAAAAATACATTAAATTTAAATATTTTTATTTTAAATTTGACCTTCCTCTGATTATAATCCCCTCAGCTATCAAGGCAGAAAGGAAAGGAAATGTCAACACAACCATGGAAAACACTCAAATAATAAGTATGAATAAAAGTGTAAAAATGTAAACAGAGAGAAACCTGAGCACTTTTTTTCTGCATGTTTAGTGCAGAAAGTTCACAAGCTGATTCACCTTCTGCTGAATAAAATGTTTTCAAATATGTGCAGTGTTTTGTAAACATAGCAGAAACTGAGGTAGACTTGACATCAGTAACATACAAAAGAACAAACATGATAGACAGTACAGTAAGACTGACTGAACTATAAAACCAGCCTAGACATATGAATAACTTCAGTCACTCTTCTTACTCTAAACATACATGAACAATTCAATTGTATTTTTATTGCAAGTGTGTTTAAAAAAAAGCATGTGTAAGAGATTTTTAGAACCAGGCTTCACGACAGTGCTCAGCAGAAGCACGTCTTTAGCTATATGATATGCCGCTGCCTCCGTTATGTCTTTGTGTCTTTTAGATGATTTGTCATCAGGCCCTGATGCAGAGAACCTCTGTATGGTGGTCTGCTGCTTGCTCACTGCAGCACTTACTTTCTATTTCTCATCTCACTCCTCGCGAAGAATCAAACAACGCGACAACGAGATGGCGCAACCGAACTTGATACTGTTACATGATTGGTGTGTTAGCGTGTCACTCCCACTGATCAGCGATTACTTCCTATGTTGCTCGGTTACCTGAGAGCAAGTGCCTTTGTTCATGCAACCAACCTTGCTTCGCAACTTCTGGTTTCTTCCGACAAAGAAAAACATTTTTCGAATGTTTTATCGAGTGCATTTTTTATTGATATTGATTACGTGTCTATCGCGAGACATATCGTTATCATTTTATTGCCCAGCCCTAGTTTCAGTTAATTAGAAAGTCGAAAGGTGACACAAGTAGTGTCTCTACACACGTGGTCAGACACAGGTGTGAGTCTTCGAATAAAGGATTTTTTTAAAATTGGGCAAGATTGTTGATTACTTCATTTCTTTTCTGTTGAAAATTAGTCAGGAGTTAGTTTTCACTGTGACACTTCTCAATGTTTCAGTCATTCTGTCTTACTGTACTCATTATGGCATTCTCTTTTGTGCGACCTTCCCCTTATTTAAGAAAAAAAGAGATGGAGTGCAAGCACTGCCACAGTGTGTTACTGTATTAATGCATAAGCCATTGCTGCTGTAAATGGAAGCAGGTTGAAAAAGTCACAGACATCCTGCTCTTCACTTAGCAACCACTGTTGCCTAGCAACTGGGCTCCATTACGCACAGCACATGTGGTGCAGCCAAAGGAATGTAGCACTGTTTGGAAGCGGTGTGCTGATGTGTGTGTCCTGTCACATCATTGAAATACTGAGAGTGTGTGTGTTTGTGTGTGTGCAAGAGGTATACAAGGGAACTGCTCACTTGTGGGGACATTACATAGACTTACATTCATTTCCTGGAGCCTTCCCCTAACCATAACCACTATTTGCCTATTGCTAACCCTGTACTTAACCTAACCTTACCTACCCTGTAACCCTATCCTCAGTCTGCACCCTAAAATTGAATGATTTACATTAAGGGGACCTGCATTTTGTCCCCATAAGGCAGGTGAGTCCCCACAATGTGACTGTGTAAACAGATTTTTGTCCCCATAACGTGATAAATACCAGGTGTCACACACACACACACACACACACACACACACACACACACACACACACACACACACACACACACACACACACACACAGATGCACAATGAACAGTGGTGAAGTTATTGAATTTTAAAATGGACCTCTTGAAGCATTTAAGTTTTTATAAGCAGTTGATGCTTTGGTTTAATGGGATGGGTTGTGCCACTGCTACTTCTGATGAATCTACTGCTACCACTACTACTACTACTACTACTACTACCAGCATTACTAGTACTGCTACTACTACTTTAAATTGTGTTGATAGTTGATTAATTAATAATGAATTACTGTGACAATTAGCTTATTAAAGGACTAATCAGTAGTTTTTTGTAACCATATAGATATTGATCATATAAATTTGAGGTACCTTAATACATAAAAGTTTAAATTACACATGAAAATAGACTTGAATCTGTATTTTGTGCTAAGACAAAATCTTAACTCAAGGTCCGCTGACTAGTTTTTCTAGAGTTTTCAACTGCATCTCAGTCTTCATTAGCAGATGGAGTTTGGTTGAAAAGACAATGTCATATACAGTTGAGCTTTCAGTGAACTCCTCCCTCGGGGGATAGGTTAGCTTAGTTTTTAGACTTTAGACTTTTTAGCATGGCAAGGCAGTGTACATGGGGCTGTAGTATTAGTAGGAGTGCCTTATATTTTTTAGCCTGTTCAACACCAAAAATTCAGCAAAATGAATGGAATCAATTAAACAGTGAGTTTGTCTGCTTATACGTAACTTGCTAACATTGCCATGCCTGCCTAACAACTTACTTAATGCCTACGGTAATAAAGTACTGTTTGTACCAAGGACCATATCATTTGCCAGTGACTTTATTTTGTGGGGTGGCATGTTTGAACAGGAGTGGGGAACGTCAGGGCCATATATTCAGCCTGCAAGATCTTTGATCTGTCCCCCAAGGTCATTTATGAATACAAAAAAAGTACTCAGAAATCCAGAAACAATCTCTAAACAGGATATACTTTTTCTGCAATAAAAGAAATTAACATAAAATAGTAGACTAACATGTCCTGCCGAAAGGTCGCGGAATGTTACATGACCCGCCATCGCTGACATGCATCATATGGCGACTGTCAAGAAAAGAAAAGTAAATGTGGAGTGTTGTACTTTCCAAGAGAAATGGACAAACTTTTTTTTGTTGTTGAAGTTAAAGTCAAACTTGTGTGCTTAAGTTAATTTAGGGGACGCACTTACAGTGATGAATAAGGCCAATCTCTAGCATTATTACAGCTTGAAACATGCTAAACTGGATGAGGTGCAAAGAAAAAAGGGCTTGGATAAAGTTAATGGTCTTCAGCGGAATTTGGGTGCCCAACAAGCAGCTTTCATAGAACCACATTGTGACGGAGACAATGTTATACAGACATGTTTTATGGTGAGTGAACTAATACCTAGGGATGTGAAACCTCATCAGAAACATTTTTCCAAAGTGTCAGTTTGTCTCTAAGAATCCCCACCCCTGTGTTGGTCAATTCAGGTTAATAGCATATGCTGTGTAGGTGATGGTCCTGGATGCAACTATATCAGACTGTCTGGGACTGTTAGCAGTTCTTGTCAGCTCTTTCCCTGGTTTGGGGAAGTTTCCACTCTAGCAGCTCCAGCCAAACCTTTGACATTGATTAACGCTGCATTTTTGAAGTTCATCAATTAGTTATCATCCTGATCATTTTCTTTGGGAAAGCCAAAACTCACTGTTTGAAATTACAAACAATAAGGATTAAAAAAATGTATCTTTAATACTATGCTACAACATGAGGGCTAACTAAGTATATCCTGCAATACAAGAACAATGCTGTTTCAATATTTCAATGTCTGGATCATCAGCTGGTGAGAAATGTGACTTTTTGCCTGGACTTGTTAGCCTGAGTCTTTTGGCATATCTATATATATATCATTGTATATCATGTATGCAACCATCAAGTTCATATGTAAGACACTTTAACGTAGTTCTTGTTTTAAGTAAACCAGCCCACTTCAAACATCAAAAATTAGTTGTCGCCAGCTAGAAATGAGAACCTAGTTTAGTTTACTTCAATGTGAAATCTAAGTCCCATTGTTTAACATCCATAAATCAGCCTCTGTTACTATTGTAAACAGTGAATGCACAGCACTACAATCCAAAACTTTACTGGTGTAGTAGCAGTAACTAAGGGAGGTGGGAATCTGTAAATTTTAATGTGATAACTTTACATTTTTTGTTTTGTCTAAAAAACAGTCCAAAAGTTAAGATATTCAGTTTACTTGAATAAAACAGAAAAAAGCCACAAATACGTAGGTTTGAAACACTAGAACTAATGAATCTTTGTCAAGTTTGCTTGATAGATAATTAAATATGAGTACCTGGAGATGGAGTTTTTTTTGCAGACCAACTAATGATTTCAGCACTAATTTCTATAAACAGATATCTGCATATGAACGCAGTATTTGTGTCTAACAGACAAGATTTTGGTATTATAAGCATTCTGGTTTTCATTTGTATTCTGTATGCAGCCCAAGTAGTATTGACCAATGACATTTGAGTGGGCTTTGGTTGCATGCAGGTAAGCACATAACACATTGGCCGGACCCATTGGCAATCGTCTGATGACAATTTAACTTTTAGTTTTTTTTATTTATTAATTTATTTTCATGTACCTGCATCCATACGCAGGTATCTGTTTATAGAAATTAGCCAACATGTCTTCTGGACCTAAAACACTAATACTAATCAGATAGTAAACAATGGCCAGCATGCGGAAGAGGAAGGATTGGCATGTATATCTTATCAGTAATTCCGGATATCTGCTGGCTACACGGGACGCCCTGTAACATTGGCCATTTCCCCAAGCAGCAAAATCGTCATCAGATAATAGCCGGTGGATTCCAAGATTTCAGCACTAGCTGTCTGTTGTTCCCAGTATTAAAGGGGGACTCAATTACACATCTAAGTGTTGAGGAGTGTCACTGCACAGGTGAAAAATTTGTATAAAGCCTTATGTGTCTCAAGTGATGTCTCTTGTGTCAGCATCAGTTGCATCATAATCATTTTATTACATTTCCATTTCTGAGGGTGAAAATGTATCCATCATATAGTGCCCTCAAAAATTCCACAATGGAACAAAAGAAGTCGAGTCCATAGCATGTACTCAGCTTTCTGCTAACAGTTCCACAATGCAATACTCAGGGCACAAAAGTAAGCTAATACCTTAACCTCAGACCTTTTCAAGTTTTCTATGTTTTGCTATGTCTCAGACTTAACTTAAAATTGCACACAACACTCCATAATGACAAAGCAAAAAAAAAAAAAAAAAAACACTTTTCAAGTGTTTTGTAAATGTTTTTTTTTTTTTTTTTAATGAAATATCCCATTTATGTAAGTATTCAGACCCTTCACCTAGTACTTGGCTAAAAAACCTTTGGCAGCAATGACAGCCTCAAGTCTTCTTTGAAAGAATCCTACAAGTGTGCCATACCTTTCTTGAGGGAGTTTCTCCCATTCTTCGTGGCAGAATCACCCAAGCTTAGCCAGGATGATATGGGAACGTCAGCACAAAGCCATTTTCAGATCTCTCCAGAGATGCTCTATGAGGAACATAGAGATCTCTCCCTAATAAGATGGAAGAACTTACGGCACTAGCCAGACTGCAGTGAGTGCCAGGAGTGTATTATGATGTGCTTCACAGAGACATGACTAAATGAACTTATTTCGGACACGCGTGTTGCTTTGGAAGGATTTCAGAGAGCAAAAGAGAGCGGTAAGAAGAAGGGTGGGGGCATAGTGATGTTTGTTAACAACAGATGGTGAATCTCAGGACATATCAGTGTAAAGGAGCAATGCTGCATGATAGACACAAAGCTGCTAGCTGGTAGCATTTTCAACCTGAGCCTCAGTCTGGACAGAGTTCCAGCCCTGTGGAACACTTCCTGTGTGCTTCCAGTCTCAAAGACTGTGCACACCAGAGAGCCCAGCCACTTCAGGCCTGTAGCCTTAACTTCCAACCTGATGAAGATCATACACAACCACCTCCTTCACCTGTTGAGCAGTGAGCTGCACCCCCTACAGTTTACATATTGACCAGGCATTGGTGTTGAAGACACAGTGTTCTACCTGCTTCACTGATCTTTTTCCCACCTGAAAAACACTGGGAGTACTGTAAGGGTAATGTTTTTTGACTTCTCCAGTGCTTTTAACACAATCCAACCATCACTGCTCAGGGGGAAGCTGGAAGGAGCTGGAGTAGACTTTCACCTGGCTGCAAGGACTATCAACTACCTCACCAACAGAACACAGTATGTGAGGCTTAGCAACTATGTGTCTGATGGAGTAGTGTGCAGCACGGGGGCTCCACAGGGTACAGTGCTCTCTCCTTTCCTGTTCACCCTCTCCACATCCAACTTCAGACAAAACACTGACAACTGTCACATCTCAGACGATACAGCCATCGCTGGACGTGTATCACAGAGGAATGAACTGGAATACATAAATGGTGTGAATTTGTGAGTTGCACAGACTGTGAGCAACTGACTGAGAAAATTGCACAGGTTGAAAAGAAGTTTGAAATGTTGCAACAAATAACAGCATCTGTACACACTGCTGAAAATGGACAGACCTTTATTAATTAGACTGTGGACACACTGCCCATCTGGACATGTCCTAACGCCACTGGATTTGGTGTTGAGGCTCCGAAACTAGCCTTTCCTACTTACTGGCACAGGACCAGCACCAGACCAAGAGTATCCACTCCAGACCAGTAAAAAGTGAAAAAAGACTTTGCCTGCCACTGCAGAAACTGATCAACTGTCAATCAAATCTTGTATTCATATCAGGCCCCATTCCAAACTTGGAGAAAGGCATCAAATCTTTCAGCAGACTCCTTGCCCTGAATACATGGCAGACATCGGTATGCCTCAATCATGGGATAGGTTTTTTGACATCTCAGTATCTTTTGGAACTGTCATAAAATGCTTTAGGCCTGATGGGGTACATTCAAACATCACTGGTTGCAGACTGCTCAGCGCCAACCTGCATCATGCTCTTGGCATGCTGTACCAAAACAAGAATACACAGATAAGTGCCAAGGTCAGCCTGCACAGGCTGGAAGCCTCACCAGACCCTCTGCTTCACATCACCGAAGGCATCCAGAGAATGTCTCTTTTCCAGACGGGGATCCAACGCCCCTCATCCCCCTCTTCATCACATTCTCCAGGGAGCCAGTCTCTACAACAATCACCAATCAAGGAGTTACTTAAAGCTGCCACACTGAAGGTCAGTTAAATTGGTGAGCTATTAAAGAACAGTAACCACAGACATGATCACTTAGGTGTCTATCAGAAATGAAACAGATGCCATGCCGCTTTCTTAAATGTACCATTGATCTTTAACAGCCAGTGGCATGGTCAAACACATCATAGCAATCACAGACCATCTGGTACATTAGTAATCTTAAATTTGTTAATGTTCAGCCATAGTCAGTCTCCTCTCCTATCACAGAATCCCTACAGCTTTTTAACGTCAGATCATTCGCGACCAAATCTTTACATTAATGATCTGATAAGTGAAAAGAACTTGCATTTTATGCTTTTAGTTGAGACATGGCAAAACAGCCAACTGGTGTAGCTACACTGATTTAAACAGTGACAAAACTGAAGTCCTCCTCATCGGCACCAAGTCCACACTCTCTAAGTCTGCCAGCTTCTCCCTTACAATCGACAGCTCTTCAGTCTCCCCCTCCCCTCAGGTAAAGAGTCTGGGTGTCATCCTCGATAGCTCACTTTCATTTCAATCTCATATTAATAACTTTTCCCAGTTTGCATATTTCCATCTACACAACATCAATCGTCTCCATCCCTCCCTCACCCCCCGTACTACTTCTGTCCTCGTTCACAGCCTTGTCACTTCCTGTATTGATTACTGTAAGTCTCTCCTCTTTGGTCTTCCTCACAAATCCCTCCATAAGCTCCAACTCGTACAGAATTCAGCTGCTTGCATCATCACCAAAACCCCCTCTTTTCACCACATCACCCCTGTCCTTCTGCAACTCCATTGGCTCCCGGTCAAATTCAGAATTGAATTAAAAATCCTCCTGTGTGCATTCAAATCTATCCACAACCTTGCCCCTCCCTATCTGTCAGATCTCCTCCATGTCACCACCCCCTCCCGCTCAATCAGGTCCTCCTCCTCCATCCACCTTACCGTGCTCCCTGCCCGCCTCAGCACCTTGGGGAGCCAAGCTTTCAGCCGCTCTGCTCCCCAACTCTGGAACTCTTTGCCACCGGACATCTGTAACATCGACTCTCTTCCCCATTTCAAATCTAGACTCAAAACCCACCTGTTCAAGAAAGCATACTCTCTCTGATTGCACTGTCCACTTTTTAGCTCTTTTTAGCTCTTTTAGCTCTCTGTGTATAGCTCTTGTTGTTTCACTGTTCTTGTTTCATCTTTGTAAAGTGTTCTTGAGTGTCTAGAAAGGTGCTTTTAAATAAAATGTATTATTATTGATAGAGGCTTGTCCCCCAAGTTCTTTTTATCAGTCAGTTAGACAAAACAGGACATGAGGAGGCATTGCAGCCATTTTTTCTAACCAGTTTGTGTGTAATGACATTGACCTTGGTAAATTTACATACATCATTTGAATATCTTGCTCTTGAGCTCGAAGCAGAATTACCAGTGGTCATTATTACATTGTATGGACCACCAAGATATTTATCTGTGTTTTTGCAGGAATTCTCACAGCTGATCGCACTTAGTAACTAAACATTACAGATTAATCCTGAATGTAGACCTGAATATCCATATTAAGAAAAAGAATGACTCCGAAGCTATGGAGCTTGTGAATTTAATGGACAGATTTGAATTTACACAACATGTAAATTAAGCCACTCCTCAACATTCTGGACTTGGTAATAACAACAGGGTTAAACATTGACAGTGTTTTGCTATTAGAATTACCTATTTCTGACCATCACTGTATTTTTTGATGCCAAACTAATCTTAATAACAACTAAAAGGGAATTTCTGGTTCAAAGATGTTTCCTTGATGACAAGGCTGAAGAAAAGTTTAGTAATATGAGATCATTTGAGTCACACAGCTATGACTGTTGTCTAAATGACATGGTTTAACATTTCAACGATACCATGTGTCGCTCCACTAAAGGTTAAAAAGAGGTCGACTGCCAGAACCCTATGGTCAAACAACGAGAGGAATAGATTCTGTCAGCTGAGCAGAGGAAAAGTGGGCTCACAGCTCACTGTAATATATACAGTACAAAGAAGTTACGACTGTCTACAACAAAGCAATACGTCTGGCAAGAAAATACTTTTCCAAAATTATTACAGAGAATGCTAGGAATATTATTCTCCACTGTTGACCAGCTACTCAGCACCGTCCCCACCAGTCCACAGGTCTTTACATCAAACTGTGAAGAACTGATATCGTTCTTCTAACAAAATAACCTCAATAACCTCAGCCAGCACTTCCACTGATGTGAACATAGATGAGCTCAGTAAACCCTATAAGAAAAAAAGAAAAAAGAAAACCTGCGTAACATTAGCTAAGCTCTGCAGGACTGTCACTGAGTCCAACTGGTCCACCTCATGTTTTGACCCTGTTCTTAAAGCATTTTTAAAGAAGAAGAAGAAGAAGAAGAAGAATCCTTTATTAATCACTGCACACCATCTCTGCAAACAGGCATCTTCCCCAATGCATTTAAGACTCACTAAATCTTGGCTGATATCCAACCATAATAAGATACTGGAAAAGATAGTTTAAGCACAAATTCATGCCTTTCTTAACGAAAATAACATTCTTGAGTAATTTCAGTCATGCTTTAAAAACATACCACAGCACTGAAACTGTGCTTACTAAAATATTTAGCGATCTCAGGCTAATTTCTGATGAAAATAAGGTCTCAGTTGTCCTCTAAGTGCATTTGGTATGATTGACTATGATATCTTAATCAATCATCGTTAATAGTTGGTTGGTCTTTCTGACTGTGTGTTAAACTGGATTAAAACATACATCAAAGTGAGAAAGTTTTATGTCGGTCTGGGTCTGAGAGATCATGTGTCTGAGAAACATGGCATCTGTTTTGGGGTTGCACAAAGCAGCTGCCTTGGTCCAGACACACAACTGTACATCTCTGCCCAAACCAAATGATGCTGTAGCTATAGACTCCATTACTGACTGTCTTACTGCAATAAATATATGGATGAGCAATAATTTCTTGAAGTTAAATGAGGACAAAACTGAAATCTTATTAGTTGGCCTTAAAACAAAAAGGGATATGCTGTTTAATAATCTAATAGGTCCTAGACTCAGATGTAAACTTCAAATCCATTGTCTATTACACCCTAAAGCTCTAGAAGACACTACCTACAGATATCAGGGTAGCCAACTCGCTTAATATTTTCAAAAGAAAGCTAAAAACGTTGCCTCACACCTGTGCACTGCTGCACTTCTTTGAAAATGTTGTATTCATTGGTTTTATTCTCCATCTGATTTTACATTGATTTTGTATCTGTTTTTATGTCCATTCTGTCTTTTTTATATAAAGCACTCAGTTGTTGCAAGTGATTTCTTTCTTGTGCAGCATTTTGAGGTGCAATTCTTACATGAAAGGTGCTATATAAATAAAGTTTATTATTATTATTAGTAGTAGTAGTAGTAGTAGTCGTAGTATTATTATTATTAATGATAATAGTAATAATAATTATTATTAATAATAATGATAATTCTCAGGCATCTGTCAACAAAACAGAATGAAATTAACAACACAATGGCTACAATTCAGTACAAATAAATGAAATTTAAAGCACAGCCTAGAGCATCTAGTAGGCTTATTAAATAATAACAAAATATAGGCTTAAAAGGGTGTCCTACTCTCCGTAACATTAGGCAAATCTTTAATATTAATCTAAATTTTCTGACAAAAAAAACCCCCAACATATTTACTTTTTCAAGTTTGAGCACGAGGTATAACGGACTTACAGCTTTGCTTGCAGTGCTGATCACCCTTTCTGATAATGAAAAAGTACTTCAGACCACCTTCGACACCAGTGGAGAGTGGCTGGCATTTTTGATTTCCACCAGAGAAGGGGACCTTCGTCTATATCTAAAATGCTGCTAAGCTGGAGCTGTTGCATTTTTTTGGGGGGGGGCACTTCGCTTCGTTTGGCATCTGTTTTTTTCTAATTCCCCTTCTGAGGAGAGGCTGTCACGTGGCATGCAATTATGATTGCTTCAAATTGTTACACCTTTTTGCACAAGTTATTTTTATGACAAATTGCATTGTTTACAAGCAGTTCTGTCATCGCTTTAATAGCTTCTTCACCCACACAGACAGTGGTGCTGAACAAATATTCTTAAGGCATTTATTATATATATGCGCACATTACACAGCAGAATTTTTTTCATAACTGTAATGAAACATACACTGTTGCTGTTTTCAAACACAAGATACCATATTAATGTATTATAGCCCAACCCTAGTGGTCGAGTTGCAATGTGAATAATGTCATCATTACGTCTTTTTTTTAAACTGTCAATCAGTTAAATCTGTGGAATTCTCTTTTAAGTAAACTATCAATCAAGAGGTTTTAACCATATTTTTTGAATTATAGTGAGGAGACTTACTTACATTTGCGTCATGAATTCCTTCATTCACTTAAAATTATGCAACAACTTTATATATAACATATTCACAGCACAAGATTTACTTCAGTGTAACATTTTTAAAAAAGTTACACCCAATAATATATTTGCCAGTTTGTATAATAATGTATCAAATAATGACAGAAATGTTCCTTGCCACAAGGGAACTGTGTGCAGTAAAGTAATTTACTACTGCATAGACTAATGTGTAAATGATTGTCCTCTTTTTTTTATAAACATATTTTATTGCCATTTTTAAGAAATCATCACAAAGTATACAATGACACAGATTGTTCCAATAACGAACCCCAACATCCTCCAACCCACCCCAACCCTCCCTCCCCTCTTAAACTAAACGCTCCCAATCCTAGGTCAACAAACTCTGCTAACAGTAATGACAGTGATAACTAACACTTATCACAGTTAACAATAACAATACTGAAAATAATTAATGAGGTACACTAAAATGCAAAGAAAAGTAAAAACTAACTGAATCGAAAATGAACAACAACACCAATAATAATAATACCTGAAGTGGTCAGATTGCTGTAGATTGAAGGCGCTACCCGCTGAGCGAAGCTGGAGCATGTACCCCCACTGTAGAGACCTTGTTTTTCCCAACCAGAGAATCTGGCATCAATCTTCGCAGGCCTGAATAGTTTGTTGCTGCATATTGCTATCTGGATCTTTTCCTTTCTTGTGAATTAAAGATATGGCAGCTTGTCTGAGAGTGGGCGGTAATATGCCTTGCTGCAGAGATTCATTAAACATCTCTAACAGGAGGGGGGCAAGATGTTTAGAAAACTTTTTTTAAAAATTCTACACAGAAGTCGTCAGGCCCTGGAGATTTTCCACTATTCATAAGTGTAATGCCTTTAATTATTTCAGCTATACTTATTGGAATTTCCAAGTTGTTTTTATCTTCAGTTGATATGTTTGAGGTGTTCTGTTCTGCAAAGAATTTTAACTTTTCAGAATTGCCCTTTAGTGACTCTGATTTATAGTGTTGGGAATAAAAGGACCTGAAAGTGTCATTGATCCCAGATGGGTCAGTAATTATTCAACCTGAGGTGCTTTCTATTTGAGTAATCAATTGGGAGGCTAGCCAAACCTTTAGCTGTTGTGCAAGAAGACGACCTGCTTTCTCTCCACACTCATTTAAAATGCTTTGTGTTTTGAGTAATTATTACTCTGCCTCCTTTGTTGATAGAAGATTGAATTCAGTCTGCTTTTCAACTTTTTCCTATACAGTTCTGCAGTTGGAGCCATTGCAATCGATTTTAATAGTTCTTCTTTTTGTTCCTTTCTTGTCCTGTTACTATATGCCGAATATGAAATAATTTTGCCCCTAAGGACTGCCTTCAGAGTCTCCCAAAGTAAGCCTGGGCTAACATCGTTAGTTTGGTTGGTTTCTAGGAACAAATTTATAGCTTGAGTGATACAGGTACAAAATTGAGAATCTGACAGAAGTGTATGGTCCAGCTTCCAGGGACAGACTTCTCTGGGATGGGACCTGAAGTTCAGGTCTAGCACTAAGGGGGAGTGATCCGAAATCACCTTTGCCACGTATTCAGCAGAGACTACTGAGGGGAGAAGCATTTTATCGATGACAAAATAATCTATGCGAGAGTGAGACTTATGAACATGCGAAAAGAAGGAAAACTGCTTATCTGCTGGATGTAGAGATCACCAAGGGTCAATATAGCCATATTGGTTCATGAATTGTGATAAAGTCTGTGCCATTTTAGAGGGGGTTACAGATTTATGGTTTGATTTATCCAAGAGGGGGCTCAGTACAGTGTTCATATCACCACCGAGTATCAAATAATGAGAATGTAGATTGGGTATTGAAGAAAAGTTTTTTTCATGAAATCTTCATCATCATAATTTGGGGTGTATGCATTCACTAACACCACTGGGTATTGGCATAAGGTGCCAGCCACCATTATATAGCGCCCATTATTGTCACAAACAGTTTTAACATGTTTAAATGGAACATTTTTGCGAATCAATATCGCTGCTCCTCTTGTTTTGGTATTAAACTTAGAGTGAAAGATTGCAGTCATCCAGGGTCGACTCAATCGCTGATGGTCAATAGTATGTAAATGGGTCTCTTGTAGAAAAATAATGTCTGCTTTAATATCTTTTAAATGTGAAAATATTGGGCTGCACGGTGTCGCAGCAGGTAGTGCGCGTGCCTCACAGCAACAAGGTTGCCGGTTCGATTCCCGGGTCAGGCCTTTCTGTGTGAAGTTTGCATGTTCTTCCCGTGCATGCGTGGATTCTCTCCGGGTACTCCGGCTTCCTCCCACAGACCAAAAAACATGCTCATTAGGTTAATTGGTGACTGTGAGTGGTGTGAGTGCAAATGGTTGTGTGTTTGCGACCGGTCCAGGGTGTACCCCGCCTCTCGCCCGTTGACGGCTGGGATAGGCTCCAGCACCCCCAGCAACCCCAAAAGGGATAAACGGTATAGAAAATGGATGGATGGATGTGAAAATATTCTTGCTCTTTTAACAGGCCCATTGACTCCTCCCACGTTCCAGGAGATCATTCTAACTGTATGTCCCATACCCTTATTAAATGGTTGTTTACACCTGAAAGTGATTGTTACATATGCATTGGACCCACATATGCCTGTCCCTAAGCAGATGAGAAGAGACAAAAAACAGAAAAAGAAAACAAAAATGAAGACAGAAAACAAAACAGCAAATACAAATAATAAAGAGAATGAAGCACCCAACCCCCTCCCCACCCTCCCGCCATTTCTCCCTATGTTCGCTCCCCCAAACCGAGTGAACAGCAGGTGTATTACACTTCTTGAATTCCAGAAGAACATACCTAGGTACTCTACTCACCTGCTGCTGGAGAGAGCCTAAGAGCATTCAAATTGACAAGATTAAAACTACAATTATGTGAAACAGGTAGTACGATTTTTTTATAAAGTTGCATTAACTGTTTTGAACATTCCTAACTGTAAAAGATATTTTTCCCTAATTGAACACATATGCCTAATAGGCAGTTCAAATAAAAACTATGATCCTTCGACCAGATGTTTGTACATGATGTCACGGGAATGTTCTCATGGCACATTACAGACAGGGCGAAAGATTTGCTTGTCCCTTTTTTTAAAAACAGTGCCCTTGTCATTCTCCTGTCAAATGGTGACCCAGGCCTGACGTGATTAACAGCAAGTCCAACCGCACACGTGAAATCACCTGCCAAACCTCGGGCGATAGGCAGTGAAGGAGTGATGGAAAAAAAAGAAAAGTATCCGCAGTTGCAGGAAAATGCTAAGTCAAATTGTGCAGTAGCCTACCGTCCAATTGCAATATATCCAGAATCCCGCAGAGATGGAAAGGAAAAAAAGAGTGTCCGCTGGTACCAGAAAATGTCCAGTCACGTTGTACAGTGCTGCCAAATATCCGAGCATAATTGGAGAGGGGGAAAAAAAAAAGTTTGCCGGCGCAGGAAAATATCAAATTCTAAATATCAAATGACGTTATTACCTGATTATCCATGTGTGTTACAGATCAAATATTCTCGAGCTGCCCAGCTTTAATGTAGTTAACCATCGCTGGCCAGGTTCTGAAACGCTGGTGGAAACGCTCCGCATCTTCTGCGTTGTTAAATTTATGTTCCACAGAGCACAGCAGGATAGCGGAGAGAAAACTTGACCGCCTTTTGGTGTAGCTTGGTATGGACAGAGTTGAATGTGGCTCGCTTTTTAGCTAGTGCGTTGCTCAGATCTGGAAAGATGAAAATCCTCTGCCCCTGGTACAAGAGCTGTCCTTTTTTCCTTGCAATCGCGAGGACTTGCTCTTTCTGCTGGAAACGTAGGAACCGCACAATAATGGGTCTGGTCTCCCTGCTGCAGGCTTAGCTCTCAAAGTTCTATCTGCTCTGTCCAGCTCGGGTGGGTCAGTAAACGAGCCGTCCTGTAGCAGGTCAACAAAAAACTTGGACATGAAGGTGGTAGCCACTCGCCCCTCGCATCCCTCGGGCAGACCAATGATGCGCAAATTATTGCTGCGAGATCTATTTTTGAGGTCCTCAGTTTTCGCCAATAACTCCTTATTGTCACTCTGTAGCTTATCCACCTGCTTTTCTAGGTGGTTCAGCCTGTCGCTGTGGTCCGACAGGCACACTTCCATTTCGGTGATGCGAGGTTCACCGCATCTAGTGACAGATTTATGGGCGAGAGTGAAGCCTGAATCTCAAACATGATAGCCACCCGGTTCTTCTCCAGTTCAGATTTTAGCACAGGGGTGGAAAGCGTTGTGTCTTCATCTGAGTCCTCGACCCTTGGTGCTTTGGTGTTAGCTAGCTTGGCTAGCTTTGAATGCTCGAAAGCAGTCTTCCCTTTTTGCGCCCATCGTCTTTTGCTTGCCCGACATTAGTGAATCTTACTGCGGTTAAACAAGATCACAATTCGGTTACATGTAGCGTTATTATGTGTAAATCTATGAAGTTGAACTCAGAGCCTCCCTCCATGCACCTGACCTAGTCTGTCCCCATACCGGAAGTCCCTGATTGTCCTCTTCTAACTGTTTTGGTTTATCCTCTGCAAAGCACATTATATCTATTAGAAATGAAAATTCTGACACTCAGCAAAGGTTCCTGCATCCTGATCTGTGTCTGTGGCAGAAATCCTCCAAGCTGTCAAGGATCTCATCTGGAGAGGTTGACCTCGAGAAGGATGGGAAAGATGACAACCAGAAGAGTGGTTCAGAGGGAGGAGACCCTGACAGCGACATCATTCAAAATACCACTGACAGTAAGGTGGGATTCATATATGCCTACATATTTAGCACTCTAATCATTAATTAGCCCTCAACACTGGTGCTTTTTGAGTGTCTTTTAAATTTCTGACTTGAAATTATTTATCTTTTGTAAAAATTGTAAAGCAGTTTCATTATTAATTTAGTTTTAATTTAATTTTATTTAGTGCTAATTTGCAGCGAAGCTGAAGAGACCAGTTGGTTGTCAAATAATACAGCTGCAATAACGTGTTTGATGAGATTTTCATTACTCTGTGGATAGCTGTAGATAGAAAAAGTAAAAACCACATAAAAGCCTATCAGTTTATCCACGACCCCAAAAATGTCCCCTCTGGCTAATTTAAGTTGCTGCCATCAGGAATTTAGATTTCATTCCAGAGTCCATTTGACTTGTGAACAGTCACAGTACAAGAAATGGTCAGTTTACCTTTTGTATAGAATGATAAATGCACCAGCACTTTTGACCTTATCCAAATCCCTTTGTATGTCTTCTAACATATATTTATATTTTAAGGGTTCAAGCCTCAAAGGGGCTTTTATTTTTTGTGCCTGTTTTTTTTTTTTTTTGTCTTATGCTACAGTTCAAAGCAAGCAAGATCAGTCAAAAAATGTGGCTGCCATCAAACGAAACACTTGCAGCACTGCAAGAAAATGGTCAGAACTCAATGATTTGTCCAGTCATCATAAATCTAGGTTCACATCTTAAGATCATTAGAAATAGGCCTACTGAAACATTTTGAGTGTCAAGTGCCATATTGATTGGTGCAAGTGGGCATGGCCAATCACATATTGCTCATAACTCAAGATGCCTCCGAGCAATCCTGATAAAACTCACTGGAGACATTCTCTTCTATCTCCTGAACATACACACCTAATGTCATTCAAATACACTTCCATATGTTTGAAAACATATGGAAGTGTATTTAAGTCAAAAGATTGGAAACATGGGCTGCACGGTGGCGCAGCAAGTAGTGCGCGTGCCTCACAGCAAGAAGGTCGCCGGTTCAATTCCCAGGTCAGGCCTTTCTGTGTGAAATTTGCATGTTCTTCCCGTGCATGCGTGGGTTCTCTCTGGGCACTCTGGCTTCCTCCCACAGACCAAAAACATGCTCATTAGGTTAATTGGCGACCCTAAATTGCCCCTAGGTGTGAGTGTGAATGTTGCCCTGCGATTGACTGGCGACCGGTCCAGGGTGTACCTCGCCCGTTGCCCGATCATCTGTTGTCTAAGTTTTCGATGCCGTTTTGACTGAGACCACTTCCCAACCATTTTCTACTAGGAAGTTGAAACAGGACACACCCACATCCAGATGTCAGTGTAGTGTCTTTTTCAAAGTTCAAGTCTGCACAAGTAAAAAGGTCAGCTTTTAAATATAGTGCTTCTCTGTAAAGAGTGATTGGTCACTATTTAGGACAATGTGCTTTATTTATTTTATGCTCTGTGCGTGTGGATCAGCACTGTAAATTCAAGTTCAGGCAAATTCTGGTGATCCAACTAATCCCCTTACCATTACATACTTTAGTCATACTGGCATGTCTGATTTGTGCCACACCTATTCTGAAAATGACGTCATTCTGAATGTAACTACAGCCCATAATAACTTTATTATCATTATTATTAGGAGTATTTGTTTGAACCATTAGCTATTTGAATCCACATGGAGTTGACCACTGTGGTAAGTTATTGGTAACTACTTTTAAATTAATTAGTTTAAATAAGAAGTTGAGTCCCAACTTCTGCCCTCTTGGGTGCCCTGTTTGGGTGCCAAACTGCAGGAAGATTAAGTACAAGCACTATTTCATTCCTCACTCTCTCACTGCTTAACCAACAGAGAAGCACAATGAGATCAACAACCCCCATACACTCCCACGCTTGGACTGTCCCCCCCCCCCCCCCCCCCCCACCACACACACACACACACACACACACACACACACACACACACACACACACACACACACACACAAAATAGCAATAAAGCAATAAAGTGTTATCTTAAAAACTAGATAATTTGCCAACAAATTGAATTAGCTCTTAGTCGTTTAGTGAGTGCATTTGGAATTTTAAAATCATATGGACACCAAATAGGCTACTGCCTTTTGTCTCCATCTGGTGGTTAAAAAATGCCACTGTCCCAGTTTTTAGACAGTACTAGGAAGGACCAAATCACCTTCACCTCCTTTGACTTTAATCATTACAAGCATGAGACTCCCTGTCACTGGCTCAAATGTAGTTCTAAAATTTCTATTGCATGCTTAAATCATTTGTTATACTCCCTTATGCACAAATCTAATTCTGTTCGAACAAATCCGTGCCTGTGTGCTCTGCAGGCTAAGCAGCACTTGAATTAGTTTTGTGCTCTTTCAAATCTTTTGTCATCAATATACTTCCATGAAAACAAAACAACTAAACAGTGAGCTGCCTGTCTCCTGCTGAGGGCAAAAGTTGACCAACCCCCCTATACGATTAATACTACTACCAACAATGCTAATTATACCTGTCTTTCTTTATTATTGTGTCCCACAGAACCAGATGCTCATGGAAGAACATTAAGTGATGAAAGCATGAAAGGGAAATCAGTCTTTGTCTTTGTAGCTGTGATGTTGGAAAGGTGAATCTACAACATGATTTCTCATCAGCTTTATCTGCTGGCTGCCATCGTCACCTCCACTTCTCTGTTGGACTTCCAGTATGTGTTATTATGAAAAATGCACCCATACTGATACTGGTATCAGTCATTATGTGGATGCCAGGTTATAACTGGGCATTATGTCACACAGTTTTTTCAGCACTGAAACTTAATGTCAGAAATCAAAGCGAAGTCTTTGTCATCTTGAACTCTCTAAAATGTTTTGTCATTTTTATCCAGTGACTCTGAATGCTTCAGACTTTATGTGATTAAAGAAACAAAGTATTGTAAAGTATAGGATATTTAAAGGGGCATTAAGTACTTAAAGACTTTTATCATGCTCTATTGGCAACCAGTAGGAGTTGTGATAACAGTAGCTGTGTTGTTTATATGGAGCCTATTTTCTAAGCTCAGACAATAACCCAGTCAGAATGAAAATGTTTAAAATTGTAAGGTATGCCCTTTTCATAACCTGTTAAGTGACATTCATTTGACAAGGAGTTGGTGAGTAGTGTGGGTACTAAATCTGTTACTTGACTAGCAAGAATACTAGTACATTGTCCATCTTTTGCAACTGTTCATTAATTTACAGCCTGGACAAAATAATCTTAACTCAAGGTCTGCTCTGCTCTGCTTACTGGTTTTTTCCAGAACCGTCAACTGCATCTCACAGTCTTCAATAGTGATTTGACTTGTTGGCTCAGTTGTCACATGGGAATAGATAGGAATATATTGATAGAAATAATTTATATAGATAATGTCATTGAGAGGGGGAAAAAAATATTCAACTGCAGCCAAATCACAATTTGACTATAGTAGAAGAAGTGATATTTTAGAATACTAAATACTAGAGGGTATATCTCAGTAAAACTGAACTCCCACTCCTAAGCAGCTGAATATACCAATTAGTACTTAGCTGATATATCCACTAATTATGTTTTTCTTACTGTGGCCCAGACACTTGCTCTACCTTAACTAGCTGTCCACAACCCTGCAACACTGTAACTCCAGTGTTTTTCCATGTTATTTTGGATTTGTACTAAAAAAAAGAGAGCTTATCACAGGCTCATTAAAAGTTAATCCTTGCAAAATATTTTTTGGCAAGGTTAAAAGGATGAATGCAAACATATGTTAGCAAAAACCTGAAGTTACATTAACCTGTGTAAAAACAAAACAAAACAAAGAAAGAAAGAGAATACATTTCTTCCATGTTCGTGCCACAGCTTTTCAGGTTTAGCCTGATAATATGTGAGTTAATTCAAAAATATGCTATAAAAAATAATTGCATTAACAACAGAAATGAAACCTAAAGGACTTCTAAAATTCCAATCACGATTTCAGCCAGAAGGTCACATGTGTTTATCCACAATTAAGTCACTCCCTACAGTACATACTTGGTATATATGGTTTACACGCATTGTGCAATGGAACAGTGAAAAAGATTGCTTACTGCCTCTTTAATTATTGTTGAAAAGTGACATTATATTTGCTTGGAGGGTCATTTTTTCAATGTTTTGTGAAATCTGTGTCACATTAAAAATACACTATTGGTGTATTTCTACTCAGTATCTGACAAGATGTAATACCATCATGTCACTACATGTCACATTTAGGCCAAATGAAACAGCAAGTTGGGGTTGGCATGTCTTCTTCCCAGTACTTCATAATATCATAGTGTAGATAGCCATCAATCGTATTTATACTGGCCTGTGCATACCTATCTGTATTGTATCACTCATGATCACCTGTTACTGTGTATGAAGGCATTTCACCTCCATATATATATGCACACACACACTCTCACACACTCTCTTTCTCACACACATACATACACACACACACACACACACACACACACACACACACACACACACACACACACACACACACACACACACACTCTCCTACCATCTACTGTATATGTTGGGTATTGCAGTGTTCTGATCACCTTAGCTGTAGCTTAAAACTGCTTTTTTACAAGGATAATTATGGGAGGAGTTATGAATATTCAATAACTGTCAAACATTATCCATCACCCTATGTGTTACTCTTTTATGTAACCAGAAAAAGACAAATGGAAATACATAGATACATGTATGAAGTGTTGTGGATAACTGAGTTACACATTGTAACTCAATGTTAACTATATCTGTATATTTTATTTTTGTTGTAGAATATAGGACCACTATTCTACTTGGACTGCTCTAGATAACAGCTCATCTTTTTATGGAAAGTGGTACATCTGTTATTTTGTGTATCTGTGAAATAGATCTCTGTATAGTTAAAAGCTTTTTATAGTGGCATGCTCTACTGTTGTACTCAAGATCATTCTTATATGAAAGTGTCCATTGGTTCCTACTTTAAAATCACATATTTGTTGGTATGCAACGAGAGGAAAAAGAATACACAATCAACTTTTTTCTGTTGCCTCATCTTAACGTCGAACTCTGACACTAAACCGAACCACATTATTTTCTGAGGAAACTGAGAGCTGTGAAGATGGCATTTTGAAATTGCCAAACCTATTATTGTCCCTAGGAGAGTTGACTTAGACTGATTAAAGTTGACACCAGACTGCACTGTCTTTTAACTGTGCCATTTGCCTTTACTTTGCTTCCACTATTGTTGTCATGAGATAATAATAGGCTTATTTATTTTTAGTGATAGCTGACACATTCTGTATGTCCTGTTTTTTTTGTTTTTTTTTAAATTTCCATCAAATCTTTGTTATGCTTGTATTGGGAACTTGCTTTGCATTTTCAAGGTTTGTAATTTACCGTAAACTGTTTTTTGCTGTTTATGGATGAGACTTTTACAAAATAAACTCATTGGAATGCATAGTGAGGTTTTTAATGCTCATTACACACCACAAAAAATTTTTTTGCATGGGTGAAAAATGGAGACATATTCTTACTCCTTCTTACAAGGAGTGCGTAAAAAAAAGTTTTTTTTTCCTGAAGGTGGTGTTGTAATGTAAATCAAATCAGCTGTTAGCCTCAAATGCACTTGGGCTCATATGTGCTTAAAGCTCATACTAAACATTACCATGCTAACGTGCTTCCAGTTAATATGCTAGCAAATGCACTGATATTGTCCTAAACTTTTCACTGAACTTCCGTTGGCTTCTCACTGCATAACAGTACTATTTCCCTGAGCATGGACAGAATAGCATGTCATACATTGTGAATTGTACGTGTATTATATACTGCACATCAGTGATACTACATTCTGTATATTATTCATTGCAGCAAAATACTGTGATAGACATACTTCCGTTTCCAATTGCGTGTTTCTCACATTTACATTGTGCATACTGCCAATGTAATTAGGGGTCCAAGACTGAAGGGGCTGGGGCCACATATGCCATATATGTTCATCCAAGTACCAGCGGTGCTGGGAACCCTATTGTAATTGATCAGATTTTAGGTGCCCAAGCCTGAAGGGCCTGGGGCTCCCAGTACCAGTGGTGGTGGGTAAGTTGCTGGTCATGTGACAGCAGTAGCCAGAACAATTAAAACTCAAAGCCACTTTGTCACAGTCAAAATATTTAAATTTAAAGAAATGATCAACTTTTTACATGAAAAACATGTTAAGTGTCAACTAATATGACAGCTGTGTTGTCCTGATATTTTTGTGATCTACACACATGCCTTTTAAAACTGTCACTTGTTCAAAACCAGCCCCACACAAAGGTGAATGCATCTCCTGTTTGTTACCATCTGTTGTAAACTCTTGCAATTTAAAAGCTGAAATTCCATATCCTGTGCTGCTTTGCAAATTCCAATCTCAAATTAAACTACTGTATTAGTACTCTCGATAGGATTTCATTCATTTTCTAGCAGGTCTGGTTACATTTTATATAGCTGCAGTATCTGGCCAGTATGTGGAGCTGTGTGCTTAATGTGTCAATAGCGGACGCCAGTCACTAATAGAGTGAGACGTCAGACAGTACGAGTAACATGGAGCAACACAGACGTTAAGACTGATATGTTTTGTTACCATTTTTGCAGGAATAAAAAAAATTAATGTGCGACACAAAGGATCGACCACGGCGTCATTCTTAAAAGTGTAACAATAACACCACTAAAGACACAGATTGTCGTGAAACAAGATAGGGTACAGTATTTACATTTACCTTTTTTAGGTGAAACTTAACAAATATTTAATGTGGATCAGCAAACTTTCGTTAACTTTGTTGTTAAAGCCAGCAACTTTAGTTGTGACCACAGCAGCACACCTGATTGAAATGAATTGTAACTAGCTCAACTAGATAACATGGCTAGCTTGTGTCTAGCAAGGTTGTTCTGGTTAATTCAGTCATTACACACATTGTTTGTGACAATGACAATGTATCAGTGATGAAAGATGGTGAAAAGATCAGCACCATAAATGTGGATCATCACAGTAAAAAAGAAATCAGAACTGCAGATAGTTATTGACTTTGTTTTTCTGTTGAAGAGCTGACATGTGAAACCACTGGAGACCGATGACATCATAAGCCATTTATCAACAAAGGATCCAAAAAGTAACAAGGTATGTAACTGTCAGACACGGCTCTCTATATCCTCCAAAATAATCAAATTGAGCATGTGTGTGCATATAATGGGACAGTCCTAATTAGGGCTGGGCGATAAAACGATAGCGATATGTCTCACAATAGACACGTCATCAATATCAATAAAAAATGTGTTCATGCGATTTTTTTTTTTTCTTTGTCGGAAGAAACCTGAAGTTGTGAAGCGAGGTTGGTTGCATGAACAAAGGGACTCGCTCTCAGGTAACCGAGCAACGTAGGGAGTAATCGCTAATCAGTGAGAGAGACACGCTAACACGCCAATCATGTAACATTATCAAGTTCGGTTGCACCATCTCGTTGTCTCGTGTTTGATGCTCCGCGAGGAGTGAGATGAGAAATAGAAAGCACTACAGCGAGCGAAGAAATTGTCGATAAAACAGGGAAAGTCAGCTCGCCAGTATGGCAGACCAATGTGGTCTGTAACTTATGCAAGACTGTCGTCCCCACTAAGACCGGTAATACCACAAACTTATTTAACCACCTTAGCCGCGCTCACTCTTTGGAGTGCAGCTGTATTCGCCAACGTCCAACAACATCTGCAACCGCAGCACCACCGCACATGCAGCAGACCACCGTGCAGAGGTATCTACTTCAGTGCCTGATGACAAATCATCTAAAAGGCACAAAGACATAATGGAGGCAGCGGCATATCATATAGCTAAAGACATGCGTCACTGAGCACTGTGGAGAAGTCAGGTTATAAACATCTCTTACGCGTGCTTTTATTTATTTATTTTTATTTTAACACACTTGCAATAAAAATATAATTGAATAGTTCATGTATGTTTAGAGTAAGACGAGTGACTACAGTTGTTCATATGTCTAGGCTGGTTTTATAATTCAGTCAATCTTACTGCACTGTCTATCATGTTTGTATGTTACAGATGTCAAGTCTACCTCAGTTTCTGCTATGTTTCCAAAACACTGCACATATCTGAAAACATTTTATTCACCAGAGGGTGAAACAGCTTGTGAACTTCCTGCACTAAACCTGCAGAAAAAAAGTTCTCAGGTTTCTCTCTGTTTACATTTTTACACTTTTTTTTACATTTATTATTTGAGTGTTTTCCATGGTTGTGTTGACATTTCCTTTCTTTTCTGCCTTGATAGCTGAGGGGATTATAATCAGAGGAAGGAAGGTTAAATTTAAAATAAAAATGTTTAAATTTAATGTATTTTTCTCCTGGTCCTTATTTGAAATAGGTCATAAAAATATCAATAATTACCGATATCGACCGATATAAAACACTTATATCGTGATACAGTTTTCAACCATATCGCCCAGCCCTACACAAGAATTCAGGACAATCCAGCAACAGGTAGGAGAGAACTCTCCCCTTTTATCCTGTGCCTTAATCAGTGTCATGTGCGTCAGGTGTGCACCTGAGGAGGCAGAGCTGGCCAAGTGCAGAGACACACCCGGCTAGACAGACAGGAGAAAACAGACAGACAACACACAACACTGGGGAACACATCTATAGTGCTGTATTGCATACATACACTATCTGTTACCAATAAGTACATATATCACACACATAAATATATCATATTATATATACAATGCTTTATGTACTACAGTCTATTATTAGAACTGTCACCATCAAGTGCTTGCTCATGAGGGAATTGTTGGGTCTCTGTTGATAAAAGAGTTTGGTTTGTATCAGCTCTATATGGAAAGTGTCCTGAGACAATTTCTGTTGTGATTTGATGCTATATAAATAAAATTCAATTAAACTGAATCTTATCCATACATCGTAATTTCTAATCTGATTATTTTTATATTTATCAATCTGAATCTGCAAAGGAAGTTGTCAAATCTTTTTGTGGTAAAAAGTAAAATATTTGCCTCTGAAATGTAGTGGAGTAGAAGTAGAAAGTAGGAGAAAATGAAAATATTCAAGTAAAGTACAAGTACCTCAAAACTGTACTTAAATACTGTACTAGAGTAAATGTAGTAGTTAATTTCCGCCACTGTTGTAAATGTATTCTGCTTTCTGGGAGTTGTCCCCTTCACTCTTGCCCAAGGCTACTTCGGCATGTGGACTGCCGAGGCCAGGGATTGAACCACCATCCTTCTGATGGGTGGACTGCTGCTCTTCCACTGCCTACACACAGTACATTTGGCATGATACAAAGAAAAGATTTAAGAATTTTATGTTTAATTTAATTTGATTTAATCTTAGTGATAGATGAAAATGTTAGATGTTTGGATTCCAGATGTTAAGCTATGCATTTAAATACAGTATTTCTTGCACTCAAAATGCAGACCAGAGACAATTAGATTCAAATTTATTATCATCGTCAGAGTGTAACACAGAGACAAGGAAATGCAGTTTAGCATCTAACCAGAAGTGCAAATAGTCATAATATCCAAAATATAAATACATGGTAGACAGCTGGTAGACAGAGACAAGAGTTAGAAAGAAGAATAATTTATTAACTAATGATAAACAAAAGGCACATTCATAAGGAGTGGAAAAGAACAACAAAAAGCTCACTCTAAATGAGTGGAGAAAAACATGAACCGCCAGGTCCATGTCATGTCTTCTCATTCATATCCTCCACTCTCCATTTAACCATGGTTGGGTTCATGACCTTGAAGTTCTAGTGTTCCTGTTTTGGATGACAAGTGCAACTTTCTACCATGTCATCTAAAGAGTGTTTAGCAATCCACATTCCATGGTGAATAATATTGTCCACACGATCGCACAGAAAATAATCACATCAATCACAACACGATTATCTGCTTTCCATCACTGGTACTAGCTTTTAATGTCTACCTGGATCTGCAGCATTCACCAGGGTTGTGGATAGCATTGATGGCTGAATTAAAAATGAAGCCCCCAAGTTCATATGCTCAATATTACTTCAACAGGAAATTGTTTTATTCTGTCCAGATGTGACCACCAGTTTCAGTTTATGGACTTTTTTATTGGATACCAAGGCTCAGTCCATGATGCCAGAGTTCATAAAAATAGGCCTTTGTATGCTCAAAGCTATACCCAGTAGAAGGCTATTGTATTTTAGCGATGATGGACATCCCTGTATGTCACAGCCCATCCCATTGATAACACTTTATGGCAGCCAGTGAGAAGTGCAGTTGCAGCAAGGTTCAGCAGGCACCATGCAAAGACCTGTTCTGTGACAGAAAAGGCATTTAACATCATGAAGACCAGGTGGCTGTCAATATTTTTCAATGCTCTGGAAGTGCACTATTTTGCAATGAAGGTCATTGTTTGTTGTGCCATCTTGTCCCAACTTCTGCCTTGGAAATGGAGCCTGTGAAAGAGACACTGGGGGCAGATGTCAGAGATGGTCAGCTTCAGCCAGACTTGCAGTGTGGGGAACATTTTTATTCTGCAGCTCTTTCAGCACCAAACCACAATTATTCAGGAGACACATTTAAGTCAAAATTCAATCACACATTCCCACGTTTTTGGTTGAAGTTTCATTCCATGTAAATAGTTTCAATTTCTATTGCTCAATAGTGTTTATAGTTATTAACATTAAAGCCTTTGGTTGGTAACTTCTTCATAGCAAATTAGTCAAATTGCAGATTGTGTAATTTTACTTTTTTTTTTAGAACATGCATTAAAATAAGATACTACTGCACAAGAATTAGACATCAAGGTAACTCACTCCCATCCGGCTGAGGTAAAACTTTTGGCAGTAAACAGGTGCTCCCTCCCTGTCCTCTAGTGAATATTCTTTGACACGCTGTTGTCAGTCACTGAAAAGATTAAAAAAAAAAAAAAAAGACAATCAATGTTTCTTTTGTGCACCAATGTAATCTCACTACTTACAAATTAAATAGTAATTACTGTTCAGAAGAGGGGTCACTAGCATTAGTGAACTGGGTCAGTAGTCGTGGTTTGCGCTGTAATGGAGTAATGTATACACATTAAATTCACAGGTAAGTGCATGGCTAATAAAGTTGTAAAACAAACTTAAGCATATCATCAAAAGTTCAATAGAAAATTTGTTGCATTTGTATGACAGGTTGTAATCTTTCTCCTCTTGCATCAATGGTGGGTATCCGTCATGCCCGCCATTGCATGACGGTGTATATTACTTGATCAGTGACTGTTGGTTGTACTTTTCATAATGCATTGTGGGATACTTTGTGGCCACTATTTAGGATACAATAATTCTCACTACACATTTGGACAGCACTAGAAAATAGTGAGTTGTTTCAGACACAAACCTAGATTGTCGCAATTCTCTTTTTCAACAGTCTACCTTCGGCGTCATGGTAGTCTGAGCGCGGTGCTGGCAGTCGTTCGCGTGCACGGACTGGCGCATGCGTAGTAGGTATAAGTAGTGAATGCGCTTCGAAAAGGAAGCAGTAGCAATGCAAGTGTACTATATAATGAGCAGTGAGTAGTTCGGACACAGTCAGTAACCATCACCAGACAGTGCACTACTTTTCAGTATGCATCATGGGATACTTTCAGTTCACTACAGAGGGTGTAGTAATTGTCACATATTCGGAGAGCAATACAAAATGGCGAGTGAATTATTTCAGACACAGCCATAGGGTCTCGCAACTCCTTTTCAACAGTTCTGCCTTCTCACGTAATGCGTAGTCTGCATGATGTGATGCCTCGTTATACACGTACACGCATGCGCTGTAGGTATCGAGTAATTCGGCGCTGAAAAGGAAGGAGTAGTAGTGCTACAAACTAGGCACTAATAGCTAGTAGAAACAGTATAAAGTAAAACAGCGTCTATCTTGTGACTTTGCTTTCGAGCATTGTGACAGATCACGATTGGAACATGGCTGATAAAGAGGGTAAGTTTACAGATGATAAGTTACCGTACGCGGTGGGCCGTTTTCACTGTGTTGCTGAGTATGCGCGCCACTGCCGTTTAGCTCTGCTATGGGTGCTAGCATGATATGCTAAATCCTATATGGAGTCTTATTGGTTTTAACCATTCTGCTTGCTATTCTCAGTTGTAACGTTACATTGTTATTAGAATGGCATGCCAAACCTCTATTCTTTAAGTTCAGTATACACCCAAGGCCCAAAACATGACTTATTTCAACTTAAGAAATTGTTTGCTTGTTCCACCGTCACAACCCCCTTCACCAAAATACACCGTAGTGGGTGGTTAGTTAGCGAGCAGTACACCAGTTCTGAACCCATGGCTGACAATACCCTTATATGGATAATGGGTAAGACAATAATACTGAATATGTGACCAGCTACGATTTCTTTGTCAGTGTTTTGACACAGATTGTTGTTAACGTTACATGAAGTTGAACCTCTAGTTGCTCCAGTGCAGCGGACTAAGGAAAATGCGTTAGCTCTCATTGTTTACTGTTATACCTGCAACTTACACTGTTTTGTTCTGCCTAAGTATATGACGATGCAGTGGAAGAAAGGGTCATCAATGAGGAGTACAAGATTTGGAAGAAAAACACTCCTTTCCTTTATGACCTGGTAATGACTCATGCACTGGAGTGGCCCAGTCTTACTGTCCAGTGGCTTCCAGATGTCAGCAGGTATTTCCATCATTTCCATCTTATTGGTCATAAAACATGGTTTTAACTCCGAGCAACAATGTCAACAAGATACATCCTCCTCACACTCACCTTCTCTATGGGATCCAGAGGGCAGTCCAGGACAGAGTCAGCTCTCCTGACCAGTTTAGTTTGTTTAGTCTTTTTCTGTCCATCTCAGAGCTACCACGACCTCAGCTGACCACTGCGTAGAAAACTTACGATGCCACCACAGTGTCATTAATATTCTTAACAGGCTCTAAAGGGCTGCTGTCTTCTTAGCAGTTGGAAGTGACTTTGGCCCTTTCTGTACAGGGCATATGTGTTGTTTGTCCAGTCCAGTTTGTGGTTGAGGTGAACACCCAGGTATTTGTACCCATTCACAGTCTCAATGTCCAAACCCTGGATGTTCACTGGTGTAGTCTGGGGCACATCACTGCAGAAGTCGATCACCATCTCCTGTTGCTTTGCTGGTGTTTGGTGTAGGTGGTTCAGTCCACACCAGTTGACAAAGTTGGTGATGACCTCCCTGTATTCCAGTTCGTCCCCCTGTGATACAAGTCCAACGATGGCTGTATCATTGGAGAACTTCTGGATGTGACAGCTGTCAGTGTTGTGTCTGAAGTAGAGATCGACCGATATGGATTTTTCAGGGCCGATACCGATTATTAAGAATCAAGTGAAACCGATAGCCAATATTTAGAACCGCTATCCGTTTGCAGCAAAAATTAAAATTTTGGTGTCAAAATTTAGAGTAACACACCTGGGATTAGAATGAATACAGCATACTGTTTGTTTGTTCTGTGTACACTGAAAAAAAAGACCTTAAGTTTTTGTAAAATAACATAAATACAAACTCTTGGTGGCAGAAACCTTGGCTCACTAAGTTTTGATAGCTTTGATAGCTTTAGTAGTTACTTTCCAGATTAAATTTTTACATAAAACAGCATAATGAGTAAATAAACATTAAACTTTCAGGGGTTCCCAGAGTTTTTCACTTATAGTTCCTTATTTATTATATTTATTTATATATATTTAGAGAAATAAAATATTCTGAATCTCAGAACAGTAGACTAGATGTAAACCCTTGTGCTTAGAACTGTATGTCAATTCAATTCAATTCAATTCAGTTTTATTTGTATAGCGCCAAATCACAACAGAAGTTGTCTCAGGACACTTTCCATATAGAGCTGGTACAGACCAAGCTCTTTTATCTACAAAGAAACCAACAATTCCCCCATGAGCAAGCACTTGGCGACAGTGGCGAGGAAAAACTTCCTTTTAACAGGCAGAAACCTCGAGCAGAACCAGACTCTGGGTGGGCGGCCATCTGCCTCGACCGGTTGGGTGAGAGAGGAAGAGCAAGAGAGGGAGAGTGAGACAGACAGACAGACAGACAGAAAAGCAGTCAGAGAGAGAGACAGAGACAGAGAGACAGACACGCAGTCACAGAAACAGTGACAGTGGATGTAATAATAGCAGTAGCAGTTGCAGTGGATGTCAGGCAGGGCCAAGGCAGGAGATGCAGCTGAAATCCACAATCCAGATTCAGCCACTGTCCATGGGAACCTGCAAGACGACAAAGCACAGAGACTCCGGGGAAGGAGCTAAGTTAGTAACACGCCGTGGTAGGACATGAGAGCGTGCGGATGGAGAGGGACAGAAGGACAGAGGAGCTCAGTGTATCTTTGGATGTCCCCCGACAGTCTAATCCTATAGCAGCATAACTAGGGGCTGGTCCAGGACCAGCCTGAGCCAGCCCTAACTATAAGCTTTATCAAAAAGGAAAGTTTTAAGCCTACTCTTAAATGTAGAGACAGAGTCTGCCTCCCGGACAAAGACTGGAAGATGGTTCCACAGGTCGTATTACATAAATAAGAATAAGGCACTTAGCAACTGTAACTGTGAGTTGTAGACGCGACGGTAAATCTATTGATTGAAAATAAAACACACTGAGAATAATCTCAACGTGTGCTCTCTGCCTGACTCATATCCCTGCATCATAGTGTAGTGAGAGCACGAGCGCTGAGGGAGAGGCGAATGTAAACAAACAAAGACACGTTAGCGTGCAGTACTGTTCAACTTATAGGCTAGAATCACCTCTGGTGTTGTTTATTGATAAACCAGGAGCTGCCCCACGGGCTGAGACACGTTAGGAGATTTATTATTCCCACAAAGTAACGGTAACCGAAAGGGCCTACATTATTATTGTGCGTCTGGCCACAGCTATAAAGCGGTTGCGGCAGGTATAACTAGTAAGTTGCTAGTAGTAACAGTTTTTGCACACTTTCAACATAAAGAGGATTACAATTTAAAAAAAAAAAAAAAAAAAGTGGACCAGAAAATTGGCGCTTTGAGAATCATTAGCCAAGCCTATGAGTAAACTATGAGTTTGTGTGTTGCAATCACTCAGCAAAGATAGATAGATAGATAGATAGATAGATAGATAGATAGATAGATAGATAGATAGATAGATAGATAGATAGATAGATAGATATCAACATTAGAGACAACTATGGCTGTAAATATAAAAAAAAAACTCCAAAAGGACATCCCTGTGTGTGTCTGTATCAGAAGTATGACTGAAATTAGTGATTGACAAAAATACACTTGGCAATTCATTAAAGCCAAAAATGTGTTTGTTTTTGTTGCTTGGAATTCTTTCCAGTATAAAAGTATACTGTGATACTGTTCCGCTTTTACTATCAGCGTGTTGGACAGTTTTGGACTATTTTATGAAAACTAATCAATTTGCTTTCCATACCAAAAGGCCTGTGCTAATGTTATACTGAAAGGCATCTTCTTCATCATCATCAGGCATCATCATCTTATATCTTTGTGTACTGGGTATAGATTAAAATAATGTCCATGTCTGCAGGCCAGAGGGGAAGGACTACACCATTCACAGGCTGGTTTTGGGGACGCATACATCAGATGAGCAGAACCACCTTGTGATTGCCAGCGTCCAGGTACCAAATGATGATGCCCAGTTTGACGCCTCACACTACGACAGCGAGAAAGGAGGTAAATACACTTGGAGTCATCCTGCACAAGTGCTGCTGCAGTTGAATACGTTTCACATACATTGGGATATTACTTTGTCACCATTATAAGGAAGTCATTGTAAAGTCAGAAGAGTAGTCATCGTCCCTGTTTTTATCAGTTTGTGGTCTTTTCATGTTATGGCACATCACCAACAACTCTCAATACCTGTCACTGCTTTCTGTATGCAGAAGTGCAGATCTGTCAACATTGCATACATGTGTCATTGTCACATGCTAAGAGAACATGAGATGCAATAAATAGTCATCAAAACATTTCATAGACACCAATGGTCAAACAGTCAACAGAGAACCTAAGACTGGTTTTACACCGGCTGGAACCTAAATACAGGCTGAAATTTGCAGTAGCAAATTGTGAGGGATATTGTGAGGCACTGTTCAGTGCTTCAATACAATGTTCTAGGTTTTTTTCAGAAAGTGGTTTGCACATGGATTCGTTCAGATATTTTATTTGGTTATGTAATTAAGTAATGACTCAAGATTCAGTCTTTATGTTTAAACTCCTCTTTTGTCTTCCAGCAGGTATGTTGATGGATGCCCAGTCGTATGTAGGTTTGCTGAAGGCTCACTGCTCCTTTGGTGTGTTGTATGTTAGTATGGCCACTGAACAACTTTAAGGTACCGTCCAAGTCAAAACCTCAATACACACAATGCCAATCTAGCATACATACAACTAAAAGAAATACTGACACTGATATGTCAACCACTAAAATGAATCTTTCAGACACGAAAATGTGAAATGGTACCCACACAGTTCCAGTGTCTCAACTTTCATGAAGTCAGGGTTTTCAGAAATTTGTCTGGGACAAACAAATCTTGGCAAAATGTTGTGGTGTGCATTGGCCCTAAGTTAATGCTGTGCTTGTTCAGCAGGTGTTTGATACATTTTTCATCCTGTCTCCCTCCCAGCCAATTTTGTTGTATTTTTGACTAACATTTTTGTTGAGTAAAATATAAGCAAGTACCGACACAGAGGAGAGAAAATCATCAAGGAAACCCACCTTTGATGTCCTTAGTCTGCAGTCAAGGCTTCATTAGTGGATACAGTTATAAGATGATATGCCATTTTTGGCACAGTAACAATAATTTCTTATATTGCATGTTAGCCACATATATATTGTGTATCTCTAGTAAAATAGCTGACATCACGAGGTATAATATGCACCTGTAAATAGTTTGGTGCCCATTTCCAAAAGTGGATGTTTTACAGTCTGATTGTACTCTCTTGTCAGAATTTGGTGGTTTTGGTTCAGTAAGTGGGAAAATAGAGATTGAGATCAAGATCAACCACGAAGGAGAGGTGAACCGAGCCCGCTACATGCCCCAGAATCACTGCATCATTGCCACCAAGACTCCCACGTCTGATGTGCTGGTCTTCGACTACAATAAGCACCCGTCTAAACCAGGTTGGGTCACTACTACTACTTATATGTTAATGACAACATGATTCAGAATGCTCCCATGCCAATGAATCACACATATGTAGTTGAATGCATTGTGTATTTGTGTGTTTCAGATCCCAGTGGCGAGTGTAGTCCTGACTTGAGGCTGAAAGGCCACCAGAAAGAAGGTTATGGCCTTTCCTGGAATCCCAACCTCAGTGGCAATTTACTCAGTGCTTCAGATGACCATGTAAGTGACCCGGGGGGGGGGGGAACATAAGTTTGTTTCTTTGCTGCGTTGCATGGGAATTGTAGCACTCTGTCAACCAACACCACTGTCTATGCTACTGGACCAGTTCTAGGCTCAAAGGAGTGGGGAAGCATTATAAAAAAAAATAGACCAAAGACCACAGACTTTAGATGTAAGAGCCGGCAATTTACTGAATACGAACAAGATAAACACATACAAATTAACAATAAGATAAAATAAACAAATTATCCTGAGGTAACAAAGGTAAGTGTAATAGAGGTATGACACACTTTCCCCCTTTTCCCTCTCTAGGTTAGAAATAGTGTTTTAGGTTAGACAGTGTATTATGTTACTTTTGACTAGTTTTGACCAGACTATTAACTGTCTCATTTTTAGATAAATAAGTTGGACTTATTTTTGTTTCACTATTTATCTTGAGTTAACTTTTTTTCTTTTTCTTCTTTCTCAGGTAAAAGTACAAATGAACCTTTTCCCAAAATCACATCAATTACAATGACAAACACAATCACCATGGATCACGAACAATGAAACAAAAGATGATGTCAAGTGTGACAATTCAGTTCAAGTTCAGTTCTTGTTTAGGTGGTTTGAATCCAGTTCAAAGAAAAGTCTGGATCCAGTTGAATCCAGTTCAGAGAAAGTTTTCTCTTAGTTCATAAAAGATAAATCCACACACTCCTACCGCTCTGGCAGCGAGTTATCACAGTCCAACCGTACTCAGCAGGTCCCCTCACTGGCACGATGAATTTGAGTAATTTGAATAACGTAGTCACTGGGTCTGGCTCGCCATTTCCTGCCTGCGTGTGTGTTGCACACATCACAGGATCCTCGCTCTGACTGAACTTTTAACAGAAGCAAAAAAAGCCTGACCAAAACCTCTGTTGGTTGTTTTACATATGCTGTTCATCAGACTCCAGTTTTTAAACACTTTTCAGATCAATATTGTTTGCTTGCTTTCTCCACACTTCCACGTCTGCTTTTTCCCGTGTCCGCTCCCTTCTGCTCAAGTGCAGCTGCACATTTCTTAAAGGCAAGAGGCAGCAAGTCTCTTAACAGAGGAAGGAACGGCATAATTTTTAACAGCCATACTTTTCACCGTTGCCTCTAAAAGAGCTTTCTGGCCATTTTTAATGGACATCTAATTGATTAAATGTACATATTTCAAACAAGTGAACTTTTAAATTTAATTTTTATCAGGAGGTTTCAACTCTTGGTGAATCAAATGCAACCCTTCAACTGATTCAACATTCTCATGTATTCAGTTAACTATTTATTTATTTCACATTTTAAGGCGGGTTACAGAATGCCTTGGGATCCCTTAGTGGGAGCTGCTGGAAGTGGCTGGGGAGAGGGCTGTCAGGGCTTCCTGTCTGAGGCTGCTGCCCCCATGACCCAGATAAGCGGAAGACAACCAGTACAAGTGTCTAAGGATAGTGACAGAGAGAGAGAAAGTAAAGTGTTTGATAACATCTTCACACATTTGTGGAACGTCACAATAACCAGGAAGAGTAGCAGCTTTAATAAGATGGGTGGACAGGACTTGTCTGTCACTAACACCTGAACATTTCCTGCTGCAGTTGAGATGAGAATCATCTGGCAAGTGAGCAGAGAAGTTGAAATACATTACTTAGAGTGATGGAAAAATGGTTGAAATGTTCTCTTTTTGACAGGCCCTGTGGTAGAATTGCTTTTTTTTTTGTTTTATGCTGTTTGATTTGTAAGTGAAATTCAGTTGTGCGACAGACAACAATGGAATTAGTAGCACTAATTTAGTTTTCTCTCTTATATGTAATAACGTTTAAACAATATGTATCATTAAACTGATAGAAGATTCTCACCTGCAGTAGCAGGTTGAGAAAATGGAGTAAAAAATATGGCATTGGCACCAGACCAGTTCCACCCGACTGACTATCTCTCCAAAGTCATTTGTGTCCAGCTCACTCTGCTCCGTACCATCAAACCGGGCCACTGCTCTATTCCCTCTGTAGTCAAAAGACAGATGACAGTGAGAGTCTGCCGGAGAATAAAAAGTAGGATTCTTCAAGAAAATAAAAAAATCACCCTTCCCTGTCACTTGAAAAAATAGAAACCAATTCAAGTAAGACAACAAGGACACAAAGATTTATAAAATACTCTCACTACTAGGAAATTACTGAGAAATGTAATCAAACTAATATCGTACTTCCGAACACTGAAAACTGTCTATATAGTTGACATGGATATATGCAGAACAAGGCAGCAAAACTCACTTCAGATATTCTAGAATCACATATTGTTTCCTGTACTGTGAAACATGCTGTCTGACAGTGATCATCTAAAAACATGTCCTGCTTTATTAATTGCCATCTTGTAAGCTAGCTGTAGCATTTGTTCTGTTGAGTTTAGTGCCACCTGAGGAGCTGGAATTGAGTTCAGCTCACCCATAAAGCACAGAGTTTTGTCTTACAATGATAGTGCATCCGCAGCTTATAACTTGTCGTCGTAGCAAGGAGATTAAAAAACTATTGGTTGTCCTCCCCCTTCTATTTCTCCCCAGACGATCTGTCTATGGGACATCGGGGCCAGCCCAAAGGAAGGGAAGGTTGTGGATGCCAAGACAATTTTCACTGGCCACACAGCAGTGGTGGAAGATGTTTCCTGGCATTTGCTCCATGAATCCCTGTTTGGCTCGGTGGCGGATGACCAGAAACTCATGATGTAAGTGACTCAGAGCTGTACCTAAATCTTTTTAGCACATAGCACTGGTGCTACAGAGGTTGAAAACTTTAGTTTTTTCTCTTAAAAACAATCACAAGTATTGGAGTTCATCACTAACACAGGCATCTTACCGCTACATACAGCACACCATCAAAACCTTGACAGGTTTTTTTCCAGACCATCACTTTATTTATTTGCCCATAATGGTAAATTACAGGGACATAACAGCTTGTTATACAAAACATCCACATATTACGCTTCAAATGAGCAGTACACGTTTTTATCATCATAAAATGTGGTTTATATTAAATTTAGATTGATAATACATTATAAATCTGTAGTGTTTTTGTTCCTCTGCTGTTGATTATAGTATCTTAACTTGCTCATAGATATATACAGTACATGATGCATCAAGCCTGTGAGATGCATTTCTGCTGCCACCATCTTGGAGCAGGTTCTGAACAATCAAACAGTAGAATATGCCAGACCCGAATGAAAGAAATGTTAAACCAAGCAACAGGCAATCAAATTTCACAGGTGCAAAGTTATTTGTCAATATTTTGAAGTTATAAACATGTTGATTTTGATACATCATAGTGAGTTCTTTATTTTAAGCTAACATGACTGTACTGATAGTAAGTTATGCTAATTTGTGTAAGATAAACATTTTTATTGAAGTTATATAGTATATCAGTAAGATGCTAAAATATTCATCATCAATATTTCTTTTCCCATTTCTATGATTATGCGCAGCTTCCCTGTATCAATATGACAGCCATTCTGTAGGAACTGTGAGAATGTGGTTTGGATATATGGACTCTGCGTCCAGGGACACGGTTTATAAGGGGACCATAGGCTCCAACTATGAAGTAGAATAGTGATATGGCATTGATTCACCTCGCACACAAACAAGCAGTTCTGTCTCACTGATACAGATAGGTGGTCAGTTGTCTCATTTTGTGAATGGGTGACAACATATTCCAGTTAAAACTGCTCCATTAATTTTCTTTCTTTCTTTCTTTCTTTCTTTCTTTCTTTCTTTCTTTCTTTCTTTCTTTCTTTCCTAATCAAATAAATATCTTTGCCGTGCCTGACTCCCCCTCCACCAGATGGGACACTCGGTCTAACAATACATCAAAAGCCAGCCACGCAGTAGACGCGCACACTGCTGAGGTCAACTGTCTGAGTTTCAACCCCTACAGCGAGTTCATTCTTGCTACAGGTTCTGCTGATAAGGTAGAGAAGAGACAAAAATACAATCTAAACTCTATAACAAATACAATGGAATAAAAACTTTATACAATTTTTATTTTGTTTCTCTCAGACTGTTGCATTATGGGATCTGAGGAACCTCAAACTGAAGCTCCACTCCTTTGAGTCCCACAAAGATGAAATTTTCCAGGTAAGTGATGTAATTTTTTTTAACACATCTTCACACGAATGTACTGTATAGACATCTTTCTTCTAACTGCAGACTGACAAACAATCAGTTTGGTTCCCAGCACACCACAATTGCATATTTTTTTGCATAGAAAGGATGAGATGAAGAGGGTACGTAACCTGTGTGTATCTATAGCATTTGAACTACACTTACATTATTTTGTGACTTGTCAAAGTTCTTAGTTCATGCCATTGCTGCTCGTCCTCTGTACAGCTCGGGGACCCCCGGGATTTAGAGCTGGGCGTAATATGCTGACTGGAACAGGAGAGCAACACAGTGGTTGTAAAACAAAGTAAAACAAAATACTTGTTCTGTTCTGTTCTAGTTTAATAACATTGTGTTATTTTAAGGTCCTGGACCTGTTTTTATCATACTGGTTAAATTGTTCTCAACTTCTGATACAGACAGATATGAATTCATATATCCTTATTATTAATATTATTCATATAATATTGTCCTACTGATGAAGAGTAAGAACTCATAAACTAGTTTCTGGGGAGTAGCTACCTCATGCTCTTTCAGTTACCTTAAAGTTTAGGTTTTACTATTGGCTCTGACATGTCTGAAGCTAGCCAAATCCACACGGACCATAGTTAGCTAAAAGGTAACAAACACAGTGCAAATCGTAGAGTTGTTATCTTTATTCTACTCTGACTATGGCGCTTATCTGACTGAAAAAAATGCATGTCATCTGTCTTTCAATCTAGCCAAACACTGTCAAGAAAACAAGTTTACAGGTGTCAAGCAAGTTATAAGCTGAATTACTCACCCTCATAATTGTGGAAGTAACTTAATATGTATAACTTGAAGCCATTCTCCTGTTTGCTGGTGGGTGAGAGTGAAAGTGTATCATTGACATTTACAGTGCATCCAGAAAGCATTCACACTCCTTCACTTTCCACACATTTTCTTATGTTACAGCCTTTATCCAAAAGAGATTAAATTCCTTTTTTGTCTCATCAATCTACACACAATACCCCGTAATGACAAAGTGACAAAGGTTTTTTTAGATTTTTTTTCAAATGTATTAAAAATAAAAAACTGAAATATCGCACGCACATAAGTATTCACACCTTTTGCTATGACACTCAAAATTGAGCTCAGGTGCATCCTGTTTCTAGTGATCATCCTTGAGATGTTTCTGCAACTTGATTGGAGTCCACCTGTAGTAAATCCAATTAATTAGACATGATTTGGAAAGGCACACACCTGTTTATATAAGGTCCTACTGTAGACAGTGCACGTCAGAGCAGAAATCAAGCCATGAAGTCAGAGGAATTGTCTGTAGACCTCAGACCAAGACAGGATTGTATCAAGGCAAAGATCTGGTGAAGAGTACAAAAAAATTTCTGCAGCATTGAATGTCCTGAAGAGCACAGTGGTTTCCATCATTGGTAAATGGAAGACGTTAAGAACCATCAGGACTCCTAGAGCTGGCTGTCCGGCCAAACTGAGCAATTTGGGGAGAAGGGCCTTGGTCAGCTAGGTGACCAAGAACCCAGTGGTCACTCTGACAGAGCTCCATTGTTCCTCTGTGGAGATGGGAGAACCTACCAGAGGGACAACCATCTGTGCAGCACTCCACCAATTCTGCCTTTATGGTAGAGTGGCCAGATGGAAGCCTCTACTCAGTGAAAGGCACATGACAGCCTGCTTAAAGGACACCTAAAAGACTCTCAGACCATGAGAAACAAGATTCTCTGGTCTGGTGAAACCAAGATTGAACTCTGGCTGAATGCTAAGCATCACGTCTGGAGGAAACCAGGCACGTCTCATCACCTGGCTAATACCATCCCTACAGTGAAGCATAGTGGTGGCAGCATCATGCTGTGGGGATGTTTTTCAGTGGCAGGAACTGGGAGACTAGTCAGGATCGAGGGAAAAATAAATGGAGCAAAGTACAGGGAGATCCTTGATGAAAACCTGCTCAAGAGTGCTCAGGACCTCAGACTGGGGCAAAGGTTTACCTTCCAACAGGACAACGACCCTAAGCACACAGCCAAGACAACAAAGGAGTGGCTTCGGGACTAATCTGTGAATGTCCTTGAGCGGCCCAGCCAGAGCCCAGACTTGAACCCGACTGAACTCTCTGGAAAGACCTGAAAATAGCAAGTGCGACCAAGCCAAAAGGAGATTTTTTTGTATATTCTTTTTTAACAAAAAATTCCATGCTGCTATACTACTCTTGCTACATTGACCTGCCAGTGACCAACTTTCCAATTCCTTAGGTACAATGGTCTCCTCACAATGAGACAATCCTGGCGTCGAGCGGCACTGACCGACGTCTCAACGTCTGGGATCTCAGGTAAAAAAACTCCACCATAGCCTTTACCATTCATACCTATACTGTTTGTCTATATCCATAGTGAAGGGCATTATGAAAGTTTTGCTCAGGAGTTTTGAGCAAAATATGTTGAAGTGATAATTGTATAGCAAGAAGAATACCATGATACAGACATAAAAACTAATGAGAAAATGAAACTGTCAAATATGAATGTTTCAGCAAGGAACAACTCCTAGCTCTCATGTCTGCTAAAAGCTCTGTCAGTTGTTTAATCTCACTTGTTGGCTAATAAGGGCCAGTGGTTAAACATTCACACCATATATTTTAAAATACAAGATTAGAGCATGGAAAAAGCAGCTACAGGAACTCCTCTTTTCTAAAGTGAGAAGGTTGGTGATATTGACAGACAAAATACAATGTATATGGCTGTAATATGTATCACAATGTTGGGGATTACATTGTTGCTTTCAGATGATAGTTTAATAACTAAAGAGAACTACAATTGAGATATAATGCAGTCATAAAAGATAACATGAAAACATCATAAATAACTAATATCACTATATCCTGCTATTTGACCTGTATTTGTGTGGTATAAGTAGTAACAATTATGTTCCGATATGCCAGTAGGATAGCCATTTCAAAGGATTAATTAACTGATAAACTGATTTTTTGCCACTTCAGAGCAGTGGAGAAAGATCACCTTTTAAGTTGAGTGTTAAGTGGTGTCTGTGCCCACTGGATGAATGTAAGTTCAATATTCACTCTTTCTTAGCTCTGTCCTCAGTCTCTACCAACTCCTGAGGGAAACATCTGGCTCTTCAGCTGCTTAATGCTCCTCTATGTTCACCTGCTAGTGTTAACTGTGTCTGTCGGCTGTTGCTGAGCAGATAGTGTCCAGAGGGTTTATTAGAGGTATTTGCCTGCCGCTGCAGGAAACTACACTATGAGAGTGAACCCAAATGGTGAAATTGTGGGCCAGCAGTAAAAGCAATGAGCTGAAGCTTAGAATAAAGCTACTTAAAGCTGAGGGGAGCTGTAGATTCAGCTGATAATTCTTTGTAGGTTTATCAGTACCAGAGAGACCGGTTCAAAGTGCTTTACAACAAAGAAATCACATGCATCAAGTGTTAAACATAAAAATGCATAGAAAATAAGGTGGAAAATAAAACCTACTTGCTAATAGTAAAATGAAGATAAAAATAAGGACAAAAAGAATAGAGAGAATGCATAACACAAGATGGAAAATAATACCACTGAGTAGTAAAGTAAAGTTAAAAATAGAGTACATAGAATGAATTCAATCAAGTCAAATACAACAGTTTAAAAGAAGTGCAGCAGTACATACATGTGAGGCAAAGCACAAGGGTTTCAGGCCTGTATGATGTCGTAGCTAGTTTAAGGCTAAAGTGAAGAGAAAAATTTTTAAGCTTTCTTTCAAAAAATATTTCACAGGCTGGCTTCTCTTATATCCATACGTAGTGTGTTCCAGAGGTTTGGAGCAAAATTGAGAAAGGCTGCATCGCCTTTTTTTTGTCAGCTGTTGCTGGAAACCTCCAGTTGACCAGCAGCAGATGATCGCAGCGTTCTTGAAGGCAAATGGTGAACAAAGGAATTAGCAATATATTATGGTCCTAGCCCATTAAGGGCTTTATACATACAATGGCTTGTGTAAGAATTCACCCTCCTTGGACTTTTTCACATTTTGCAGTGTTGTAACCTGGAATTGAGATAAATTTTTTTGGTCTCTTTACCATTTGTGATAAGCATGTGTAGAGCTTTGAAGGTACAAACCTACCGCAACCAGTCTACCAGCTTTGGACATCTAGAGATGGTAATTTTTGCCCATTCTAGCTCAGGCTCAGTCAGATTTGATGGATACTGTCTGTGAAATAGACTCAGTTTTTTGTTGGGTTTTGTTTTTCTAGCAAAATTGGTGAGGAGCAGTCAGCAGAGGATGCTGAAGATGGTCCTCCAGAGCTGTTGGTAAGTGATATCCTAAAATTAAGATTTTTATTCAATCACCTTTAGATCTTTCAGTCATCATGAGATCCATAGTCACAGGCCTGGAATTATGTCATCTTTAAGGCAAGACTTCTTTGGCCTTTGATAAATAAAAACTTGGGGCATCGTGGCCAAGACAAGTGGTGCAATAGCAGTAAGTGATAATTCCATATTATGCAGACAAAACGGTATCCAATCAACATTTAGGAGTCAGTGTCTTGAAAAACACTACCAAGTGTATTTTAACTGTAACCTGAATGACCTGTTTGACCTTTACACAAGGCTGTCTGATAGATTTTTTTTATGTGAACAATTCATTATTCCATCCATCCATCCATTTTCTGTACCGCCTATCCCTTTTTTACACATTAAATATGAAACACACTGATGAGAAGAATACAGAGAATAATTGTTAATGTCATTTATAAAAGGGAAGGTAAAAAAGGGCAACAAGAATGCAGATGCAAGAATTAGTCTGATCAGCCATAGTCAGTAATTAATACAACAGACCCTTAGACTGTAAAACATTAAGCAAACCAATAACTAACTGCAGTCAATGAAAGTCTGACAGTCTTATCATACTTAAGCTCAGTGATTCTCAACTGGACCCGTTTTCAGTGGGTCATGGGCCTTTGCCTGGGCAAAAAAAATGAAGGAAATTTGCAGGGGATTTTTTATTAAGTGGAGTGCCTTCTATTTGTGTCTTGTCATTAAGGGGTGATAGTGGGTCTCGAAGCCAGACCAGTTGAGAACCACTGCTTTAGCTAGTGTTTGTGTGGTAGTGACAAAATGTAAAAAAAATATACAGACAGTATTTGAATGAAATGGAAGCCTGTTGCTCTCTCTTACATCAAACTCCCTTTAAGAAATACAACATATTAACACACCTTATGTGTCCACAGAAACACATTACTCGAGAACCACGATAAACTTTGTTTCTGTACAAACTTTACAGATATTGGATTTTGTCACTTCAGCTCCCTCCCAGCCTCCGTTGGTTAGTTGCGCTATTTTAGTTGGGAGACAACCGTGGGCATGAGAGGTTACCGTTTCAAAATTGAGATTTTTCACAAAAAATATGGGCTGGTTGGTGTATTAGTGGTGTACATGCCAAATTAAACACAGACTTATAACACTGTAACTTCACCATGTAGCATCAGGGAAAACATAGGGTGCATCCCCTGAACATGTCGATATTAAGTTTACGCCGCCCTTTCGGATTTTAACGCAGGATGCAAACCTCTAAACATCACTGTAAATTGAAGATTACTGAATGCAAGGTAAGTCAGATCTCACAGCAACTTATAAGCTCTACAGATGGAGCGGCCTCGAAATTCCCCTAATTTCATGCTGGGGCCCTGGCGGGTCCGTGACCGGTCCCTGCTCTGCAGTAGGCGGGTTCGTGACTGTAATGAGATCCCCCGCGATGACGTCATCGGCGCGGGGCCAACTCGTAACGCCCCTAAGCTCCATTTGCGGAAACTGCCTGCACTCGCTCGATCAGTCCACCAGGAGGAGCAGTCATTATTACCGTGTCAGCTTTGCTGAGTCGTTCATTAGATCTGCACATAGCCTCCACTGCTGTAAGAAAAACTGCTTGTCTAGTAGAGCACCCTGTGCAGTTTTTTAAATATAATTATGCTTAATCATCCACATTATTGTCGTGCTCGTTCACAAACTTCTTGGATCTGCTCATCTGCCCATCCTGCCTTTTCCTCCACATCTCTCTCCACCTTTGGAGAGGCTCCCAGCGCATCTCCGCGTGCCGAGTGATTTGTGCCCAGAAAATTAATCGTGAATAACAGAAGTTGTGCATCGCGTTCTTCTAGCATTCTGAACTGCTAAACAGTTAAATGTTTAATACTCTGCCTGATTCGCGGAGCCACTTTCAGTTGGTGGGTTTCCTGTTTGTAGCGCATTTTAGATTTGCGGGTCGCTATTTGATGCGGCGACCAGCAATACGCAGTTTCTGTATGTGTGTGTACTGTATATTACTGGACAGAAATCATTTACAGTGCGCTGAAGAGGGAGGGACGGGAGGATGAAATGCCAATTTCAGCCTGTGATCTGTTAATGTCTGACTGAACAGCCTCATGGAAGCGATATTTTACAGTTCTACATATTTTAATCTAACGAAATTCGTTAAAACAAGTCACTTGGTGCTTTCAAGGTCATGTCATTGAGCTGAAAGGTTCCAGATTTCGTTCGCCTTCACAGGTGGCTGCGGAGCGCAGCAGACGGCTCGCACTGCGCACTGCGATGTTCAACATCATAGGCTTAATATACTGTAGTTAATTATCACTGATCTTTTTCATCACTCTGTCTGTGTGACTGTCTGTGTCCTCCTCTCTGTGTCTCTTTTTTCAGACTGTTCACGCAATGAATATAAACATTAACTATTAAAAAAAAAGTTATAGTCGCGGGTAAACATGGTACGCAGAAGCGCACCAAGAATGCATTTTTTACGTCAGGCGTTGTGCATGCGTGTTTGATATTAATATTGTGCCGCTGCATCTCAAATAAATGTTTTTTTGGGAAACGGAAATGTTCAACATGACTTCATCATGTTAGACCAGGCAGACAGGTTCTTACTACAACATCAACTCTCCCTCCGCAGCCAGCGAGCCTCATCCCCCGCACGGACACCTACATTCAATCATGAATAATCCTAATGGCCAATCAGACCCATGAAAAAAAACAATGTTGTGGGGCATAAAGGGCCAATGGGCCGATGTAGATGGGCCAATCTACTTGTTTTTATTGGCCAATCAGTTAACACACACACATGAAAACGGCCAATAAACAGTGAAATCAGTATCATGAGTATTTCTCAGATGATGATTTCTGTATCTATCTAATCCGTGGCATGCAATATTGCACCCCGATTTTGGATAAAGTATAAATCCAATTGTTTCATTGTTTCAGCTGTCGTGGCCAAATCTCTTGTTAACTTATTAAGCTCTTCCGCACAGTGTGACATCTATTTTAATTATTAGAGAGCTGCTCTAATGGCCACTGATAGACAGTCCATCCTATTCTATAAACTGTTGGTGGTTTGTGAACTTCACTGCATTTGTGCATTTGAAGCGATTAACTCCCGGCACATTTCAGAGCTGAGTAAACCTGTAGTTTCACTGACACATCGCGCATCATCACCACGGGCGTCATGATGTTCTCCTGTCTGTCACTCTGTCAGGCATGTGTAGTGTCGAGCCGGCCGCGTTGTTGGCTGAAGAGTCATTATTTGCATTACAGTGTATCCTTTGTTCTAACTCAATGGATGGTCGCCAGCCAAACAGGCTCCCAGCCCCCACTGTCCCACAGACTCGCTATGGCCAGTAAAATAGGTGGAGGGCTGAGGGGAGCGCGTACCTCCAGTAATTAAAAATCAATTTGTGCAACAGATATTAATATTGTGTCGCTGGCTACTTTATAGACTTCACTAAATGTTTCCATTACACTTAATTACATTTATGGATAAGCCAACTTTCCCACCTCCCTCATGCATCAAAATGTATATTATCAGTCCGACCAGGAAATCTTGCGATCGCAAAAATTAGCGTATATTCAACCAATACTAATATGACTGTCTACTGGCCGCTTCCTGGTCTATTTTTGCCGAGAGCCGTGCGCCTGTTGCGGAAAACATAGGCGAGCCCTGGAATCTCCAGATGACGCGCTCTGCTCCTGCAGCTCTGTCTCTGTTCCAGCGCATGTAAAGTAAAATTAGGTCATCATTTTTGTTGATAATTATCAAAAGCAAACTCTATGTAAACAGATGGAGCCTGTTTATTCTTGGAGTCACAGGCTGTTTTGTAAAGCTACATCACTTTTATGACTCAGGAATGATTTTGTAACTTTTTTTTCGAAGAAGATAACATGCAGCAAAGGGCTGAAAGACGGAATCGAACCCGTAGCCGCTGCAGAGAGCTTCATACATAGGGCGAATGCTCTACCAACACGCTAAATCTCCACCACATAATTTCGTAACTTTGAGCTGATACTTCATATTCTCAACTTAAAACTTGTTTTTTTTTAAGATGGGAACTGAATCTTTTCGACTGTTTCTGTAATGTGAAGTATGGTTATTGTCATATAGGAAGTGATTATATACAACTTTTTTACATGAGTTTGTTTTTTTTGATCGCAACAATCACAAAAACATTCATACAGTATATTGTAAGAGAAAAACTTTGGAATTTTCTGTTTGCAAATCGAAAATATGCATTAAAACAGGCTGATGGAAACACACATTTAAGACTTTTTTAAGACTTTGTGCGAGAAATATTTTTCTAAGTTGATCTAAATAATCAACGTAAAATAGTTGAATAACTGTGACTGCCTAAGTACAAATAAGCCTACTAAAGCAGATGAATGTAGTGGAGTAAAAATCTTTGCCCTTGAGATGTGTTCCTGTGAGGGACACGCCATCTCCTGGTGACACCCTGCAATTGAATGAAGAGGCGTGTTTATAGTGGATTCTGGGCACACCCCCAAGAGGGGGGGGGGGGGGCTGGTAGCTGGCTGGCAGCCGGCTGGGAGCCGGCTGGGAGCTGGATGGCCTCTGGCCTGGAGGGGAATTTCGAGGCCGCTCCATCTGTATGTATGTTTGTAGTTGGCAAATACTATGCAGGAATCTCCTGGTAAACTTTATAACACACCTATATTTCTACTTAGACTGGACAGGGTGTAGCTGCATGTGCTTATCACGTAACCTTAATTGTTTGAGAAATCTCAGTGTTGAGTGTGATGACAGAGACGCTGGGAAATGTGAGTTGGTTTATGCTGTATTGTATGTGGTTTGAAATAACTTTCTTGAAAGGGCACAACATATGGTATTATTCCAGCCCTGTAGCTATGTCAGTAGCCATAAAATCTTCCTCCACTCTAACACAAAAAGCACTGCATGTAATGTCAATTGAGCACCTTTCAGTACTCTAAAGTGTTGATTAGGTTTCTCTGGCTGCACTTGTCCTATTGACAATGCTGTTTTCACTTCATAACTTAAGTTGATAATTCATCCCATCAACTGGTTGGTCAATGGCAAAACTGCATAAAAACAGAATAGGGTGAGACAGCATCTCAAATGTTGCTTGACATTTTCAATCCATTGACCTTTTACATTTCTATGGTTTGAACATGTTGATGGTTCCAAAGTCCTGCTTGCCTGTTATCTCTTGCTGCCTATCTCTAATTTCCACCTTTTTTCCACCAGTTCATCCATGGTGGCCACACAGCCAAGATCTCTGACTTCTCCTGGAATCCCAATGAACCCTGGGTCATCTGCTCAGTCTCCGAGGACAACATCATGCAAGTCTGGCAGATGGTGAGTGGAGCTACCGCCCATTGCCCACACACAGTTTTTCTTTTTGGGATTGTCAGAATATGACAGTTCCAGTCTCTCCCCATGTAGTCTCACATAGCCAGACCCATGTCCACGCTTTGTTTTAGAGCTGTGCCAGTGCTTCAGAAGTATCTGGCTTAATCCTTTATCATTCTTTATGGTATACCAGAGATACACCTGCATCTACACCTAAAAAGTAGATTTCCTCATTCTCCGATGAATGTACCCATGTGTTAGTCTGTGGCCAAAGGAGGCAAACAAGGAGAAGCAGTCCCAGATGATGTTTGCACATGGTCTCTTTATTTTACATTGCATCATGTAGACTAGATCTGCCTAACACCTTCCTCCATCACACACAGACAGACTCCTTGTGTAAGCATGTGTGCTCAAATATTTGGCTGATGCATCACTATTTATAGTCCAACACAGATACCCACACAGAAATATACAATAAATATTTACATAAACCAATTACAAACATACACACCATCTTAATAAATATTTACAAAGTCACATATAAACCTAATAAATACCAATAAAAGTCTTAGATAAATGAATACATTTGAACAATGCAACCAAACTCCCCTCCCCTCCACCCATTTCCCACTTGTTACTCACAAAACTAATAAGGCAAGGCCCTGTGCAATCCTTTCCTCAAACACACTGGGAGAAGGAGAACAGGCAGAAGTAAGTTTGTGCACGGCACAGATACATTTCAATTAGCCATTACAATCAGCTTAGCTTGAGTCTCACATTATACTCCTCAATTAGCAAATAATTTGCCCCTATTGAGTCATAAATCAATGCGCAATTTTTTGCTCATTCACAAGCAAACAACAAAGTGGAATAGCCCAGCACCCTCACTTTGAACTAGGGCTGGGCCGAACGATAGCGATATGTCTCGCGATAGACACGTCATCAATATCAATATAAAATGCGTTCGATAAAGCATTCAATAATTTTTTTTTTTCTTTGTCGGAAGAAACCTGAAGTTGCGAAGCGAAGTTGGTTGCATGAACAAACGCACTCGCTCTCAGGTAACCGAGCAACGTAGGGAGTAATCGCTAATCAGTGAGAGACATGCTAACACGCCAATCATGTAACATTATCAAGTTCGGTTGCGCCATGTCGTTGTCTCGTGTTTGTTGCTCCGCGAGGAGTGAGATGAGAAATAGAAAGTGAGCGCTGCAGCGAAATTGTCGATAAAACAGGGAAAGTCAGCCCGCCAGTGTGGAGTTTTTGGGATTTTATAAGTCGGACTGTAGTCAGACCAATGTGGTCTGTAACTTATGCAAGACTGTCGTCCCCACCAAGACCGGTAATACCACAAACTTATTTAACCACCTTAGCCGCGCTCACTCTTTGGAGCGCAGCCGTATTCGCCAACGTCCGCCAACCGCAGCACCACCGCACAAGCAGCTGACCACCATGCAGAGGTATCTGCTTCAGTGCCTGATGACAAATCATCTAAAAGGCACTCACTGATTAGCGATTACTCTCTACATTGCTCGGTTACCTGAGAGCGAGTGCGTTTGTTCATGTAACCAACCTCGCTTCGCAACTTCAGGTTTCTTCTGACAAAGAAGAAAAAATTATTAAATGTTTTATTGAACGCATTTTTTATTGATATTGATGACGTGTCTATCGCGAGACATATCGCTATCGGTTTATCGCCCAGCCCTATATGGAAATAAAATATTTTGTAACATTGGCTAAAGAGTCATTGTACACAGAGCTTAATAAAGCTGCCTAATTCACAAACTTGAAACCAAAGTAAGTTGCCAGAAGTGGCAAGCGTGTGATCCTGGCAGCAGTGCTGCCTGTGTGGTGGCAAAAATAAACACAGATTTGGCCTGTTACCCCTGAGGTAGCCACATGTGGTATTTCCATTTTAATTCATAACATTGTGTATTCATTAACATTTCTCATATAAATACTGATGTTCAAATAATTGTTAGTCACTAAAACAGGCTGGCCAAACATTGAGGTTCATTTACTTTATGCTTACAACAGCTCACATGGTCCATTCGGTATAATGTCCATTTCCACAACACTTATTCCATCAGTACCACAAGAGTCCTGCTGTACTCATCACAAGTGCTCTGGGGTTCTATTTATGTAACATGAATAATGTTTTCATACCCTGATTTAGGTTGTTTCCTCTTTGCTATACTCCTATATTAAATATTAAACTACTGTCAGCAAAACTTGGAAATGGACATTGTACTGAATTTATCAAGACAGGTAAACACGGAGGAATGTTGAGCTTGCATTAAGAGGAGAATGTAAAACTCTAAACAAAGGTCAGTCTCTCATGTAAGCTGATAAAGGCCTGGTTCTCTCTTCCACTGAGGTAACTGAGAATCCAATGCATTTTGTTAAGCATTAATATTTTCATGGCATTGTTATGCTCCTTGCCAACCCAGTTTCTAACAGAGTGAAATAGGAGCTGTTTGTATGCTGAGGAAGAATCTTGTCTACAAGTCAGTGATTACGCAGGCCAGCAAAAACATCAGTCTGTACATTAATGCTTGCTCATTTTCTCCTCTTGCTCCTTGTTGTCTTCTCAGGCGGAGAATATCTACAATGATGAGGAGCCAGACAACACCCCTGCATCAGAGCTGGAGGCTCAGGGATCATAACCCAGTTGTGCATGAGTCTCTCTGCAGACATGACCCCTTCTCCACTCCCTGAGCTCCAGACCCAGCCCAGCCTGTCGTTTCTGTCTGTCTTATCTCGAGTACCAAATGAAAAGTCAGCTCTCCGCATTAAAGAACAATTTTGAGAGCTGGAGACAGTATGGACTCCACCCTTGCTATCAGACAGTTGGATTCAGTCTTACCTTGCTTCCACTTCACCGTACCCCAGGTACCCAAAAGCACTTAATCACTTGTAAAAGGATAAGAGCTGAAATTTTCTACCTGCTCAGGTGGTACTATTTCCAGTGATGGGGGAATGGGATTTTATGGTGAAGGGGCTTTGAGGACTCTTAAGAGCAGAAAACTTTTATGTGCAGAGTCATTGGAAGTTGTTTCCATCACTTTCACGTGGCTCACGCAAAGAAAACAGAAGATGTTTTTTTACATTTTGACTTATGAGTAGTCAGAAAACCACTAGACGAACGGCTTCCCTCAAGATGTGAGTATGTAAGGAAACCAGGACAATAGAAGATTATCTGAGCACTGAAATGCTTTCGGTGAACCTGCTCTACAACCATTCAGGCTGTGATAGGTTAAAAACCAACAATGGGCTTGTCCAGGAAACATTCTTTCATACCTCATTTTCCCAGTCATGGCTGTTTTTGTCATAAAATAGCAAAGTGCTTCTTCAGGGGAAAAAAACAAAACATTCCCTACTGTTTGCTTCCAGTTGATAAAGGTTCAGAAACTCTTAAGTATTTGGCTTGAGCGAAAGGTGGAGGATTACAATAGTGCATTTGAGGGAAACGCACATCTTTTCCTCTCCTCTGTGTTCTTGCATAATGTGAAATTGCCATGTTTTTGTTCCATGCACCACATATTGCAATAAAATTTTTAGACCTTTTCAAATCTAAGTTTCAGATATCAATTTTATATTTTTTCTAACGATCTCAAACGTTTCCTCAGATTGAGAACTCGCTGAATGATATATATACAAATGACACAAGACTCAATACTTAGGTTGAGGAAAGAAATCCATAGTTATTGCAAATTCTACAAAATGTTTATTGAAAAGCAAGACAGGACTATAAGAACATTGTACAATCAAAGAGGGTGGTGTGGGCTCTTTTTGTTAGTAAAAATAAAGCTTTCTGAAGCTATGGTGACTCGTGCCTCTTCTTTCACAGTTAGTCTCACTGCAGAGGTAGATTCTGACATTACCTGAGAGTCAATCTGGGGCAACGCCAAAGAAAGAGGAAATAGATGCTGAAAAGTGTTCTCTCGACATGGGGCATGACAAGACTTGTCCTCTACCCAAAGAAAAAGCTCACACACACCACTTGACCCCATACATGTTCACATCAATTCTGCTTTAAAGTCCACACAATATGAACATAAATGCATGAGGATCAATTTAAAAAGACCAGAAATCACATAAAATCAATTTGACTGCAAGGCAACGTCTTGGAGGACATTACGACATGGTTTCTCAAACAGGCAGTCGGTTTGTGTACATTGTGTATATATTCAGGAATGATTTCAGTACCACCCAATGATTTTACAATACATGAGTTCAAAAAGGACATCTGCTTCAAGAGGTGACGGCTGGTGAGCTGAACAAGTTAAGCTGTGGGAATCTGGTTCTTCAATAAGCTTACCAACATTATTTTATACCCACAGACAAAAGATATGAAGGAAGCAATTGTAGGAGGGGTTAACATCGCAAATTAAGTGCTACTCAAGCTGTGGGACCAACTGCAGAAAAGTCGTTGCTTTCTGAGCAATTCCTGGGTAATGGAGCAAGGAAGGTTATAGATTTGACAAAGGTGCCCCAGAAGAAAACAAATAAAAATAAAATATGCAGAGGATGCAAGCGTGTGAATGGAGCTTCATTTGACCCTGCTGACAAAAGATTTCATACATTCACCCTATCAGGACTCTACACACCTTGATGAGTTTCCTCTTGTACAATAAATGCAGCTTTTGTAATAGCTCCTATTGATATGCATCACTGATGGAAATCAGTATCGTATTCAAAGGCATTACAAATCCCTTCATCTCTTTACATCACAAGCAACAACATAAATGTCTCGACCTGTATCATTCATTTTGTTTCAATCCTTGAGACTTCAGTCCTGGTTGATCTGGTGACACCTGTGGTGACCAAAGTGAGTTTTAATTATTTATACATATCCCAGACCGCTATTCAAAATGTCACGTTATTGACCACTGGGGCAGCAAGCACACCTTGAATGTGAACTACAACAGAGCAGCTTGTGTGTCTGTAATGACCTTGGTCTCAGAGGCTTCATTCACATTACATTTTATTAAAGAGGACTGGCAACAATGTGGACTGATGCGATACAGCTAAACTCTAAACTCCACAACACTGAAATTTGACGTATACATTTTATATCATGTTCTGCATCACATGCAGAACACGTTGTTTGTCATGTTCATCCCTTGTGGGCAGGTAGCTAGTTTCACAACTGAGTATTACGGTCACCAACCGGAAAATGATAAGAGAAGTCAGAAAAAAAGTCTGAATATTTTAAGTTTACATTACACTGGAAGAATGTCATCTATTTTACGCAGTCTAATATGACATACATTTTGTTAGCAAAATAGAACTTTTTTCCCTCAGTGTTTCTTGTGAAATTACAACTCCATCCTTTAAATATTAGGAATTATGAACAGCAAAAATGGGGTTTGTTCTTAAGGATTGTAACTGAAAAGACGGCAGAGCTGCAGCTATCCAGTAATCCGCTTCATCCATCATCCCACAATTCTGTCGAGTGGTGTGCCATCAATTTCATCCTTACTAAAGCTTTTAGTCCTCTGACACTCTACATCTCCATGACCCAATAAAGAAAAAAAAAAAAAAAAAAGTGTGAGACTCTCCAGCAGTCAGTGGGCCAAACCAGACTGTTGAAGCTACAGTAAGAAGGATGCTGTCAGTCAGTAGTTGCAGCCACACACTGAAGGTTCAACTTTAGCCCTTTTCAGATGTCTGTTTAACAGGCAGACTGAGGGAAATCCTGTTGTGAACTGGTAGAGCTATAATTTACTGACCAAAAACTTGCATGCAGTTGAGTTGAGTTTATCAACTCTGTTAACAGGTGGCCATTTCTTAAGATGGTTTAAGCAAAATATAGGGCCCGGTCAGGTGGGCCAGAACCACAACTTCAACTCTAATGAACTTGTTCATGCAAATTTCCATCATTAACAGTGTTGACCTTCAAGGGAACAGAGAACCGGAGTCCAAAATTCAGGAATTTGCCCCGTCACACCTAACAGTTTGAAATACTGCTCTGTCAGGTAATAAACAGTTCCACAAGGGATGTCATATGCAGGAGTTGATAGTATAAACACGTCTCAAGTAAATTCCAATCCAGTTAGCAACCAAACTAGCTATTCGGGCTGTCACCACTTCCACAAGTCAAGTTCAAACAAATTTAAACTTAAGCATAATTTGTTGGAGTTAATTTGAAGGAGACTGCCAGACTAATCCTAAACTACGTTGCTGAACTGATATTTATTCATGGGGCCTCTGCTACGTCACATAGGTTTGGCTAAGTTGCATTTTGCAAAGCGAGCTTCACACCTTGGTGTCAATCCAAAAATCCCAATCACTTCCACACATTGTTTCTCAGATGGTTTGGTAATTATCTTTCCAGATTTTGTTTTCTATATTTTAGATTAGCAGACAGAACCTGTTTGACTGACAGAGCCTGCGTGGGAGTGTTTTAGGAACAGACTACAAGAGACGTTCTGTTGGGCTAATATTGAACTCATATTACAGATCAAATACCCCTTTCCCCACAAACAAGTGACAGCCCTATTGGCTAACTTGCTAACTAACAATTAGCAAACTGGCCAGCTTGTTGGCCCATTGTGGCTGCCTAACGTTAACGTGTTTCCAGCTAGTTAGCATGTTAAAGGTTAGCTCAACAGCTACAGTAGCAACAAGCAACATGTGGTCGCTACGTAACCAAGCTTCAACCAGCAACAAATATTTCACAAGGACGCACAAATTCCTGTGAAACTCTGTGCTCTACTCAACAAAGCAACAACTTAAAATTATCCAAGTTGTGATACGCTGTAATCAAAAAAGGATTTAAAACCCTTTGGCTCATGGAGATGTCAAATAAGCCCAACTCTGACTGAGCACTTATTCTACACTACGTCTCACATTGTATTCCAGCTTTTTAGATCACATTCTGCCTGCAAGGTTATGTTAATAAAAAGCAACCTATGACAATATGAATGTGATGTACCCACATATGAATTCAATCAAACTAGCAATCTCAATGAGACATATGACACTACAGGGAGAGATCATGTAAAGAGAGAAGGAAAAGGCCAATTTGACAGCAGGGAAATTCCCTATGAAAATACAGTTATGGTAGAAAACAGGGAGCACCAAGTACTCGCCACAAAGCCAATTATTACAACTAAAGTAAATGTGGGCAAAGTTTTAGAATAGAATCCTTGATTTAAAAAAACAAACAAAAACATTTTAATCTTTAACTACTGCACAAGGGAAGATATGGGTTCAGTTTCCATGTAGAGACCTGGAGAGGCAAGTGTAGAATTGAAAAAGAAATCTATCTCCATTAAAGATGCTTTTTGTGGCCAGTTATGGAACCAGGCTGGAGGTGTGCGGAGCCTTCCGATCACACCCTCCTCACCTACACACAGGCTGTGCAGGCGGGTTCAGTCCTGCTGTGTGGGTGGTGTTTCTGCAGGCTGGCTGGTTGTTGTCGGAGCAGTGGCGGTTTTGTCAGTAGCAGCCGGCATAGCATCCAGTTCAGGTGGTCTGGGAACTTGGTGGATGCCCTCTGTCTCCAGCCCATCACCCCACAGCAAGCCATCCTCATCTTCCCCCTCCTCCTCCTCCTCCTCCTCCTCCTCCTCCTCCTCCTCCTCATCATCTTCCTCCCTGGCCGAAGGCTCCAGTAGCTGGTCTTTAGGAGGTGCTGTGCTCTCTTTCTCTCCCTGCTCCTGTAGGAGGCTGAGCCGGTTGTTGAGGTCGTTCCTCTCCTTCTGCAGGGCCCTGCACAGCCTCTCCAGCAGCTCCAGCTTTCCCTGCAGGGCCTTGAAGTGTCCGTCACGCAGAGTTTTCTACAACACAACATAATGTTTTGAGCTTTGATTTGAACTTTGCGTGATCAGTGACTTTACATGGTATATCTAACATTGATTGACTACCACAGAGGGCTCACGGCAGTGGTCTTGGAATGCAAACAGAATATGGATCTGTCGAACTTAAAAGAATGACGTTGAAAACACCGAATTAATTGCTGTAACAAATTCTGTTTGTTAATACCCTGAAAAATTGTCAAATATCCCCTCCATGAGGCTTAAAAAGTTCCTCAGATTCCCAGGATAGTGTGCTTCTGTTCCTGGGATAGAATACGTCTTTTTTTCAGGAAAAACACGAAACCCTAGTCTGGACAACCTGATATGAACACTTTTTGCCATAGCTAACCATGTTTGTATGTAAGTGGAAACACAAAGTAGCATCGAATGGAAATGCAAAAAAAGTAACTCAAAATTGTACTGAACACTAATCCCTAGATTACCAGGGAATAAAAATACTTAATACCACCACGGAATACTGTGCAATAACCCAAGGTCGCTATTTTTTGGCAATACTTCTTATATCTATACTCTCTGTGTACAGTATAATGTGCATAGTCTTCTATAGTTTATTCTATTTAGTACATTTTTATCTGTGGTGGGTTTTACTTTGTATCTTTTTTATTATCTATTTGTTCTTATTGTCCTGTTTTCTACCTTTTATTAGTTATTGAAACAGGTGAATTTCTCCAGCGTGGAATCAATAAGATCTTTTATTGTCTTATAAAGAGCTTGTTTTTTTGGATTCATTTAATAAAAAGTAGTAGTTTAAAATTTGTTTAAAAGTTGTGAAATATTTACCCTAATTTGACAATTAGATGTCTATATGTTCCATCACATAACGGTGTGTGTGCGCTGTGCTCACACACAGCACATAACTATGTATTGTGTGTGTGTGTGTGTACAATTAAATAAATCAGACACAGGTTAACTGGTGGGCTTTAGAGGTGTTGGTAGGTGTATTTTTCAGCTTTGGCCAGAGCCAGGCTTGATGCTTCCCCAGGACTCCAGGTTAGTACTTGACACAGAAAGGTGAGATTGCTATCCAGCAAACAAGCATATTTTCCAAAAATGATTAAATGCTTTTTTAGTCCTTTAATCTTTAATTGACCAAAGCAATCAAAAGCAAAGGAAAGAGTGGCTCATAAAAGCTACCTCCTCAGCCATCTGCAGCAGGGCCTGGTTGTTACTCTCCCATTTGGTCCTCCACTGTGTCGTTTCCTTCTCCAGCTTCTTGATCTTCTTGGTCATCTAGACATAAATCCACACAGTTAGCAGCTAGCAGGGAAACCAGTAAGACACAGACAAAGCCAGACAACAGGAAGTCATTCATGGCAACTAACTGAGCTTTTTCTTGCCTGACCTTCTCCATCTCTTGTCTGAAAGTGGTAAAGACCTCGTTGCTTTTAGCCAGAGTGCTCTGAAACTCCTCAAACTTGTCCATGTACAGGGAGAGCTAAGAGACATGAGAGCAGAGAGAAATCATTTTCAAAGCTTTCATCATGGTTGATGTACACAAAGTAAACACAAGGCTTCTACAGTAAACACCTACAGCTTTTTGTCTGCAGTGCCCATCACCATGTTTGTGATCCACCCACCCAGGAACTGTGCTTACCTGTTGCTTGAGCTGCATCTCTTGCTCCTTCATCAGCTCACACTTACGCCTGGACTCTGTGGCATCTTTCAGCAGCTGAAGCATCACAGTACAGTCACTTCTACAGCTCTCACAGTTACAGCAGACACTTTCAGTACAAAGATGGTCTGTTTGACACCTAAGATGTTATTTCTGCTTAACTACTGGCTACTTACTAATGCTATATGCAACGTAAACTAGAACAGACCATCAGAAAAAGAACAGGCAGAGAGGGCACACTCACAAAGTCTCTCTCTCTCTGCTGCTTCTCCTCCACCTCTTTCATCATCTCAGTGATTCTCTGCAGCTTGGCGTCCATCAGCTGCTGCTGCAGCTCCTTGTGCTTGAACACCTTGTCTATGTGCTGCCAGAGACATACATCAAATTTCCATTAAGTTGGGTAACCAGTGGTGTGCTCTGCTGTGAGTAAATGTGATCAGAACTGGCAATGTTTTAAACTGTCATTTCAATAAAGGCTGTATCACTAAACAAAGAGTTTGAGGTTTGTTCCTAACTTAAGTCAAAATAGACCAATACAAAGTCCCAGACAGGTTTGCACTTGGTGCCATAGTCTGTATTAGCCAGGTTAAGTAAACTCAACGAGCCAAATGTTGTACTTTTGGCCAGCCTTACCTCTTCTCGGAGCTCGTACTGCTCAATAAGCTTTTTGAGCTTCTCAGCCAGCTCCATGTTCTCCTGCCTCAGCTTGGTGTTGTGGGAACTATGCTGTTCCATCTGCGCCTCAATATCACTCAAAGTCATTTGGAAATGCAGCATTGCCTCCTTCCGCTGCTCCTCATACTCCCTGGACCGCTGGGCATTTTCCTCCTGTCAGGTGACAGCAGTGGGAATGAGAGGAGGTCAACAAGGAGTTTAGGAAAGGAGAGGGGAGGGAAATCTGTGAGAGTCACACTGGCAACAAATGACTTCCTATAAGCAGAGAAGCACTGTGCCTTGGACTGCAGAAGAAGAAGAAGAAGAATTTCCTTTATTCGTCACATTTTTTTTTTTTTTACACACAGCATGCAGTTGAGGAGGAAACTGTACACGCCATGCATATGTGAAATTCCATCCCGCTATTTGACCCAATTTCAAATGGAGGAAGGACTGACTGGTCAAGGACTGACCCATGGTCAGTCCTCCCTCCACGGCAGACCAGGAGCGGTGGGCTGCCAGTCGACCAGCACCCGGGGACCAGTTCCTTTTTGTCACCATTGGTCAGTTGGTGATCTTCTTGCATGTTTTTAGTGGGGGTATTTTTATGGAGGATACCACAGGGAGAACATGCAAACTCCACACAAAAAAGGCCCCTTATTTTTCCTCAAGCAGCAGGCACCAAAGGAGGACACGCCCAGCGCCCACAGCGAGATTCGAACTGGGGACCTTCTAGCTGTGAGGCAACAGTGTTACCACCGAGCCACCGTGCCACCCATAGAAATCTCTACATAAGGTCCCTCGTCAGAAGCTGGTGGCAAATTTATCCAAGAAGAACCAAAAGAGAGTTGACAGTGACAAGAATTAATTCATTCAATTCATCAATAACCAGCAGTACCGGTTAATGTCAAGCCAAACAGAAGATAAAAATGCCAGTTACAGTAGGCTGAGGTGTACCTTCAGTGTCTTGTTGTGTCTCTGCAGCTCCCTGCAGAGGCTCTCCAGCTTGCTACGGGCCAGAATAGCCTTGCTGTGCTCTCCCTGCAGGTGAATCTTCTCTTTTACAATCTGAGACTGCTTCTTCTGCAGGGCTTTCAGTCGCTTCTGCATGCAGCGACTCTCCTCCAACTGAGGACGCAGCACACAGTCAGCATCAAAAAGTTTGCAACAGTTAAATTTGATACCTGCCTTGGACAAATAAAAACACAATATATTCATTTGGAGAATGACATTAATACATGTAATGCACTTGAAAATGGGAACCAATAAAATCCTGACATTCTTCATAAACCACAGGGAGACTCACATGTTAAAAGGCACATCTTCATTTAGTATACTGCTGTGCAGTGTGAAAAGTAAAGATGGGGAGGGGTTCACTACTCTGTGACAAACGGTGCAACAATTTAAGAATAATGTTTCTCAGCATAAAATTGAAAAGAATTTGGGGATTTCATTGTCTACAATACATAACATTATTAAAAGATTCAGAGGATCTGAAGAAATCTCTGTATGCAAAGGACAAGGCCCAAATCAATACTGGATGACCGTGGAGGCTCTCAGACAGCACCGCAGTGAAAACTGACACAATTCTGTAGTGGACATCACTGCGTGGGCTCAGGAACACTTCCAAAAACCATTGTCTGTGAACACAGTTTGTCACTGCATCCATAAATGCAAGTTGAAACTCTAGCATGCAAAGAGGAAACCATATATAAACCAGCTCTTGAAACACCACTGCCCTATTTGGTCTGGTCCCAACCTCATCTAGGATGGTTTCAAGCAAGGTGGAAAATTGTCCAGTGGTCTGACGAGTCAAAACTTTTAACTCTTTTAGGAAATCATGAATGCCACGTCCTCCGGGGTAAAGATGAGAGTGACCAACAGGCTTCTTATCAGTGTACAGTTCAAAAGCCAGCATCCATGATGGTATGGGTGATGTATGTGCATTAGTGCACATGGCATGGGTAACCCGCACACTTTCAAAATTACAGCAGTTGGTCTCCTAAGTTCCCAAACGCTTACACAATGTTGTTTAAAGAAGAGGCGATGCAACAGAGAGGTGAACATGACCTTGTCCCAACTCTTTTGAAATGTGTTGCTGGCATCAAATTTTAAATGAGGATAGAATTCTTAAAAAACAATGAAATTTCTCAGTTTCAACATCTGATATGTTGTCTTTGTGCTATTTTCAATTAAATATGGGCTTACAGTGTTTTGCAAATCATCAGATTGTTTCTATTTACATTTTACATAGTGCCCCAACTTTTTTAGTGTGTGCAATTTCTAAGTTTCTAAGTATATTCTTTTTTCTTAGTGCACTTAACTAAAAATAATAAGTACATTTCTAGTAGGCACAATTCTGTTTTTGATTATATTTTTAGTGAAATATTAAATTTTTGCTAAGTAACATTTAAGATCACTGAGGTAACACAATGGTGAATGAGCCTAAGGCCCACAGATGAAAGTGTTGCAATATTTATATTTTTGACTTTTGTTATAAGTCACATGAAAATACAGTTTGATTCATTTCCAACATTTTTTGAATGTTTTAATGGAAGAGGAAGGAGCAGCCACAGTGAGCTGTTAGAAGAAGAGCTGCAGAATTAAATAAGACACTGGTTACTCAAAGAATGATGAAAAAAGGCCAATTATTGCTTGACCTCTTGCTTGACCTATCAATATGACGACAGTTTCTTTTGCTGCCCCCACAATTATGTCACCTGTAGCATTAAACCACATTTGCTGTTAGAACCAGTAACTACAGATTAACACCAAATAAATTAGGATGGAAATCTTCCAGATTATCACAAAAATTAAATACAGCGTATCAGCAGGGTTGTGCTGAGTTGCAGTGTAACAGGGACATTATGATCAACCCATCATACAGTTTTGTACAATTGAAAATAAAACACCAGGGAAATTGCTAAGGGCTGCATGCTTGTACAAGAGAGACAAAAAAAAACAACAAATTTAGCTCTAATCACACAGGTGATGATGATGTTTGACAAGTACGACTTTTAGCATCCTAACAATATATTACAAAAAGATATTTTTTCCCTTTACCTGAAGTCACTGAACCTTAATTAGATTAAAATAAGGATAACATTGTTATATACCAAGTCTAACACTTTCCTAGCAATAAGATATTGTACAGTAAGTTGAAAGGTGAAATGTTTTTCTCTGTTGCTTGGTTATGGTATGTCTTTCGTTAGAACATCCAAAAGCAACACAAAAGTCTGGCATTTTCTACTATTTGATCAGCACCTCTGCACAACGGCTGTGACATCTCACAAGTTTGAATGCAGCAGCTACTGTACATATTGACGGCACAACAGCAGACGGAAGTCAAGCACTGAACAAAACTGAGATGTGGTCTGGATCCAGGCTACCTGCATCCAAAAGGTTCAGCAGCTGGTTTGTCAGTCAATGTTGTGACCTAAGAATTCAACTCTAGCTGTTCAAATGAAGATATTCACATATTCAGCTTACCAGGTCTGCATATTTCTTGCACAAAGCAGCAAGTTTCTCCTCAGGAGTGTCGAGGGAGTTCAGGGCCTGCATCAAAAGAACAACCTCCTTCCCTGGAACAAAACAACAAAATGAGAAAAACTGAACTTACAGGGATTCTTTGCCTGTAGAGCACTGGTAGACATTTAATTCAAGTAAAAAAAAAAAAAAAATGAGCATTTGCCATCACCAGTCACAAAGGTACGACATATTGTGATATATATAAATGACAGCTTAGATATTCTGAATTGCAGACTGACGGTACACAACAGTGATTTAACATGCTACTTGTTCAAGATATTCCACACTTGGTGTGGGTTGGACATTAAACCAATTTACATTTATACAAGAAGTGATACATTTTACATTTCCTTCAAAGTAAGTAGTATGTAGAGCCAATATGGATATCATCTTAATGTTATGACACAGTCTTATACCATTAACTTTGGTATTGAAGTTCGAAATTCCACTATCGTGACAACAATAATATGATAATTACATCATGATATGAAAATATTTTGTATGAAGTGATGGTTTTTTTTTTTTTATCTGAAAACAGACATTCTTAATTCAGCTCCAAAATGTTTTTTGTTTTTTTTTCATAATATCAGGTTAAAATAATTCCTGACTTAGATGTGAAAACTCAGGAATTTTTGGGTCTCTGGAGATACAGAGTGAATTCAGGTCTCACAGCTGAAGCCCTGTGAGGACAGCTGAAGGGTTTGGCCAATCTATCTCTGCCAAATTTTCCTGGTTTTACAGCAGGTTTTATTTCACTCCTCTGCAGTTTGGACTGGCTTTAACAGTGCCAGCACGGAGGAGGCTCACCTGCATTGTTTACTATTAAAACAACTCAAAAGCATGGCAACCAAAACAGTAGCGAACACTTTCTGCTGTACTCTACACCTGCCTTAAACACCGGCCTTAAAATATTCTGGCTCCACACGCTGCTTTCCTGCTGCTTCTCTGATGTCCGCCCTCTCTCTCCCGATTCAGAAAATGGAGAGGTTTTTTTTTTTTTTTTAACCAGAGTGTGATGATTTTTGGACCAGTGAATGATGAACTGAGAAAGTTTTGTTGGGTTTTGTTATTTTTTATTTTGTTTAGTGTGTTTCACAATGATAAAAGCACTGTTTCTGTGAATTGAGTCTGGTGGCTTCGGTGAGAGCGATATTACAGCTGTTTCTGGTAAAACAAAATGCATCACATTCTTTAACAAAAAGACTGTAGGAATCCTTTCCATAATGATGTCCGACACTTAATAACAATCTGAGCCCATCAGTGGCAAAAAAATTTTGTAGAAGGCACTGCAGCACTCTCATTCAGTACTCAAAAATCTTCACAAACTGTCATCTCCATTTGTCACTTGGACAAAAAACATACGAAAATGGGTCCATAATCAGATAATATGTGACTGAAATTCCTCCCGTTTGTCTTGGGTACTGAAGTCTTCCAGGATGCATGGACCTGTGCAACTACTCTCTTTGTACTGGTTCTCCCTCTTAAGGACATAATGGCTTTTTTAGAAGGAATATTCTAACGTAATTTTTGGCCAATTTTGAGGGCCCTGAAGTGACCATTTGTGCCTAATTTGAAGACATTCCCTGACATCATCCCTTAGATATTGCATCCATGAGAATAGGATGTACGGATGGACTGATCAACAACCCAAAACATATTTCCTCCAGCAGCGGCTGTTGCCGCCACACAGGCAAAAAGCAGATCCCAGATCCTAGAACTGCAGCAGCCTCGTATAACCATGTCTACTCTGCAGCTCTTTTCAGAAATGGAACACATAATATTGCAGACTATCTGTTAATAATAATAGTTAATAATGGCTGTTAAATGATACATTTCTTGCAGTGAACGTTACAGATCTGGCTTGTTAAGATTAATGAAATTTTCCAGAAATATTATTTCTAAATGAGACTGAAACTTGATACATGTAAAATTGCCAGCTGTTTCACTCAAATTTCCCTGCTGTGGGAGTAATTAAGGATTATCTTATGTCAGGCATGTCCATACTATTCTACAAAGGGCAGAGTGGCTGAAGGTTTTCTTTCCAACCAAGCAGCAGCACACCAGACTTGACCCATTTCATCAGCTGATCTCAGTCTTCAGACAGCTGATTGGTCAGACTGCATCCTCTTGATTGGTTGGAGGAAAAGCCTGCAGCCACACTGCCCTTTGCGGAATACAGATGTAGCGGCCTCGAAATTCCCCTAATCTCGTGCTGGGGCCCTGGCGGGTCCGTGACCGGTCCCTGCTCTGCAGTAGGCGGGTTCGTGACTGTAATGAGATCCCCCGCGATGACGTCATCGGTGCGGGGCCAACTCGTAACGCCCCTAAGCTCCATTTGTGGAAACTACCTGCACTTGCTCGATCAGTCCACCAGGAGGAGCAGTCATTATTACCGTGTCAGCTTTGCTGAGTCGTTCATTAGATCTGCACATAGCCTCCACTGCTGTAAGAAAAACTGCTTGTCTAGTAGAGCACCCTGTGCAGTTTTTTAAATATAATTATGCTTAATCATCCACATTATTGTAGTGCTCGTTCACAAACTTCTTGGATCTGCTCATCTGCCCATCCTGCCTTTTCCTCCACATCTCTCTCCACCTTTGGAGAGGCTCCCAGCGCATCTCCGCGTGCCGAGTGATTTGTGCCCAGAAAATTAATCGTGAATAACAGAAGTTGTGCGTCGCGTTTTTCTAGGATTCTGAACTGCTAAACAGTTAAATGCTTAATACTCTGCCTGATTCGCAGAGCCACTCTGCTTTTCAGTTGGTGGGTTTCCTGTTTGTAGCGCATTTTAGATTTGCGGGTCGCTATTTGATGCGGTGACCAGCAATACGCAGAGTCCTGTATGTGTGTGTACTGTATATTACTGGACAGAAATCATTTACAGTGCGCTGAAGAGGGAGGGATGGGAGGATGAAATGCCAATTTCAGCCTGTGATCTGTTAATGTCTGACTGAACAGCCTCATGGAAGTGATATTTTACAGTTCTACATATTTTAATCTAACGAAATTCGTTAAAACAAGTCACTTGGTGCTTTCAAAGCCATGTCATTGAGCTGAAAGGTTCCAGATTTCGTTCGCCTTCACAGGCGGCTGCGGAGCGCAGCAGACGGCTCGCACTGCGCACTGCGATGTTCAACATCATAGGCTTAATATACTGTAGTTAATTATCACTGATCTTTTTCATCACTCTGTCTGTGTGACTGTCTGTGTCCTCCTCTCTGTGTCTCTTTTTTCAGACTGTTCACGCAATGAATATAAACAGTAACTATTAAAAAAAAAGTTATAGTCGCGGGTAAACATAGTGCTCAGAAGCGCACCACGAATGCATTTTTTACATCAGGCGTTGTGCACGTGTGTTTGATATTAATATTGTGCTGCTGCACCTCAAATAAATGTTTTTTTGGGAAACGGAAATGTTCAACATGACTTCATCATGTTAGACCAGGCAGACAGGTTCTTACTACAACATCAACTCTCCCTCCGCAGCCAGCGAGCCTCATCCCCCGCACGGACACCTACATTCAATCATGAATAATCCTGATGGGCCAATCAGACCAATGAAAAAAAACAATGTTGTGGGGCATAAAGGGCCAATGGGCCGATGTAGATGGGCCAATCTACTTGTTTTTATTGGCCAATCAGTTAACACACACACATGAAAACGGCCAATAAACAGTGAAATCAGTATCATGACTATTTCTCAGATGATGATTTCTGTATCTGTCTAATCCGTGGCATGCAATATTTCACCCCGATTTTGGATAAAGTATAAATCCAATTGTTTCATTGTTTCATATTTTGAAGTATTTCCACACAAAGCTGGTGGCAGACAGCACGTTATGCACGTAAATAAATAAATATAAAGGCGACTAAATTGACATTGAAAAGTTTGTGATCCTTCTCTAGGCTGTGATATTTTGTTGATTTTTCAAGAGTAAAAAATGCATTCTTGATGTGCTTCTGTGTACAAAGAAGATGCACATGATTTAAAACGCTTCACACTTAGACATCAGAAGCAAACACAGTTTTGCATCACAGAAGTTTACATTTCAGCTGTCGTGGCCAAATCTCTTGTTAACTTATTAAGCTCTTCCGCACCGTGTGACATCTATTTTAATTATTAGAGAGCTGCTCTAATGGCCACTGATAGAATGTCCATCCTATTCTATAAACTGTTGGTGGTTCGTGAACTTCACTGCATTTGTGCATTTGAAGCGATTAACTCCCGGCACATTTCAGAGCTGAGTAAACCTGTAGTTTCACTGACACATCGCGCATCATCACCACGGGCGTCATGATGTTCTCCTGTCTGTCACTCTGTCAGGCATGTGTAGTGTCGAGCCAGCCGCGTTGTTGGCTGAAAAGTCCTTATTTGCATTACAGTGTATACTTTGTTCTAACTCAATGGATGGTCGCCAGCCAAACAGGCTCCCAGCCCCCACTGTCCCACAGACTCGCTATGGCCAGTAAAATAGGTGGAGGGCTGAGGGGAGCGCGTACCTCCAGTAATTAAAAATCAATTTGTGCCACAGATATTAATATTGTGTCGCTGGCTACTTTATAGACTTCACTAAATGTTTCCATTACACTTAATTACATTTATGGATAAGCCAACTTTCCCACCTCCCTCATGCATCAAAATGTATATTATCAGTCCGACCAGGAAATCTTGCGATCGCAAAAATTAGCGTATATTCAACCAATACTAATATGACTGTCTACTGGCCGCTTCCTGGTCTATTTTTGCCGAGAGCCGTGCGCCTGTTGCGGAAAACATTGGCGAGCCCTGGAATCTCCAGATGACGCGCTCTGCTCCTGCAGCTCTGTCTCTTGATAATTATCAAAAGCAAACTCTATGTAAACAGATGGAGCCTGTTTATTCTTGGAGTCACAGGCTGTTTTGTAAAGCTACATCACTTTTATGACTCAGGAATGATTTTGTAACTTTTTTTTTTTCAAAGTTATGTTTTGGGCATTTTGGGAACTGAATCTTTTCGACTGTTTCTGTAATGTGAAGTATGCTTATTATCATATAGGAAGTGATTATATTCAACTTTTTTAAATGAGTTTGTTTTTTATCGCAACAATCACAAAAAAATTCATACAGTATATTGTAAGAGAAAAACTTAGGAATTTTCTGTTTGCAAATCGAAAATATGCATTAAAACAGGCTGATGGAAACACACATTTATGACTTTTTTAAGACTTTGTGCGAGAAATAGTTTTCTAAGTTGATTTATATAATCAACGTAAAATAGTTGAGTAACTGTGACTGCCTAACTACAAATAAGCCTACTAAAGCAGATGAATGTAGAGGAGTAAAAATCTTTGCCCCTGAGATGTGTTCCTGTGAGGGACACGCCATCTCCTGGTGACACCCTGCAATTGAATGAAGAGGCGTGTTTATAGTGGATTCTGGGCACACCCCCAAGAGAAGGGGGGGGACTGGCAGCCGGCTGGGAGCTGGATGGCCTCTGGCTGGGAGGAGAAATTCGAGGCTGCTGCATCTGTAGTTTGGACATGCCTGTGTTATGTAATGGTGAGCATGTATCCAAGTACTTGTTGGATGCATTGTTATGTTCCTACCAAAAGCCTTGTCCTCTCCAATCTTGGGGTCTCCTCCGGGGTCGAGCTCTGCCTCCCCAAGGTCGCTGGGACTGTCCTCTCTGCCTGGAGTTTCCCCCCTCTCTTCCTCAGCACAGCACAACCCCAAGCCAAACTCTGCAACCTCCTCCTGTTAACATACACACACAAACTAATGACGACAAAGCAATCATGAACATCTCATGAACAAGTTGGTAGGGTGTACGCCCCATGTATTGAGGCTGTCAGTCCTCGGCAGTGGCTGCAGGTGGGAGGAGGCTCATCTGCTGCGCGTCGTCCCTTCTCTCTCTGCCCCCCTTCCTGTCCTACCTTCAGCTGTCACTATCATAAAGGCTAAAAAAAGCCCCCCCCTCAAAAAAAATACAAACAGCTCTTTCAAACAAGGGTTATTCAGTGCTTTGCTTAAGGCACCTCAAAGCAGCAGCAGCTGCAGGGAAATGTTACTTACTACACACCTTTACTTCACTTTTACCAAAAGGTCTGAAGTTTCAAGCAGATTACTTTTGTTACCTGTATGCTACCCGAGGGCTTGTTATCTAACCACAATACTTTTAAGTACGGATGTGTTTGTAGCACAGATTATCAAAAAGTGATGAGTGAGGCTGTCAACAAATATTCATTCTGAACTGGCTACCCTGCCCGACACTGCTCACTGCAGTGGGTTTGTGCCGCTGGGTTAGCTGCTGACAGTCTGCCGGCTCAGGGGGTCTGTACTGGAGTGCAATGCACCATTGTCTTACTAAACATGTCCAATGATCCATGTCTCATTAACATGTAAGACACCTAACATTATCATTACGAATGTGAACAATGAACATGGCTATTGTTACAGTTGCCAAGATAGCATGTTAGTGATTGGAAAATTTCTCTGCCATTATTGTCCAACTAGTTCACTTTCAAAATATATCTGCCTAGATTTGTGGAGAACTCTGGACAGTGCAGGGGCAGACATGCCATGGATAACAGATGTTTTTTTTTTCTTTTCTTTTTTTTTGTCAGAGCATTTGATTGACTGATTGCTGGATGTAAAGAGAATTTCAACAAACATTAAAAAAACGCTTCTGTACACATTGCCATTGCCTTAGGCCTCTTTTTTTCAATGACGAAAATATTCAATTAATAGGTTTGAGAGAACTTTGAGAGAAACAGGTGTAGCTCATCTATTGCCACTGGACTTAAAAATTGGCTACTCAACAGTAACATTAATGACAAGAACATTCACACAACACCTCACACAAATCAAAATGCTGACAGTGTTTACCTGACATGGGCTGTCCAGCTCAGGTGGAGAATCACTGCCTCCCACTATTCTTCTGGTGGCCACACCAATCTCACAAATTTCCGTTGTCTCCATTAGTCCTGATCACAAGCTAGAATTTCATGGTAAACCAAAAACGTAAATGAGATTGTTGCATGACTAGGAGCCACATTCAGAATGATTACTGTGATCCAAAAAAGAGGCTTAGAAATGGTGTGGGTGTGCCATTCCTCTGTGTTTGTGTATTCTAGTATATCTGTAACGCCAACTGGGAAGAGGGAAAGAGGCAATGTAGCCAATGCATAACATTTGCCTAGCAAGCTCAGCAAGGGATGAAAGACAATGTAGCTTCTGATGTCAGATAGGATTTAGGACTCAAATTTACCAGACGGATTCTTCCTTGTCAAAAATGAGTAGTTTAATATTAGGACTTTATATGTTGAAATGTTGCCTTGATGAGTAAAAATGATGGAACAATAAGTCCAATTGTGAAGGTCTCTGTGGAGCATCATGCACACCGTACCTGGTCTAGATACACCAAGCTAGATACAACGAGCTCCTCTGTCTTTCTCTCCCTCTCCATCTGCACACTTTCATGTCCTACCACAGTGTGTTACTAACTTAGCTCCTTCCCCGGAGTCTCTGTGCTTTGTCGTCTCGCAGGTTCCCATGGACAGTGGCTGAATCTGGATTGAGGATTACAGCTGTGTCTCCTGCCTTGGCCCTGCCTGACATCCACTGCAACTGCTACTACTGTTATTACATCCACTGTCACCGTGACTGCATGTCTGTCTGTCTGTCTGTCTGTCTGTCTGTCTGTCTCTCTCTCTCTGACTGCATTTCTGTCCATGTCTCTCTCTCTCGCTCTCCCTCTCTAACCACCGGTCGAGGCAGATGGCCGCCCACCCAGAGTCTGGTTCTGCTCGAGGTTTCTGCCTGTTAAAAGGAAGTTTTTCCTCACCGCTGTTGCCAAGTGCTTGCTCATGAGGGAATTGCTGGGTCACTGTAGATAAAAGAGCTTGGTCTGTACCAGCTCTATATGGAAAATGTCCTGAGACGACTTTTGTTGTGATTTGGCGCTATACAAATTGAATTGAATTGAATTGAATTGAATTGAATTGAATTGAATTGAATTGAATTGAATTGAATTGGTCGGTTGACGGCCGTGTCGCACTTCGCGACCCGTTTCAGAAAGAAACAGCACCAAATCTCATCGTTTCTAAACGTCAATCTCACGTTATCTTTAACGGTCTGAATGGCTGGAAAATGCATTCTCTGCCCACCCTTTCCTCAGTCAGAAACCAGTCTGGTAAAGTATGTATACTTTCTTAATACAAATAGAAGGTCCCTTATGGTTGTATACATTTATATATGCAGTCATTCCGGCTACGGGGCAGTTACGAATGGATATTTTTCCACACATATACAATTATCTATTTTCGAATCTAAAACGAAATTTTTGGCTTTGCCATGTGTCGAAACTCGACTGACAGAAATAAGCTGATCGCGTTCTATTTTTGCAATGAAACAGACCAAAAGTCAACCACGTGTGTTCATCAGCGGCAGAGACAACCCTGGAGTCGTCTCAGGCCTACAAACACCAACGTTTACTTTTCCATTCTTATGTTTTCTAGTTCGTTGTTGAGTTTAGCAGCCTCGTACCAACACTCACATTAAAGGATTTAAACAAGTTGAAGATCACCAGACAACTCACACTAAACTAAAGCAACATAACTTGAAAACATTGGACACAAAACACGGGTTCATCTACAATGACAAATTAATGACAATCTAGCTAGCTTACCTTGTCGGCTAATGGGTGTGTGTGATGTAGTTGTTAAGATAACGAACGGGATCAGTGTTAGCTTACTTTTAAAACTGCTAACGTTAACTTACCTGTCGAACATTGGCATAACGGCATGTAAGTGTTGCTGCTGAGTATAGTATGTATGTAACTGTAGTGAAAGCTGAATGTGTTATGGACCCTTTGGAGTTAGTGTTGATAACCTTAATATCACAGCTAACAGCAGTTTCCTGCATTACTAACCACGGACAAGATACCTAGCGGCTTTAGCTGCGTTGCTAACTTACGTGTTGCTCACTAAATATAAAGAAAACCTGAGGACGACCCCTTTAACAAAACGAAACAGCTTTCTTTAAACCTAACTTCTCTCTCCTCAAATATACACAAACATGCGTTGCGTAGGACGTTTTAACGTTAGCCAGCCCTACCTTACATGACAAACTTTTCTGTTTATCTCTGGCAACACTGACTTAGCAAGATTAATATATAGCTAACCTTAACCAATGTCATCTTCAGCTCTTAAGAAACGAACGTTAGTGTCAGAAATGTGGTTTTTGCAGATTAACAAGATAACCATAAACCTCGAACGTTGAACAGCGTGTCTGATGAGACGTACCATAGGCTCAGGACGACGAATACGATTCCTGGTCATGCTAGCTAAGTTAGTTAGCTAAACGCACAGCAAGCATGTCATTATCTATCCTTGAACTAAACAGCTGTAAACATATGCAGTAAGTGTATCTCTTCGGACGCGCCAGGTATCACCTGGTAAAGAGCACCGCTGGTGAATTAACACTAGTCAGCTGTAGACGTGTAAAGCAATTTTTTATCGTAAGCTAACATTTTCTTGCTATTGTTAGCAGTGCTAATCCTGTGCGAAGAGCTACTCTGTGTTTAGCCCTGCTGACTATCATGAGAAGTGAACTTTACTTCGGTAAATAGCAAATGTGTGATAGTGAATGCAAAAGCTACACTCTCAGGCTGTTAGTGACAGGTCATACACTGCACTGAAATCATGCAAAATCAGTACACAATACGAGTGAAGCAAATAGGTTGCTAAAATAGCTAAAGCGTTTACCTGTGTATTTTCTCAGTGGATGGAGGCAGGACACAATTGTAAAGCTAGCGTTGACTGTCAAATACAAAGTAAAACGTCCGGTGACGTTTTCAAACCTTTTCAAACTATATGTCGCTCGTGTCCAAAGGTCAGATTCTACGAGTAAAACGTTTGTAGTCTAATTTTTAAAACGCTTGTACAAGTACAATTGTTGTCCGAAACATTCTTATTACAACCATTTTTACTTCACCCTGTGTTTGTTTGCCTGTTGGATGGCTAAAGAACAGAGGGAATTTCCATCTTTCTCCATTTCATAAAATCTGAGATTTACTATCATTAAGTTTATACAATTTCTTTCTTTCTTTCTTTCTTTCTTTCTTTCTTTCTTTCTTTCTTTCTTTCTTTCTTTCTTTTTACCATCGTCATCGTCGTCGTCAGCAAATGTATACAGTCACACAAGCTGCACCACACCAATTATATCACTGTAAAACACTTTTGCATCTGACATTTTTTCCGCTTTTAATTTGAAGGTTGAACCCTCGTAATCAGGTACCGGGAAGCCCTGTGGGTGAACCCTCTTATTATTAGTGATACAGTGCTTTTGTTATCATTATTGTTGTTGTTGTTGTTTTATCTACAAAGGAGTCTGCCTTCCCATGCATTAAAATAAACAAAACTTCGTTTAAAGATATTGCTGGTTTCTCAACAGGTAGCTCAACAAGATCATGACTTATCCTTGGTGTCTGAGGTTGTTGAATTAGAACTCTGTATGAAATAGAGACAGTCAAGGTTTAAAGATGAATTTTGTTCCATTCAGTAGCTGATGGACCCTACTGTATTTCTTGTTTGTCTTCCTCCTCTTCCATTTTTCATTGTCCTCCTGTTCCTCCTTCTCTTTCTTCCTCCTCAAAATGTCCAGTCCTGACTACCTGTTAACCAGCTTTGATGCTAATTGCAATGTAGCTAAAAGTCAAAAACAAAACAAAAACCTGTGAGCTCCTCTTTTCACCAGACTTAAGATAGAGAAGAAAACAACAGCCACTTGATACTGAAAGTAAACAACATCAATAAAAACTACTTACCTACTACTTAGGACTAAGCCATTTCATCCATTTGAAATCATCTTCGTCTTGGCGACCTTTTATAACATCAAGGTTGCCTCCTGAAAGAGAGCAAACTGTAATTTTGTTAGTGAGTGGCACTGTGAGGTGACTGCTAATCCCTATGCTACTCATACTTTTTCCCTAGTGACTATTTTAAATGCAGTACAGGCAGCATGCTTAGACTTGGAAACTCATGTTAGAAGGCAAAACCAAACAATAAGGTCCAACAGACAATTAAACATTAGTTTTATTGACCCCAGAAAGGGAATTCAATGTATTAGCACTTGCAGTGTGTACCAATTGGTGGATCTTAATGCAGAATAAATTCTCTGGCCTGCATGCATCATGCAATGTTCCAAAACAGTTACTTGGACCTTAGGCTTATGTTGTGTGGGCCTACACTATGACAAAATCATAAGGGCTTATACAACACTTGCATGAAGCTGTTTCTTCAAGTTACAGTAAAGGGGCAACTTTTCCGAGATTCATTTCAATTCAGTTCAATTTAATATGCCTTTATTCGTCCCACAAGGGGAAATTCCAATTTCACAGCAGCACCAATAAAGTGGATAGAATAGTAAAGACAACAAGTGCATGCAAGTTAAGAGTTAAGAGATCTGGAGAAATTTAAATGTTGGCTGTGGCAGAGCAGGTAGAGCAGGTCATCCATCAATCAGAAGGTTTGATCGCCAGCTCCTCCAGTGTGCATGTTGAAGTGTTCTTGGCCAAGAAATTGAATCTCAAATTGCTCCCGATGCTGTATGTGTGAATAGGTGAATGTGGTATATGTTGTAAAGCACTTTAAGTGGTCAAAGTCGACTAGAAAAGCACTATATGAATGCAGTCTGTTCACATGTAGCCTGTGGACATTGAGGATCATAATTATTTCTTTTGCTAAGGCCTGAAGTTGCTCCCTGTATGAGTTTGGAATGGCAAAGGCTGACATTAATGTAGTGAGGGCCTGCAATATCAGTTTTGGTACAACTAGATAATCTGTGCTTTTGCACAGCACAGTTAAGAAGTAACTATTACCTGTAAAATATAGTAGCAAATACTATTAAGTCTGGTATGGAGCATAAAAGCCACTGACCCCATTTTCTCATTAGATGTTCTGGGTAACTGGTATACAACACAGCTACAAAAAGCTTACACATTCCATTTGAATCAGAGACCAAATAAATCAACTAAAACCGCACCTCAATTATCCATGAGGGGAATTCAGGTCATCACGAAGCAAAGGACCAAGGAGCTGGTTAGTGATGAGTCTGTGTAAGTAGCATGTGCACACCATATGTGTGTAATGTGGCATTCATTTACAGGTAATTCCATGGTTTCAATTTAATTATTGTGCAACAAAACAATACTTTGACAAAACTAAAAGCAGAAATGATACTCTGTCTCTTTGATCAAGTAGGGTGGAGATCAAGATTCTTTGATTTCAGAGCGGAACTAATGAACTTCCAGGCCAGCCTGACCCTTAAAGGGACCTCCCCTTGAGTCATACAACAGGCCCCTCAAAGACCCCATGAGGACATCAAAGACGAATCATTGACAACAGGCCAGGTCTCTATAGGGTGGAACTACACTAAAGTGAGAAACTGTCAATATCCCCACACCTCTAGATGTAGACAGGGAGCTCACACCACAGTGTGAACTGTTACAAACAAAGAAACAGGCTCAGCCACATGAAATGAAATGTGTATTAACTGTAATGATTTTTTGTTGTTGTCCAGGGTGTACCCCGCCTCTCGCCCATTGACGGCTGGGATAGGCTCCGGCACCCCCCGCAACCCCGAAAGGGATACGCGGTATAGAAAATGGATGGATGGATGGATTTCAGATACTTGTCCTTTTCTCTTCCCACACCTCTCAGCTGCTGGTCGGTGCTATTCATGTTAACTTTGTTCCTGCACTTTGTGGTCTCCTGTGCTTCCTAACACATCTTACCATCATTCCCTGCTTTATCTGGTATACTTTGATCCTCATTCAGCCAATTACTGTCATTGCTGCATTAGTTGTGTTTATTAATTTGTTGTTAGTGTTATAATAAATCTTTGTCTATGAAGTTGGTACCACTTCTGTATCTTATTTCCAGGCACTTAATATATGCCAATTTCTTTTTCTTCATTCTACCTGAATTCAGGTTCATTTTTCCAAAAGTCATTTGTGCACCAGACACTCTCATCTGATCAACAAGAGAATGATTTTATTATGTGGACTCCAAAATTATATCATCAAGGGGCGCCCCTATAGCTCAGTTGGTACCTCGTTATGCCACCTGACCATGTGGCACAACGACAGATCCCCTCCACCTCAGGACGTACCGTCTAGCTCTCTGGAAGAGCAATTTCCTCTTCATCCTCCTTTGACGATGTTACCAGCTTTTTGCTTTGGAAAGGTAGAGTGTTGACCTGCCAGAGACAGTCGATATCACAGAGACGTTCCATTGTGGCAGCACTGGTGGAAGTCAAGAGGCAGCGCTGTGGTTAGCAGTACTGCGGCAGCCCCCTGACTGTACCCTGCAGTGTCCATCCCAATTTGGTCTTGATGGCCACACAAGTAGCATATGCATGTCATATTTCTACAATAATTATGATACAAATAATTCTGTGGTTTACTTTTCATTATGACGTAACAAAACTATTACTTTGACAAAAATGAAAGCCAACATGATATTCACTCTGACTGATCATCGAACTCAAGCACATTTCAAGTCTTTCAAGTTGATTTTAAAACTATGAACAGAAACAAACAGTAACCAGCTTGGGAGGACAAAGGGAAAATCCAGTGTGTTTAAAAATTCAAGAGTCCTTTGTCATGACTGAGAAAAGTGTCAGTGCTAATTGGAAGTACATTATTTGTAGCAAGTGGACAAAACAAAACAAAAGAAAAATCATAGGTATGGGCTTTATTTTCATTTCATTTCTCCATTTGTAAGGACAATGCACATTGAACATGATTTCTGAGTTGGCCAGCTGGCTAATTTTCAACTGCAGTCCTTTGGCAAGATGTTTTGAAACCAGTTGGGTGATGTATTTCAATATACATGGCTCGTGGCATCATCACAGTGTTATACTGCTGATTGGGAAAATACTGTTTGCTTTCAGATTGACACTCATTATTTCAGTTTTGTGCCAGCATGTTGTTGTTTTGTTACGCTGCACAACAATTCTGCGGCCTGGGAAAACTGCATATTTGGTTTTACAGGTAAGGTATAAATTTGGGCATGTGGGATATAAAGCTGAGTCAAAATGCCTCCCAGGATACATCAAGCTTTTCTCTAATTCAGTGCTGTTTAACTTTTCAAGAATAAAATCCAAATACATCTTACTACATCCAACTACACCAGCAGTGTTGAATTCAGATTTAGCTGGATTCCCAACCATGACTAAACCTCCACCTTGCAAACAAAGCGCTATGAAGCCCAACACAACCTGGAATGTTTCTAGAACATGAAAGACCAACACTGCTCTATTTACATATGAGCCTGATGCAAAAAGACCATATGGAGTTGTAGCGTAGATAGACTACACATTTCATAAAGCTGAAGGAATGGGGACTTAATAAATACTCCTTTTGCTTGCCATGCCACTGACCTATTTTGAGGGAAAACAGCATTAAACTGTTGGTATGTATGGATAGTACAGTACACACGGGGTCGATCACCATCCTTGGCTTTCCATCAGAGGGCGCCAGTATTGCATTCTCTTATACATTTGGCAAACTCCTGTCATAGTTGATAGAATCTCATGAGATTTAGCTCGTGTTGTTTTTAGTTTTGCACTTGATCTAGGTTGATCAAGCCAGCCCCTTATTGGTCCACACTAACTTTCCTTGATGACTGAGATATTAAGAAAAAAAAAATCTTTTCAGTTTAAAAGCTGTTTAATTATGGGCAATATATGAGACAGTATGCCCTTGGACACAGACATGTATCAGTCCCCTGACCACCAGAACGGTTCCCAAAATATGCATGTTATACACAATATCATAGAAAATCATCAAAGGAAACCTGTGATGCAGGTTATAGTTTCTTTAAGCAGAGCTGCTCTCCTGTCTAACATCAGCTATTCAAATTGATTCACTGTTTTTCATTTAGACTTACTCTTGCCTACGTGTGCACATGCTGTTTTCTTCAGGAAAAATTATGAAAAGATAAAGTAAAAATTTAAATAATAATCAGACACAGAATAGTACTAAACTAAATACTAACAGTAGACAGTTGGTCTTATATAGCGCTTTTCAGGGTACTGAAAGACGCTGCACAACAAATAATGACATAAGGAGAAAAAAAGAATAAACAAGACATAAGTAGATGACTGTCAGATATGTTTTGTTTTTGACTGTTGGTCTGACAAAACAGGACATGTAAAGATGTTACCCTTGGTTGTGGGAAACTGTGATGGAGACATTTTATAAACTATCGTGTAATTGATTGATTAAGACAATAAAAAGTCCTGAAAGCGATAACCCAATTTTTAATGTCATGCCAATGTCAGAATTGATATTTGTAATTTAATTTAATTTATAGTTCACTAAATTCATTTTAAATCAGTAATAATCATTCTGAATTATAGTCATTCCTCTTATTTTACACATGTTTCCAAAAGTCAAAAATAATGATGTGTTGAGATGTTTCTTACAGAGGAGATCTTTTGCTGCTTTGTTCCTGTGGCTGTGACATGAGCCTGATCACTTCACGCTCGCGCTTTTCCCGGTGTCGTAGTAACTTCAACTGGGAGGTCTTCACTCAGCCAACCAATAAGCACACGGCTCTGTGTTGGGAACAGAAACCGATTGGCTCAAAGCAGTAGATTGTGTCATATGGATAGCCGATTGGTCACACAGGTTGTCCAAACGCTCGAGACCCGCCCATTTTCCCTCCTAAGTGGGGACGACGTTTTCCATCCAGACCAGGGGCGAAAAAAACACATAAAGAGAGCAACCACCGGACGGAGGGTCGGCAGGAAAAGAGGGGAAACCTCAGCTGCTTCACCGGGATAAAAATACATTTTTCAGGAGGACATAAGAGCAGTCTACACCGGCGCCTCCTAAACGGTACGTTCTCCTCTGCTTTTGTTGTCATAGTGGCTGATAGTTTGACTGAGTCCACTGCTTTGAGATACACTGGTGTCAAATGACACGAAAATCTTCATTTTCTTCTCGTTTTCCCCATGTACATCGCCTTTTTGGGTATTAATAGAAAATCTATAGTGTATTGTGAATGGGTAGTTACCGTGTTGCTATATCTATGATGTAGCCTGGTATGTCAGATACATTGTTGTTACAGTATACAGAAAAAAGCACTTTTGGCTGTGAAGCCACTGTGGAGTTCACACAGTGGGGCTCTACCCTTTGTTCAATTACTTTTTAAAAAGTTTATTATGTTTTCTTTTTGTACATTTCTAAGTAGGCTACCTGCAAGGCAAGGAAAATACCAGAGCCCCAAAGAGTAGCAGGAGTTTCCTGTGTGTCACTCCAGTGGTACCCCAAAGGACATAATTGGATTCTCCAGAATAGATAAAACTTTATATCTAACGGTGACCATAATGGCATTCATAACAATGCATTTACCCATAGCTGCAAGAGGGAATTAAATGAAAAAGCCAGAAGTTGAAATGTTTGAATGGTGGTGTTTGAGGTGTGACCTCATAATTGCTTATATGTCTACAAAAAAGCAAAAGGCAAATTTATTTGTATAGCACAATTCATATACAAGGTAATTCAAAGTGCTTTACAGAAGCATAAAAATACATTAAAATCATAAATAGAAAATACATTTCAAAGAAAGAAAGAAAGAAAGAAAGAGAAATTAGAAGAGAATAGAAAAATTAAAATAAAATAAAATAAAATAAAATAAAATAGGTAGATTTTGATGCATTTGCCGAATGTGTATTGGAAAAACAATGCAGCTAATTCGAACTACGCTTTGGTTTCAACAGGTGGGGAACGATACTTGATAGCGAAGTGCTACTCAGGTTGAACTAGCCACTTTGACTGCAAGCCTCTGCATCATCAGATGTGACGTTTGTACACTGAAAACTACTATTGAGAATAACTCTAGTGCATTGGATATCCATGATAAAGCTCCTCATGCAGTGGAGTTAACGGACACGAAGGACAGGAACAGATAGTGTAACAGTCATATCACTGGCTGGGAAGAGGGGCTTGAAGGATGCGATGCTATTCAGTTTCTTGCTCATTCCATATCCAAACGGTTCCGTATGCTTTGTGACCTTAAGATCGAGATTATGAGAGCACATCAAATTTACAATGACAGTGCATGTAAAGAAGGAGCTAACCGCACCCTGATTGTCAATTTACTTCACCCAGCCTGCTTGGCCATTCTGCATGCTACCAGGAAAGATCTCTCCTCCATTAATGGTCAGAGAATTCGCTTCTCTCATGACTACAGCAATTTCACTGTTAAACACTGCCTAGCCTTCCATCAGGCTATGGTTACAGCTTGAACCAAAGGTCTGGACCTTTTTTTACTTTATCCTGCCACACTGAAAATTATTGACAGTTGTCATCATAAGACCTTCACCTGTAACAAAGAAGCAGAAGATTTCCTGGCCTGTCTGGTGGCTCCCAATCCGGAGACCTATGTGGTGAACAATGACGGCTCTCTGGCCTTGACTATGAGTAAGGATGGGTGGTTCACCAGTTTCATCACTGTCACTGGTGTCACGTTCTGCAATGACATGGATTGTGCAATACCATTATTACAGTGATATTAAAATTACCATGGCTGTTGTAACATCAGCTAGAGGGCTATTCAGATACTCAACTGGAGTTACACTCAGTAACCGCTATTTTCCTTACTGTAACACAGACTGCAGTCACACAAAGATGTGGAAAGTAACATCTTCATCTACTCCCACCATCCAAGGAAGTGAAGACCCAGTGGATTAACTTGATGAAAATATATCCACATCAACAACAATTGGAAAACTCTTAGGCTTGTGTGTGTTAATCATTTACTTTGGACTGCTTTGGGGGCGAGTACAAAGCAGGATTCACCGAAAAACTAAAGCTCAAGGATAGATCAGTACGTCAGACAAAAAACCTGTATGTTTTGACATTTATGTGTTGCTTTACTATTTGTTTTGCTGGTTAGCCTGTTGGATTTGGTGTGAGTACATTTCGTGGCTAAAAGGCTAGTAGCATCTATTGTAGAACCACATGCCGGAGTAATGGTGGAGTATTTCATATTGTGGAACAGTCAAGAGAAATGCATGAATGTTAAGCCTCATTTGAAGCTAATTAAATAACAAGAGTAGCAGCTTGGATGTGGAAAGCAGTTTTTTCACATTTTATGTTGTCTCACATAGCTAGACCTAACGTTATCTCCACACTTCATACTGCAACACAAGCTGAGCTGTTTTTTTTATTTACAAGAACGCTCCTTCTGCTTCGTTTCACGTTGTGTGTCTGCTGTTGCCATATGTAAGTGTACTTGATAGACATATCCCATGGTACATTGACTTTTGTACTTACATAATATACTTTGGGTTTTCTGCCAAATACATGCTGTTGTAACTAAATCATTCTATTTGCCTTGTAACACTGTTTTATTATTGCTAGGCTGCACTCTTTTTTCTTTCCCCGTATCCATTTGTGATTACACACCAGTCTTACTTTTCATGACCTGTTTACATGGTCTGTTTTCTTCCTTTTCCCATTTTATATTTTGTATGTATGTCTTGTTTGTGTAGAGAAGGACTTTACTTCATGTTAGCCTTGTCCTGTTAAGCCTCCAGACAGTAGTTAGGAAGCACAGGGGAGATATTTGTTTTCCCCCTGAGCCTAAGTTGATTCTTGCTTTGCGGCTAACCCCCTTCACTTTTTCAACAGTTGGCAAACAACACATGGGACTTTCCTTGGTTTTCAGATGCTGTAGCATTTATTAATGGACATACTGTGATCTACACTGGACATTCGCTGCTAAACTTATGACTTACAGATAATTTCTGTCTGCTCAAATTCACCATAACTCTTCTGGTGCTCTCTGTCTCTCTTGCTCAACCATTTACTCATCATGCACACACACAACGCACTAGCCTATTCCTTAAAGGACTTACGCTACTCCTATGTCATTTGGGTACACTTACATCAGTATTGAATTAGGGATGCACTGATACGATATTGGTATCAGTATCGGTCCCGATATTGAAGAAAATTCTAGATCGGATATTGGTGACAATGGACCCGATTCATAGGGGCTGATCTACTCAGTCTAACACTATGCTATAGGCGCTGTGAGTGGCATCATGCGCAAGCAACACGCAGTGCTGAAGCGCACATAATGTGGACCGCATTGTTTTCAAAATAGAGCAAGCGAAAGGATCGGCTATCTGGAACCTTTTCAAACTATCTCAGCCTACAAACTCGACAGCTACTTGCAATACATGCGCAGTAAATGTTGCGAGGGGCAGTGGTAAAACGTCAAGTTGTAACACAACCAACTTAATCAAGCACCTACGGAGATTTCACGCCAGGAAGCACGCTGAGTTCATTAAACTGAATAAACAAAAAGGAGGCGATATGACACACCTAACTTTGAAGGAGATAAAGGAAAGAGGTGAAAATTTTCCACCTAATAGTATACAGACATCAAAAATCATGGAGAGGATGTCCCGTGCCACTTTTAAGTTTAACTGCACACTGGCTGGATGAGAGTTACGGGCCACACAGTGTAATGCTCAATGCCACAAACTTCCGTGGGTCGCACGCCAGCGACGCGATCGCAGCTACCCGGAAAGAAGTGTTTGACAAGTGGCAAATTCCGCTGAAAAAAAAATCCACGCGATTCTGAAGGACAATGCCAGCAACATGCGAAAGGCAATGGACAGCATGGGAGTGCGTAGTTTAGGCTGCGTTGCACATACAATGCAGCTGGTTGTCAACGAGGGACTTCTATCACAGCGCGCTGTGAGTGATGCTGTTGCAAGTGGGAGACAGATTGTTGCACACTTTATATTCCCTTTATATTCCTAATTGCACTAACTGAACCAGTTACACTTATTATATTTTTTTACATGTTGTTTGACCAAGCAAGAAACGCTATTGGTATAAGATTGTTGTACTGGTGCACAGTTATTAAATAAGTAACAGTACATTTATATCTGTTTGTTTTAAAAAAGCAGGAATAAATGTTTAAGTCAAGTCTGATGCCCAAAAGAATGATCCCAGTCTTTTCCACGCAATGACACATACCATTTGTTAGGTAATTCTGGATCAGTATCAGATCGTTATTAGCCGATTACTAAACCTTAGATATCGGTATCAGTATCGGAGGTGAAAAAAGGGGATCGGTGCATCCCTATATTGAATCGTGCAGAGGGTTGTGGTAGCATTTTTTTCTGCGAATACTTCGGAACATTTGCTTTAGATAATTGGTTTCTGTTTTAAGGTGGAACTGTGGTGAAACGAATGTCACACAAATAAATGACCACACTTGATCTATTGTAGGGAAAAAATGTCGACAACTTTAATGCAAGAGAAAATCTGTACTGATCCTAATCAGGTAAATTAAGTATTCTGAATGTTTTACTCCAGTTTAAATCATAGGTACTCCCAGACAAATGTGTCAAATTTCGAAGTCAGTTACACTTACCCCAGCAATCAAGAAGAGACTCAAATAGTTTTGATAATCATCTTGGGAGAATTGAGGAGAGCAGTAATGACAGAAGAAGAGGTAAATCACCAGGCATTGATGGGATCCCACCTGAATTCTGTATAACTTTCTAGGAAAAGCTGGGTCCATTTCTTCTGGATGTGATTATTTTTTCAAGCGTGAAAGGCAGATTTCAAGAGACTTTAATATTGCCCTCATTTCCTTGCTTTTAAAAACAGACAAGGATCCAACTGAATGTGACAGTTACAGCCCTCTCAACTTGTTAAATCCCAATTTAAAGATCTTTACAAAGCTCCTCGCCTGCTGTCTCAAGAACCACATACCATCACTAGCCGATTCTGATCAGTCTTATGAAATCAAGCCTGGCCACAGATAATGTTAAGCACCTTCTTCGTATCATTGATGCTGCGATCACTTTTTTGGTCCTCGCATCATGGCTGTCGATAAGCCCTGGACTACTATGTACTCTCCCTAGAGCCACTTACTCAGTCAATTCACCAATCTAACATGGTCTTAACCATTTCTAGCCTTAAAACACAACACAAGTTGTCTTTATATGCTGACAATATATTGGTATTCCTAAAACCCCCCACATGTTCTTTCCATCTGTAAGGAGTTTGGAAGTAAATTAGGTTTCAAAAATAACTGGTTCAAGGCTGCTCCTCTGCAGCTGATTGCCTAAATGACATTCCCACATTACAGCAATTAAAATATTTAGGAATTGAAGTCTTTCCCCCTTTAAACCAGATTGTTAAAGACAATCATTTACTTGCTCTTGATAAGGTTCAGAGGGTTATGGACCAATGGGTTCGTCACCCCATTTCTATTGAAATGCATTTCTATTATAAAAATGAATATCCTGCCCAGCATTGATTTTGTTAGCTCTATTGTCTCTCTTCCTACTCCATCTGATTATTGGAGCAAGCTTCAGTCTGCAACTTCCAAATTTGTTTTGAAAGGAAAGCCCTGCCTGAAATTGCCCACTCATTTTGATTAGGCCTCTGATTAAGGCCAACACAGGAGATCCCTGGTCTCTCCAAGATGTTCTTTTTGTCAACATTTCTAAAAAAAAACAATGTCAATTGAATCTTGGCCCTATTATTTCTCATCTCATAAACATGGAGAATGGTTGAAGCCTGTCTTGACTGCCCATTGGGAAAATAGGGGCATTCAGTAATTTCTTATTTGATATCAAAGATGCATTTAGTCTGTCGGGTTCCTCTTTTTCTTTTATTTCCATCTTAGATCAGCACACCTATGATGTCTTTTGGCAATGCGCTCTACTCAAATTATTTACTAAGCAGGCTAAAACCAAGGGTAAGGTGTCTAAACCCTACCAGTTTTGGCTTGTGGCAGATTGGGTTGAACGTCTTTTAGAGGTCATTGCCCAGATTTAAATCAAGATTTTGTTTGGAATGGTCCATGGTACAGCACCCACGATGTGTCTCTCCATCAGATCATCAGCAACTTCACTTCAATTTGTGCACATACCACACCTAATAAAATACAATAAAATTGAATTGAATTGAATTGAATTGACACCTGTCAGGTGCCATTGCATGAAAATGATCAATGATTCTTTTTGTAACCTGTGTTCAATTAAGATTCAGGGCATGTTTCTTCATATGTTTCGGAGCTGTCCCCCTGTTAGACATTTTTGGAACAATGCAAATCCAAATTATCCAATTTGATACATCAAACAGTTTTTATTTATTCTTAATTTTTCAAAATTCAAAAAGTGTGACTGACAGCAGTAAAGAAAATGATTGCAAGCTGCTGGAAGCCACCTCATTCTCTTCCTATTAGAACTTTGACCCTCTCCTTTTTAGATGTAATGTGCCAATGAGAACATATTAAATACCTGGCACAGTACTGCTGAATCTTAAAAAGACACTCTGTAAGGTCAATATATTCCCTCTAGCCTTCTCAATCCAGTGTGCTTAGATGTTTAGTTCCATCTGTTCTGCCTGTGTGTGTGTTTGTTCGATATATTTTCATTTTTTCATCACTTTGTTCTTTATTCTAATTATCCCTTGATGTGATGTTTTGGGCCTGGTGTGTGTATCCTTACTGATGGAATGCTAATTCCATATTTCTGTAATCTTACATTTCATGAAGTCACAGCATTATCTTTGTTTTGAGTGGTATGTTGTTGTTGTAATGGTACCCTGTGCAATGGTAATATGTAAGTGGTACAAGGTGGGATAGGACTGCGTGTCAAGTATAAGTCTTTATTTTTTTAACCAACTGAAATGTGTCAAAAACAATGTACCGAAAGCTGACATAAATTCCTGGTTAGATTCATTATCTCAACTTTTTCTTTGATGCAGTAGTTCCTAATTTCCGTCAGAGTTTTGCCAGTTGTAGACAGTTCTTTCTGAGTATTTTTGCAGTTTACAAACATTTGAGTGTTTTGGCTTTGTTTCTTCAATGAAAACCTGTTTATAGTCCTCTATTGGACAAAAGTATTATTGTCGTAATGTTGGGCTCCAATAGCTAGCTCCATTTTGGATCTGGTTCTCCATATGTAAAACACATGAACTTCTTAAATTTTGAATTAAGTAGGCTACAGCTGTTCTTTCAGTGTGCCAGTTACATTTCATTTAACTGTTTGTCAACATTAATTTGGCTAAATGTAAAAACTGCAGCAGTTTTGCCAGAGGTGGACTGCAGATGATTTTCATTATGTTACTTGCAAATGTTGAAAGCTAAACATTTGTGACATGTGATAAGGTGATAGAAAAAACTTGGGTTTCCACTCCAACACCAACCCTACACTATTGTTGGTACTGAAATGGACACATGAAATCAGTGCTAGTATTGAAATTTTTCAAAAGTTGCTTAGCTTGTTAGTGAATTAATTAATTTATCGACAGAAAATTAGTTGACAACTAATTTGATAATCAATCTTTTAAGTCATTAATCAAGCCAAACTGTCAAACATTTCTGAGTTCCAGGTAATCGCCAGTGAGCTTTTGCTGCTTCACTCTTATTGAACATATTTAGGTTTTGAATTGTTGGTTGGACAAAGCAAGCCTCAGTTTGGGATGAAGGCAGTTGTTACGTTATTTACACTATTTTCTGATATTTTATGGACTGAATGACTAATCTATATTGAAAAATAATCAGTAGCTGTAACCCTACCTTAAATACACATTCCACAAAAAATCTTCTAATTGTTTGGGCTGACATGTCGAAAAAAATTCTGACTATGACAAGTAATCCCACAATTTTCCTTGTCAGAGCTTTAAATAAATACAACAATTAACCTCACACTTCAGAACATTTTATCCTAAAGACTAGGGCTGGGCGATAAAATGATAGTGATATGTTTCGCGATAGACACATCATCAATATCAATAAAAAATGCGTTCGATAAAACATTCGATAGTTGTTTTTTTCTTCGTCAGAAGAAACCTGAAGTTGCGAAGCGAGTTTGGTTGCATGAACACAGCCACTCGCTCTCAGGTAACCGAGCAACGTAGGGAGTAATCGCTAATCAGTGAGAGAGACACGCTAACACGCCAATCATGTAACATTATCAAGTTCGGTTGCGCCATGTCCTTGTCTCGTGTTTGATGCTCCGCGAGGAGTGAGATGAGAAATAGAAAGCGCTGCAGCGAGCGAAGAAATTGTCAATAAAACAGGGAAAGTCAGCTCGCCAGTATGGCTGTTTTTTTGGATTTTATAAGTCGGACCGTAGTCAGACCAATGTGGTCTGTAATAGAGATCGACCAATATGGATTTTTCAGGGCCAATACCGATACTGATTATTAATAATCAAGTGAAACGATAGCCGATATTTAGAACCGATATTCGTTTGCAGCAAAAATTAAAATTTTGGTGTCAAATTTTGGAGTAACACACCTGGGATTAGAATGAATACAGTATACTGTTTGTTTGTTTTGTGTACACTGAGAAAAAATATAGTAGTAAAATAATAACAAACTCAAACACCAAATCTTCATTGAAATGCGTTTAAATTGAATTATTTTTAAAACAAAAAATGCAGGGGCCTTCCAGCAACATTTCTTAAAACTCACTCAGATGAATAAATAAATAATTAAAATAGCTCCCTGAATTTTTGAAACATCAACAAAATAAACTGAACTGAACTGTTCTGAAATTTGGGTCTGAGTTAGTACTCCCAATTCAGTAGCAGGAGACATGTCAGCACCACAGTTTTCATATCTTCGAGCTTGGAAAAGTGTTTCATTACACACGTGAGTTGTAGACGCGACGGTAAATTTATTGATTGAAAATAAAACACACTGAGAATAATCTCCTCGACGTGTGCTCTCTGCCTGACTCATATCCCTGGACTTTACGAGTGACACGCAAAAAGACGATCATTTAACACCTGTAGTTACGTTGCTGCATCATAGTGTAGTGAGAGCATGAGCGCTGAGGGAGAGCCGACTGTAAACAAACAAAGACACGTTAGCGTGCAGTACTGTTTAATTCATAGGCTAGAATCACCTCCGGTGTTGTTTAAGAAGGGCTGAGACACGTTAGAAGATTTATTATTCCCCCAAAGTAACGGCAACCAAAAGGGCCTATGTCATTATTGTGCGTCTGACCACAGCTATAAAGCGGTTGCAGCAGGTATAACGTAGCGGTGGGTCATCATGAGATACGTAAGGGATAATGCCCGACGAGGTGTCCATTATCAGAAATGAATGGATGACGCGGAGGTGTGAACCGTCCAACGTGAAGCCGCTTCCGCGGCTTAATCAGTGGAGGGAAGTGAGATGATTGTTTAACGTTATGTTACGTGATACAAAGTATCATTTCAGAGGGCAAGTGCACCTCTTACCGCTTGTGTGTGTCCAGAGGATGATGCGAGATTTTGTTTCAAAGAATCAAAGTCCACAGATAGTTTCCTAAATAGTTTTTATTGCAAGAAATATTATCCACCATTCACTCTGATCATTAAATGTATCAAGCAAGTACAGTAAGTCTATCCTAAATCGTTTTTATAAATATTATCCACCAGTCTACTATCTTGCCGTTGTGAAAAATATCCTGTGAAATAACGTATGTTCTGAGTTTCTGTTGCCACGGTTACCAACTAGCATTTGAGCCAGTGCAATAATTTAGAACAATCAGGCTATTTGACCGGAACTTTTTTATAGGTGTCCTACAACACTTTTTAACGGACACCCAGCCATTCAGAATCAAGTGTTCACCCAGACCATGGTATAAGCCTTGTTGAAGCTGTGAACAGTTTCATCTCCACAGCCAAACAGCGGAATTCAGCAGGTTTTCCTCCCTCATACTTGCTATAGTCTACCTACCGGTATGTCGTTATGTCTTTTTTTTTATTAAGTAGGGGACTTCAGGTCATGTTCACTTGGTTACGTTTTTTTTTTTTCTTTTTTTTTTCGTCATATGCTTGATGTGATTAGACAAGTAGGTCGGTGAAATGTCAACTCTGTGCTTGCATGTTATCACTGAAATTGATCATAAGGTTGTAGTATTTTTAAAACTTCATTATAGAGGGTTTTTATTGCAACTTCGAGTGACTCTGTTGTCTTGCCTCCACTGGATCACTGGAGCAGTCGTCTACTTCTCCGTGTCTGTGGCACTGCATGTAGAGGCTTTAGTGTTGATTGGCTGTCACTGACTCACTCGTGCCATGTAGCCAATCAGTGAGGGCTGTGGGCAGGATTTTGTTATACAGCCAAGAATGGTGACTTCAAGCGGAGAGACGGCTGCATCGGAGCCAAAGGAGTGCATTTTAAAATACATTAATTGATTTTATTGGTTATCGGTGGAAAAAAGGCCGATGCCGATGATCGAAAAATGCCGAATATCGGCCGATATTATTGGCCAGGCCGATAATTGGTCGATCCCTAGTCTGTAACTTATGCAAGACTGTCGTCCCCACCAAGACCGGTAACACCACAAACTTTTTTAACCACCTTAACCGCGCTCACTCTTTGGAGCGCAGCCGTATTCAACATCTGCAACCGCAGCACTGCAGCACAAGCAGCAGACCACCATGCAGAGGTGCTCTGCTTCAGTGCCTGATGACAAATCATCTAAAAGGCACAAAGATATAACAGAGGCAGCGGCATATCATATAGCTAAAGACATGCTTCCGCTGAGCATCTCTTACACGTGCTTTTTTATATATTTATTTATTTGTATTTAAACACACTTGCAATAAAAATATAATTGAATAGTTCATGTATGTTTAGAGTAGGAAAAGACTTAACGGTTCTGTAAATCTGAATGTTTGATGGGAAGGTGTTGAAGATGGTGGAGTTGTGAGGGGCTCATAGTTTGACTCGTCATGAGGTTCCACACAGCAGGCAGCAACATCCATTTTGCTGCCTAAAGCTGCCTGCTTTGTCAGTGCGATGGCATGACCAGTCTGCACTATGCCCTCTCTCCATTTCTGCCTCTATCATCACCTTTGTCAGGCACTATTGTCTTCAGTTTAACTCAGTTCACTCTGCCTTATTGGCCCTGAATGTTGAAAACAGTATTAATCCATCTCTCTCATAAACACACAAACACTTCTGCGTGTGGTTGTCATGTAAACAAAGTGTTTCCGAAGGCAAAAAGAAAGAACAAGAGGCCACGTTTGTCACGGTTCAGGGTGTGGAATGAAATGCAAGTTGTCCCTTTATGCTATGCAAGAAAACCTTTTTTTCTGGAGTAGTGCAAAGGAGTTGTAAGGAGTTCAAACAACCTGAGGAAAGAAACTGCTCTGTCTTCAGGTGGTACGACAGCGAATACTTCTGTATCATTCCCAGACAGCAGCAGGGTGAACAGGCTGTGGCTGGGGTGGGAATTGTCTGAAGAATCCTCTGGGCTCTGAGACAAATCATTAATCCTTGGTAGACGCGTACCAGTCATGTTCTGGGAAGTTTTGATCACTTGCGATATAGCCCTCCCATCCTTGGCCAACACACAATGCCTGTGTCCCAATTCAGGGGCTGCATCCTTTGGAGGACGCATTTGAAGGCCGATTACGTCATAGCGCTGTGCGAAGGTTGTCCCAATTCGTAAAAATTCAAAGAGTCCTCCAAATGCAGCCGACAAATACGTCCTTTTCCCTGTTTTCGGAGGATGCATCGCTACTATCCTTCGCGGCCTGCCATATCCCAAGATGCGTTGCGCACCGATTGTTTTTTTTAACAATAGCAACCAACAGCACCAGCAGTACCATTATTATTATTTTTATTGTCGTTATTATATAGAACAATAATTTTGTCTGTTGACATAACAGAAAATATGCTTTACATGTCATTTTGTGAGCAAGGAGCAGGTGGAGGAGTTTATTAAACTCCGTGGTCAAAACAACCACCTGTTTACAGGGGCCAAAAACACGGCCACACTCGGATGGAGGTAACTGTTGAGGCATAAATGAATAGCCCATTTCTTCTCTATACATACTGTATTTGTATGTGAAAGTTACATAAAGGAACCCAAATCCTGTACAAAGTTATCTAAAAATAGCAACAGTATCAGTTTCATTACCGTCATTAAAAAAATGCTACGCATATAGGTCTATAGGGGTAGGGCGGAGACGATTGATGGAGCGAAGGTGAAAGTAAGCAGGCCGGGTGGTGTTATTAATGTGAGATTGGAAGGAGAGTGTACTGTCGAGGATGACACCCAGACTCTTAACCTGGGGGGAGGGGAAGACTAAGGAGCTGTTGATGGAGAGAGAGAAGGTGTCAACTTTAGATGAGTAGCAATTCAGTTTTATTGCTATTTAATTTTAGAAAGTTAGAGGTGAACCATGATTTTATTTCAGAAAGGCAGGAGGTGAGGGAGGGGGGTGGGAGTGTGGAGTTTGGTTTGCAGGAGAGGTAGAGCTGGGTGTCATCCGCGAAGCAGTGGAAAGAAATGTTAAATTTACGGAAGATATGGCCAAGGGGGAGGAGGTAGATTATGAAGAGGAGGGGCCCCAGGACAGAGCCCTGGGGCACACCTGTGGTGACTGGGGAGGGGTCGGAGGAGAAAGACTTGAGTTGTATGAACTGAGTGCGGTCTATGAGGTCGGAATGGAACCATTTAAGGGGGGTGTGGGTGATGCCAATTGAGGAGAGTCTACTGAGGAGGATGGGGTGTGAGATGGTGTCAAAGGCTGCACTCAGGTCAAGAAGGATGAGGATGGAGAGTGAACCGGTGTCAGCTGCAGTGAGGAGATCGTTGGTAATTTTGATAAGTGCAGTTTCTGTGCTGTGACGTGGACGGAAACCAGACTGGAAGGGTTCATACAAACTGTTCAGAGTGAGATGTGCGTGGAGTTGGGAGGAGACTATTTTTTCAAGAATTTTGGAGATGAAAGGTAAGTTGGAGATAGGGCGGAGATTATTGAAGACGTTGGGATCTGAACCAGGTGTTTTCAGAATTGGCGTGACAGCAGCAGTTTTGAAGGCAGCATGTACTTTTGCACAGTCACCTTTTTCTCGAGTAAAAATTCAACCAGATACATTGAACGGAGTGGACTTCATTTTTCTTATGACGATGCTAAAATTATGTTAGACCCCATAGACCTATATGCGCAGCATTTTTTTAATGACGGTAATGAAACTGATACTGTTGCTATTTTTAGATACCGCGGGATACCTTATTACCGGATTACCGCCCAATCCTACACTGATGTTTATGCAGCAGTACATCGCCCTTGCCTGGATGGAGAAAGGAGGGTAAGAACAGGAGGATTAAACAAGAGCAACTGAATTTTAGTTGATACGACAACTCAAGTGAATGTTAAAGCTTAGACCAATAATGCTTCATTTCTCCATCTATTACACTTTGGCTTCTCAATATGGTTCTGATGTTTAATAACACAACATTTTAATAGGCTATTGAATTAAGTCAGGATTATTTACAGGGTTCGTAAACATTTAACTATTCAATTCAAGCACTTTTCAGATCTTGAAAAGATGGCATTAAAATTACAACATACAGAACCCTGTATCAAGACTCATGGTTAAATGACATATATGTCAGTCCATAGTTTATATGGCAAGCGTTTGTCACTAAACTGGATCCTTTATTAACGGGTATATTAATTACCACGAACTATGGTAGCTATGTATGAACATTAATATGGGTTAAAATAGCCGGTTAATGTTACCTCCCCACGGCACTCTCCGAGCCGGAGATAAACGAGCCGCCGGTGTCTCAAAACCTCTGGCTCCATTGTCGTCTGTCTGTTATGTTTTCATCGTCTGTCGATTATGTTTCCGTTGTGTCGTCTATCATTTGTTAAATTTTTGTCTCAGTCCGTGTGTTTTTTTCGGTTTAGGAGGGAAGACATGACGTTGTGACGCAATCAGGGAATCCGAAGGCTAGACCGTCCCATTTACCGTTAGTTGATGCGTGGCCTCCGTGGGCCGTGTAGGCTGGGTCCTCTGAAGGATGCAGCCCCTGAATTGGGACACAGCCACTGTTTCCAGTCATCATAGTATATGTAACTTAAGGCTTAACTAATTAATACTTTATGAGAGCTAATGACAAAGTTAAAAAGCAAATGAAAAGTTTGGATGCCGTGTAACATGTAAATGAAAACAGAATATATTCATTTGCCAATGAGTCTGTTTACAGACAACAGTTTTACAAAGTGTTACAAAGTAAGCCTCGCTCCATCTTGCCTGTAAACGACTGAGCCTTTGCAGGATGCCCCTTTCATACCCAATCATGATACTCTCACCTATTACCAGTGAACCTGTTTACCTGTGGAATGTTCCAAACAGGTGTTTCTGGAGCATTCCGCAACTGTCCCAGTCTTGCCTTTCCTCTGTCCCAAACTTTTTGAAACAGGTTGCTAGCATCAAGATTTAGCATATGTATATTTACAAAAATCTGTGAAAATTATAAGATATTAAGTATATGGTCTCTATATTGCACTGTTTTCAATTGAGTAAATTAGTCAAAAATGATTAGCAAATGATAACAATCGCTTTTCTCTCTTTTTTCATTAGACAGGGTTGTATTTTCCTCTTCACACAATATTGTGATTTATCTGTCACAGAAGATATTCTTGAGACATGTATTGCACAGTAACTTGTATGCAGATTTTTTTTTTGTTATTGTATGAAATATATAGCAGTAAGTTACTTCTCTATTACTATTAGTGATGTAATAGTAATATAGTATTGTATTGTGAGTTCATTGTAATTCCCAGCCATAGAGATAGGCATTTTATTAGGTTGCAACTAATAATTATTTTCATTATGAATTAGTTTCTGACTTTCTGAAGTAATGGCAATGTCAGTTATTTGGTCCACCACATTGGTCCAAACTGAAACATCTCAACAACTATTGAATTGGCACAGATATTCAGTGGTGTTACACGGATCTTTTCCTTAAGTAGTAGATATAAGCCTATAGTTGGCTAAAACTCTTGATCAAAAGAAGGTATTTTAAGAAGAGGTTTAATTACAGCTGGTTTAAAACACAGTGGCCCATAGCCTGTAGAGAAAGACAAATTGATCATGTCCCTTAAGTAGTGCCAATTAAGGGTAAAACTTCATTAGGCAGCCAAGTTGAGATGAGGTCAAAGAGATTGGTGGGTGGTTTAGATGAAGAAATAGTTGAAGTAAGCTGGTGACAGTCGACGAGAGAAAAGCAGTCTAAATACTGTATATATCAGGTTTAACAGCTGTTTTTAAGGTTCATGTCTTTGAAGGAAATCAGGACCAGTTGAGAGCAGGATGTGATCAATTTTGTCTCTAATAGTAAGAATTTTATCATTCAAGAAGCTCATGATGTCATTACTACTGAGGCCTATAGGAATACAAAAGAGTTATGACTCTGTCAGCCTGGCTACAGCACTGAAGAGAAACCTGGGGTTGTTCTTATTGTCCTCTATTATCATTGAGTATATAGGCTGCCGTGGCATTGTGTAATGCCTTCCTGTATGTTTTAAGACTGTCTTGACAGGCTAAACCAAATTCATCCAAATTTGTGGAATGCCATTTCCTCTCAGGTTTCTGTGATAATCTAATGATACAATAAACACAGTACTAAGACTGTCATAATCGATGTCTACATGAGTATTAAAATCACCCTCAATAATTGTTTAATCTGTTTTGAATGGCTAAACTTGATAAAACTCAGATAATTCAGCTAAAAAATCACAATTGGATCAGGACCAAGGTGCATTATAACAGACAGAGTTGCCTGTATTGTTCTGAGTGAGTTTAGGTCGAGCAGACCTTTTGTTTGTCTGTCTTCCTGTGTTGAATATCAACATCCTCATTTGTCGCTCCACCCACTGAAACTCTGGCCAAACTACCTCTGTGTGTCTGCTTCAATACATCTCTCTCTCCCTTCATTTTTCTATGTCTACAGAAGAAGGAGGTGTGTTTGCCTTACTTTTAAGACCAGATGTGACTCTTGAAGACTGTAACGCTGGTAAGAATGCTGTCATATGTTTTTCTGTTGCAGTTGGTGTGTGGCTGACAGCCTGTGTGCCAGACTGACAGCGTACCTTCAGTCACTCTGGCTGCTTGAACACATTCCAGTCCCCTCAGACTATTTACTTTCCTCTCAGCATCTGCTTTCTACCTAGCTTTCTTTTTCTTTGTTTCTTTTTAAACTCACTCTGTTCACTTGCCCTGCCCTTTCTGTCTCTAACTCCATGCTTCCTCACCTTTCCTGCACCCTCTCTGTGTTATGCTTTTCAGCTCAGTGACTGTTGTACTTCTCAGAGGTATTGGAAGTTGTCAGTATTGGGTCTGTAACTAATTTAATGTGCGATACAAACATCCAGACAAATTGTGGAAGACTGCTGCTTGAATGATTGAGGTTTACACACACACACACACACACACACACACACACACACACACACACACACACACACACACACACACACACACACACACAATCATCTTGAAATGAAGCAGTTGCTAGTGACGAAATTGTTGTTCTCAGGTTCTGTTTAACAGTGCTCAAACATTATGCATAAAAACAAAATCACAAAATAAATGAGAGATAAGAAAACGAAAATCTAAAACATGACATAAAATAGTACTGAAGTTAAAATAATATGAATAAAATTTATAAGAAATATGTTAGATAAAATGATGATAAAATGATGTAGGGTGGAAATTAAGATTTTTTTAAATTTAGAGCTAAACTGACAGACATCTTCGCAGCCTGGTTGGAGCCAGGCTACAGACACTGCAACTACTCCTTAAGTGCATCACAGAAAAAATAAATGACAAATAGTTAGTTTACCGCAGGATGAGCCTCCACTAAACTGATCAAGTGTCAGTGGCCACCAAGCTCACACTACAGTGTGAACTCAGAAAACATAGAACAGAGAGACAGGCTCAGCCAAGTTTTATGATATGCTTTGTTGTAACATAAAATTGTGATTTAACATGTAGATTTCTGGAGCAAAACTAAAGATCACCACCTGACCAATGGTGACAAATGAGAGTTGGGTCCCCGGGCGCTGGTCGACTGGCAGCCCACCGCTCCTGGTCTGCCGTGGGGGAAGGACTGACCATGGATGGGTCAAAAAGCGGGAAAGAATTTCACAATTGCATGGCGTGTACAGTTTCCCTCCTCAACTATGCATGTTGTGTGTAATGTGACGAATAAAGGAATTCTTAACTTAATAAAAACTGAATGAGTGAATACTTTGGCAAAACCCAGTAAACGCACAGGTGTCTCTGTTTTAGGCCTGTGCAGAACTCTGGAGTGGACTTAGTTTTTCTGGTTAGTGTATTTACTATCTATTATCAAAACTATCACCCCTCTAAGTATTGTACATTTTATATACTACATATGATATACTAACTTGTAGCCATTGGAGTAATGACCTACTACTACTACTGTAGGTGCCTAGTAAGCCAGGCATGCTATTGTTAGCAGTCAACATTAGTGGCTTATGTTAGAGCAATGTAATCGGTCCCTTATACTTTGCTCTTGTGTTTTGGTTTAAGGAAGGGGTTTAGTGAACAGGTAGGTTTGTGGTATCCCATCCCCAGTCTAGCCTATATCTAACCCATGTACCACATGAGTTCAGTTTTTTTTGTTTTGTGATAATAATTACAATAATTCGGGAGAAAATTGTGCATATCACACATCACATGTTTCATGGCCTAACCTTGTACAAATTTAATCAAAGTCAGGTTTAAATAATATTTGGTGAAAGATTTTGCAATATCCTACTAAACACATAAACTACTGTTTGTCGATGTAAAAACCACACTTTATTGCTGAATAGATTAGGACAAAGATGGTTCCATAGAGAAAGACACAGCACTCTTATATCTATGCCAGGTGCATGCCTTTGAAGAAGTTTCACCTCTCCTCTGCATGATGACACTTAGCCTCACTGTTTTGTATCTGCACATGTTGGTTGTCCCACACTGACAGGAGCAGGACCTTTTAATCTTTAAACCCTGAATGAACCCTACAAGTCCTGCTGCAAGAGTTCTAACTATTGATTTGCCCTAACACACACTCAGCATTGTATCTGCTGTTGAATGCTCAGTGTATATGCATATCATCTAACCTTGAGGTTTGACTGGTGTGTGAGTGTAGAAAATATTCTATTCTTGGAAGTTTTGTGTTTCCATGTGAGTGGAATAGTGTGTGTGTGTGGGAGTCTATGTTTAGCTGTGTTTGTATTGGACTTGGTAATTATGGCTGGCAGAAGAGTGTGAGTTAGAGCAAGCAGAAGAATGTCTTTGGACTGCTCCTGTCACTGAAACGTAACTATGGGCTCTTCAAGTGTTTCAAACTGTGTTTGTGTGTGTATGTGTCTGTGTGTGACTTTCTGAACTGGCTGACATTGCCCAAGCAAGCATGGACCTCTGCATTCTTGAAAACACACATATTACATATACATATTAGGTACATATTAGGGATGGGCATTTCAAGCAAAGTAGTATTCAGTATTCACTGGGAAGTATTAAAACATTTAATGACTATTTAAAAATCATGAGCCATCTGTAGTACACACATTCTCTTCCTTAAAGAGGATGAAATCATAACTTAGTCTGTAACACACTTGCACACATAATAAACACACGTACATTTAAAGACATGCAGCCTTCCTGTTTGGGTGGAACCACTGGATGATGTCATTGGCTGCTTCTGGTGACCTCTAGGTGATCTGTCTTCCAGATGTAGAGAAAAAGAGGGAAACGTGCTCTCTCTTCTATTAAAGACATACTGTAGCCTTGGTTATCCACACTTGTTTTGAGCCATGGCCATAATTTTAATATCTGGAAATTATCTCTATATTATTATTATGATATTATGAATTATTTTCTAAAGTTTCTTACTGTATGCTCTAGTTATGGGATTATATTATTTACATTTCGCTTTGTTGAATAGTACATGTGTTATCGCTGTAACACTTTGCCATAACGTTGTGGACTTAGACGGCCATGTATGAGTGAGGCTTACACAAATGTTACAGACTGTTGTTACACTGTAACAAAAATTTTAAGTACTTTAATAAAAGCTACTGATTCTCCAGGTCAGGCAAAGGGTTGGCTTGAAATACAGTGATTAAATTAATCCATGTGTCAAAGCAGTTCTTCTGAATTGTGGTCCAGCATTTTTCGCATCAAACATCTAACAGATAGGGTCTATTGTTATTGCTATTAATTATTATATGTAATACAGCAGTGACAAGTAAATTAGACGATGATTAGGAGATTAGGGGAAAAATACTGAAATATTGAAAGTGAAAAACTCAGTTTTTTATATTTATTTTGGGCAGTTTTAATGTTGTTTAATTTTGTTAACCCAATGCAGTCAGTGTCAAGTGTGAAGTAGTTTGGCTGAGCTGTTCTCAAGACAGCTGCAAGCAGCAACACCAGAGGCCAAGCTACTGGCCCGTTCCATCAGGCATGTTTTGAACAGGCACTGCACTAGTTTTGAATAAAGCTGGATGAAAAGAACTTCTTAGTCAGCTCCTTTGGCCTGGTTTCACAGGTTGCAGGCATTCTCTAGCAGAGCTAGTCCAATAAATGGGATATACTGAAGAAGATGCCACATGGAATTGCCAAAGATGTGTTTGGTCCACCAGAGAGCAGTGACACTTTTATATATATTCTGTGTTCTGTATACATGTGTGTGTGTGTGTGTGTGTGTGTGTGTGTGTGTGTGTGTGTGTGTGTGTGTGAGTGTGTATATATATATATATATATATATATATATATATATCAGTCACCTTAATGAGGTAGTCACCTAGCATGGTTTTCAATTAACAGGTCTGCCTTGTCAAGAGTTAATGTCTGCAATTTCTTGCCTTCTTAATGTGTTTTGAGACCATCAGTTGTGTTGTCCAAAGGTAGGGTTGGTTCAAAGGTCTATACAGTGAATAGCCCTATTTGACTACTGTTCTAATCCATATTGTGGCAACGACCACTAAACTAAGTAAAGAGAAATGACAATCCATCATTACTTTACAACATGAAGGTCAGTCAAAGACCATCAAATGCTATGATGAAACTGGCTCCCACAGGAAAGGAAGACCAAGAGTTACTTCTGCTGCAGAGGACAAGTTAACAGCACCTCAGATTAGAGCCCACATAAATGCTTCATATAGTTCAAGTTGCAGACACATCTCAACATATACTGTTCAGAGAGACTGCATGAATCTGGCCTTCATGGTCGATTGGTGCAAAGAAGACATTTCTGAGGATGAACGAGAAGAAGAAGAGAATTGTTTCTGCCAAGAAACACAAGGAATGGAAATTAAATCAGTAGAAATCTGTCCTTTGGTCTGATGAGTCCAAATTTGAGATTTTTGGCTCCACCTGCTATGCCTTTGTGAGACACAGAAAAGGTGAGCAGGTGGTTTCTACATGTGTGGTTCCCACCGTGAAGCATGTAGGAGGTGTGATTGTGTGGGGGTGCCTTGCTGGTGACACTGTTGGTGATTTATTCAAAATTCAATGCACACTTAACCAGCGTGGATACCACAGCATTCTGCGGCGACATGCCATCCCATCTGGTTTGCACTTAATGGGACCATCATTTGTTTTTCAACAGAACAATGACCACAAACACACCTCCAAGCTTTGTAAGGGCTATTTGACCAAGAAAGAGAGCGATGGAGTGCTGCGTCAGATGACCTGGCCTCCACCGATGGTGGCTACTTTGAAGAATCTAAAATATAAAACATATTCTGGTTTGTTGAACTCTTTTTTGTTTACTACATAATTCCATATGTGTTCCTTCCTTGCTTGGATGTCTTCAGCATTAATCTACAATGAAGAAAATAAAAAAAAAAATAAAGAAAAATCATTGAATGAGAAGGTGTGTCCAAAGTTTTAGTATATACACACAGTATATACACACCAGTCAGGGTGCCCATGCTGACCCCTGTCCACCGCCGAAAATGCTAACAATGGGCACATGAGCTTCAGAACTGGACCATGGAGCAATGGAAGAAGGTAGCCTGGTCTGATGAATCATGTTTTCTTTTACATCATGTGGATGGCCGGGTGCATATGTGTTGCTTACCTGGGGAACTCATGGCACCAGGATGCACTATGGGAAGAAAGCAAGCCGGTGGAGGTAGTGTGATGCTTTGGGCAATGTTCTGCTGGGAAACCTTGGGTCCTGCCATCCATGTGGATGTTAGTTTGATACGTACCACCTACCTAAGCATTGTTGTAGACCATGTACATCCTCTCATGGAAACATGATTCTCCGATGGCTGTGGCCTATTTCAGCAGGATAATGTTCCATGCCACAAAGCAAAAATGGTTCAGGAATGGTTTTAGGAGCACAACAACAAGTTTGAGGTGTTGACTTGGCCTCAAAATTCTCCAGATCTTAATCCAATTGAGGATCTGTGGTTGTGCTGGACAAACAAGTCCGAGCCATGGAGGCCCCGCCTTGCAACTTACAGGACTTAAAGGATCTGCTGCTAACATATTGGTGCCAGATACCACAGCAAACCTTCAGGGGTCTAATGGAGTAAAAGGAGGACCAACAATATTAGGTTGATCGTTGTATACACACACACACACACACACACACACACACACACACACACACACACACACACACGTATGCGTGGGTTCTCTCAGGTCACTCCGGCTTCCTCCCACAGACCAAAAACGTGCTCATTACGTTAACTGGTGACTCTAAATTGCCCCTAGGTGTGAGTGTGAGCGTGAATGGTTGTCTGTCTCGTGTGTTGCCCTGCGATCGACTGGCGACCGGTCCAGGGTGTACCCTGCCTCTCGCCTGTTGACAGCTGGGATAGGCTCCAGCCCCCCCGGCAACCCCAAAAGGGATAAGCGGTATAGAAAATGGATGGATGGATGGATGGATATATATATATGTGTATATATATGTATATGTATATGTACACACAAATAGATACGTGTGTGTGTGTGTGTGTGTGTGTGTGTGTGTGTGTGTGTGTGTGTGTGTGTGTGTGTGTGTGTGTACCTTTTGTTTCACATTTTAATAAACTGCACATTCAGATCTGGCTGTCAATTGAAAGTGAAATAACCAAATAATACAGATAAAACATTAAGCATTTTCAAGGTTTAACTCTTTTGCCAAGGGATGGAAATTTTATTTGAAAGTGAAAATACTCCCACTCAATGTTTCATTGTCTTGAAATGTCTTGAGAAAGGTCAACATTGAAACCATGACCAAAAATTAAGCAGTGTCTATTTTTGTGTTTGGGAGCATTTTTGCTTTTAACTTGAAGTTAATAAGGAGCCTTTCACTGAGCACCAGAGCCTGAGAAGGATTTGGAGAGTGCCTTTTGTTTGCTGCTGTGATAGAAGTCTAGTTTAAACATAGAAGAATTTGCACATTTCCAAACAAACCAGTGGGTCAGGTGCTGAATACAAGGGCTCAAAGTGAAAAACAAACAATTACCTGATCATTGAATAGTTTTGAATCCTCAAAAAGTTATCGTCATAATAATAATAACGATAAATTATTCTCATATAGCACTTTTCAAGGTACTCAAAGACACTGCACAAATTAGATGAAAATAATGTATTATTTGTTTGTGATGTTGCAAACTCTGAAAAGGTCTTCTTCAAGCAAATACCCAGGCACAGGTCTTGTGAGGCAAAAAAAACCCAAAACATAATCTGCTGATCAAATGCAGTTGTGGGAAATAAATGCATTCAATCAGCCAGCTGTGTGATTTTTATTTATTTATTATTCATTTATTTAATTTTTTACCTAACTATATAAACCTCACAATACCCGTGCAATACCCACAAGACCGTCTCTGAGGTTTGATGTCACAAATAAATGATACCTTCAAAACTATTCAATGTGCAGATATTGTGTGTCCATACAAAAGCAGCAAATGACATCAGCTTTTCATTTTTTTTCACTTTCTGCTCAAATATAAGAAAAATTTGGTAGATGATAACATATAAATGCCTTCTTAATATTTTCATTTCTAACTTTTATCTATTATATTTTATTAAAAGTTTAGATCACCACTATATTTCCAATTAACATAGGAAACTGATGAATGACAGCTGTGTATTTACACGAAAGTATAGTTAGTCTGATCCATTTGGTACAACAAAAATGATAACCATTACACAAGCTACAGTGTAGCATGTCATGAAAACATCCAAATTAAAGGTTACAAATTTACAAGTTGTTTTATGTGACTTCAGTACACTTTAAATAAAAAGATTTGGTAACAGGTGTAACAATAATAATTATAGACCCTATGGATAAGATCCCAGTGTCATAATTTGGCAAAATCTTATTATCTTGTGAAACAACTGATGCCCTCTACCTCTTTATCATGGAGTACTTATCATGTTGGCCCAGTCCCATCACAATACTGGTATGTCACTAACATTCTGCCCTGCCCGAATGACAATAGCAAATGAACCAAAAAAAATCACCTAAAAACAATTTTAATTAAAGTTAAGTTCCGAGCCAGTTTTTGTTCAATTATCTGTAACATAACCTAAAATACAAAATTAGTTAAAATTAGATGACAGTATTAGTATTAATGTATCACACTTAAATATCTGTAAAATAAGATCAAACTAACCATGGATGTTTTTGGTGCTTGCAACTTAAGTCAATGATTATTTTCATTATGTAGATTTATTGGTGCTGTTTCTAAATATACAGGGAACTTAACAGTTCCAGACACTATCAGCATAAACATTTACCAGAGAGGTTGCATATGTATTTCACATGATACATGGTTAACAGATCAGGGACAGGGGCAACAAAAAGACTGGAGAAGTTGTAGAATGCTCAAAAAACAGTTGATAATAGCATAACTGGTTATGAAAGGGGCATCTTCAAAAGGCTCACCCCTGAATTCTACCGGGCACGTTCCATCTGGGATTCAGATGCAGCTCTCCGTGCTGCTTTGTGGAGAATATCTGATAAGAATTACCTGAATAAAAAACAACCAGTGAAGGACTCAGATAATTGTCGATAGCCGGTGTATTTGTCCAATCACCAAACCCTACCAGCAGGTAGTGTTATGTAGATTTTAAACTGGGTCAAAACACTACACCCTGAAGTCATAATGTTGAATCAGTGTAAAAATAGATCAAGGGCAAACTCCTCTCTGCACAGTTTGCAGCAGTGCTATTAAAAATAATTTTAAATGAAGAAATAAATAAACTTTATTTGTACAACACCTTTTATACAAGAAATAAACAATAAAAGAAATATCATGCACCAGGTGCTTCACATGAAAAAGACGGAGATGGAGATGGAGATGGAGATGGAGATGGAGATGGAGAATAAAACCCACTTGAAAGTAAGAGTAAAAATAAGTAATTAATAAGAATAATTAATTAATTAATTAATTTCCCCGCGGGGGCTGCACAGTGGCGCAGCAGGTAGTGCGTGTGCCTCACAGCAAGAAGGTCGCAGGTTTGATTCCCGGGTCAGGCCTTTCTGTGTGAAGTTTGCATGTTCTTCCCGTGCATGCGTGGTTTCTCTCCGGGCACTCCGGCTTCCTCCCACAGACCAAAAACATGCTCATTAGGTTAATTGGTGACACTAATGTGAGTGTGAGTGTGTATGGTTGTGTGTATGTGCCCTGCGATCGGCTGGCGACCAGTCCAGGGTGTACCCCGCCTCTCGCCCATTGACAGCTGAGATAGGCTCCGGCCCCCCTGCGACCCCGAAAGGGATAAGCGGCATAGAAAATGGATGGATGGATAACTTCCCCGCTGTAGGATCAATAGAAGAAGAAGAACTTTACTTTATTAATCACAACACATGCACATGCCATGCTTTGAAGAACACAACAACAACACATCATGCACATGCTTCAGTGAAATTATTCCTCCGCATTTGACCCAAGTTCTTCCTCCACGGCAGGCCAGGAGTGGTGGGCGGTTCCTTTTTTGTCACCATTGGTCAGGTGGTGATCTTCTTGCATGTGGACGACACCCCAGGTGAACACGGGAAGAACATGCAAACTCCACACAGAAAGGCCCCTTCCTCGAGATAAAGGGCAGCAGGCACAGAAGGCATGGTGGAGGACATGCCCCCGAGCACCCACAGGCAGGAATCGAACCCGGGACCTTCTAGCTTTGAGGTGACTGTTCAAGGAAGCAAGGAAAGCCATAAGTCGTTAATGATTTTTCTAGTCATGATTCCGGCCATAATTGGGAACAGACCTACCTTAGCATATTCTATTAATGGCGCTGCAACTTTGAAAACATGCACCTCAAAACTCAGTGGACAGAATTTTACCTATTTCAGTGTACATGCTCTGGGGGCAAGTATTAACCAAAATCTCAAGTTCCATATTGATTGGTGCAAGTTACTGTGGTCTGTCACATATTTGTTCATCGCTCAAAATGCCTTTGGACACTCCTGATTAAACTCACTGGAGACATCCTGTGCTCCCTCCTGAACATGCTCGCAGGGTTCCATTCAAATCCCATGAGGGGACGACAAATGGTAGAATATTGGCTTTTTACGGTGTTAATTTTTGCCCATTAAGCTGCTTCCCTCTGTGGAGTGCAAAAAGGCTTGACCTGTGACACACCATTTGCAGTCATATTTTATACTTACCATTTCAGGCAGCCATTTGTTACCATATATTTCTATATGATGTGAAAACAAGACTCTTAACACTTTTCAATGACCATGGACAAGGTTTATGAGAGCTGTGAGACTCAATCACAACAGTAAAATTGTGTGTTGTTAAGCAAAACCATTAGCTAAAAGATGCTAAAACATTCTGTAAAGCTGACTGGAACTGCAGAGTTGGGTGATAATTCTCTGTGGGTGCATCACTAGCAGGATTTTTTTAATTACACCATGTCATTGGACCCAATGTTGACATGAAAATATTGATTAGTGTAATTTGAATCATACACTCATCAAAATTACTTGCCAGCAAACTTTCACCATTTTGGCAGTGAATGTGGAAGTTATGAAGTTTTATTGTGAAGATATAACCTCCTCCTCAGTTGTACATCTCTTTTTATACACTATTTTGCCTTCATATCTCTTTCCATCTGTCCTGGAATTTCATCATCTCCTGCTTCTGTAATGAAGAAAAAAAAAAGAGCTGTGTTATCCATCTCTACCTAATTGTGCACATTATGCAAACCTCTCTCAGCTTTTTTGAGAAGGAGAAGCTTTGAAGCTGTTGTGCCCTGCAGATATTTTTTGTAGCTCTGTTCTTTCAACAGTTTCAACATACATCATAAATCTTTGAGGTGATAACTAACAAATCTGAAAAGTTATTCTGTCAATTCTCAGAGTTGTTATAAGCAAGTGTTTATTTTTTGAATGCAGACTTTGGACATTTCATATTTGTCTTTGAATTCTTAGGTAATTTCCAAACCATTGTGTTTGCATGGTCACTTCTGCAGTAGATTATCAAATTCATAAGTACATGGCATTCAGACAACCTGAACTATGTCAGTACAAATGAGATCTTATATGTCTCTTTGCTCATTTATGTTCATGAAGAGGATTTCCTCTCTTGTTTGGGACATTTCAGGGCTTTGCCTCAGATGTTCTTGGCATTTGTGTTGAAACATGGCTGTTTATGGCATCAAATTCTGGTGGCTCACATAGAAGCAAACTGAAGTTGGTGTAGTGAAGTGAAGTGTCTCCTGTCTTTAGGCCCCAGTTCATCAACATCTTCCTCCTCTACCATCACCTGACATAACCTCCTTCCATCCACTTCTCACTATTCTCTTGTCTTTCTGGGTCGTGTTGAATAAATGATGGCAATGTGATACTACACTACCAGCCTGTGGTGGACACTGTGGTGGACACTGACACTCATACTACCCAAGCACAAAGACAACATGCACGTGCGCGCACACACACACACACACACACACACACACACTTGCTGTCTTTGTCTCCTTTCAATTTTGACTCTGGCCTTGAAGTACAAACTCATTCCCTCACACTGGCGTTTGTTGCCTTTGCCTGAGTTTGTAGATTATCTTTGTAGTACAGTATAGTGCATTTTTGAGTTTGTGTTCTGTTTCTATTGGCATGTAGGGTGTATGCTGTGTGAAACCACATGATGTGTGTCTGTGTGTGTGTGTGTGTGTGTGTGTGTGTGTGTGTGTGTGTGTGTGTGTGTGTGTGTGTGTGTGTGTGTGTGTCCTCATGTGCAAGATAGAGCAAGAGTCATGGTTCAGGAATGTTCTGTATAATTTGTTATAGTGGAGCCTCTTGTTGCAATAACACCTGGGGCCCCATGGGAGCTGAAGTTCTCTTGTTTGATATATTTGCACAGACGTGTGTAAAACTGAGTAACTGTTATGTCCTGCAAACTATACAGACATTTCTAGGTACCAAAAGTTGGCCAGAGCAGAGTGTCTTTGGTCATTAAATTGTCCAAAGTCAAGCGTTTGATATCTAGTTTTCTTTTTAAGTCTGCAGAGAGAAACTTTTCTTGGAAAAAATCTTTAGATTGCTTTTATCTAATGTCTAACAAGCACACTTTGTTGTTTTCTGTGGTGATAATGATAAACTTTATTTGTATAGCACCATGGGCTGCACGGTGGCGCAGCCCATGGTGCTATACCATGGGCTGCAGTGCGCGTGCCTCACAGCAAGAAGGTCGCAGGTTCGAGCCCGGGTCGGGCCTCTCTGTGTGAAGAGAGGGGTTGTGTGGGTTCTCTCCAGGCAGTCCGGCTTCCTCCCAAAAACATGCTCATTAGGTTGATTGGTGACTCTAAAATTGCCCCTATGTGTGAATGGTGTGTGTATGTGCCCTGCGAACGGCTGGCGACCGGTCCAGGGTGTACCCCGCCTCCTGCCCGTTGACAGCCGAGATAGGCTCCGGCCCCCCCGCAACCCCGAAAGGGATAAGCGGCATAGAAAATGGATGGATGGATGGATGAATGTATAGCACCATTGATTTACAACAAGGAAATCACACGCACCAAGTGCTTATAAAAAAAGACATAGAATTAACATAAAAACAGGGATGGAAAATTATTGTCAAATAAGATGGAGAATTCACAATATTGTGGAAAAAGGAATGAAAATAAAGACGGTGCATAACATAAGATGGAATAAATAAATAAATTTTAAAATTTGGTGCATAGAATGCAAAAATTAAAGTAAAAAACATTTTAAAAGAAGTACAGCAGTGCATAAATGCCACAAATAAAGTCAAGAGATATGTAGTTAGCAATGTAGCTTAGTCCTAGCCCATTAAGGCCTTTGTATACAAGGAGAAGGACCTTGAAATATATTCTAAATGGTCCAGGAAGCCAGAGAGATAAAACTGGTCTAATGTGCTCTCTCCTCTTGGTTCTGGTTAATCACTGAGCTGCAGAGTTTTGAATGAGCGGAAAACTCTCAGTGTATTTTTTTGTGGTAGGGGATATGGACTGAGTAAATAATAGCTCATGTGATGAATAGCTGTAATAATACTTGGCAATGCTGGCCGACTAAACCAACTGTTTGACTCAATCTGTTAAATACTCCACATGCTTGCCATTATGTTGTTACTTGGTATGGTTACCATTCCTTGTTCTCCATGATGGCAAGGTTTGCTATTGAGCAGCAGAGAGCAGCTATTGCACATTTAAACCAATGTCTTATCACCCTGAAACAAAAGTTAAATACCTGTTAAAAATCATCTTCCGTGCTGCTGGGTTGAATATGTGTGTGTAGCATCTGCGTTTTAGAGTTTGTAGCTTCTTTGCAGATTTGAAGCATTGCAGTCCACCACAAGCTCATTGGTTTTGCTGATAATGATTGTTGTTGCACCATGTGATGATGCTCTCTATCAGTCCTCTGTATTCTGTATAGTCTCTAAGTATGTTTCTCACAGGAATATGATATGTTCACTGGAATTATACATGTCAATATAGTGATAACCTCTGTTTCACCAAAAATACACTTCATATATTTTATTACCGCATTTTCCAGACTATAAGTCACACTTTTTCTTCTTTATGCTATTGTGTAGCTGAATAACTGTTAATGTGTTATATTAACATAACGGACACCTATTCAGCCTGTTGTTCTGTGTGCTATTGTGTAGTTGAATAACTGTCCTTTCCAGATTAAACGTCTGTTCTTGGTCTTGGATTTTGTGAAATAAATTTCTAAATAAATGCGACTTATAGTCCAGTGCAACTTCTATCTGTTTTTTTCCTCTTCATGACGCATTTTTTGACTGATGTGACTTATACTCTGGAGCGACTTATAGTCAGGAAAATACGGTAATTTCCTTCAAAGTGCTCACTATCTGTCTCTACTGATATGAATTGAAACTGTGTTAAATTCCAGTTTACTGCTAGATTATAACAGCTTCACACTATAAAATTTTTACGGCATCCACCATCCATGTACTGAATTTACATATTAGGGTTTGTTTACCTGTCATGAAGACTCTGACTCTGGACATAAATTACCTGTATAATATCCTGTGTCTCTGGAGGAGCTTTGTCAAAGCTGTGAAAATGACCAAAGGTTTAATGTACTCATCATTTTCAGGCTACTAGCAGCAGCAATATTTCTTCTGATTTTCATTTGATAAAGCCAAACAGCAAATACTCTCCCATTCTGTGACACCTTGTTGTAACAGTGAATCAGAATCGGAATCAGAAAAAGCTTTATTGCCAAGTACGATTTTACACATGCAGGGAATTTGTTTTGGTGATGTTGGTGCATGACAAATCTAAAAATTAACTGTTAAAAAGTAAAAAATATAACAATATAAATATATATACACAGTCTGTTTTTTCAGCAAAAAACAGAGTTAAAACACAAAAGAAAACAAAACAACTTGCACCAACACACCGAGGCAGCCATCTGTGGCACCATCTTGCACAGTGTAGAGATTTGTGAGCTTAAACCTTGCAGATATGAACAACAGCCTCTACAGGCTTGTTTCTAAAACAGGTATTGCACAGAATAATTACTCCAGTGCAGTTTTGTATACTTTATGTGAGCAATGATGTTTTCATTTTTGTCCTATTTCCATACAGATGCTTGTGTTGCTAGGTGGAGTTGCTGAACCAGCATCTTTACAAACATAAACATACCCACAGTGGAACTAAAATATGGTGGAGAAAGAGAAGCTTCTGCATTTCTGCTTTAATTGACAGTGACAACTGAAGACTGTCAGTTAGGCAAGAGAAAGAGGCAGTAACACACAAGGGCTTGGGCTGGAGTCAAACCTGGCACACTGTGATAAAGACTCAGCCTTAATACATGGTACACGCTTTACCAGGTGAGCTACTGGGGCACTTAAGAGGCAGAAATTTTAACATTTCAACTGCCATGTAGGCTGCACAGAAGTATACCACACACACACAGAACTGATGTACTCGGGTGGTGAAAAGAGTTCCAGTGCAAGTTAGTGCAGGCTAACAATGAATGACACTATGTTTTACACATTTCTACATGTATGCTTAAGATTCTCCCCATGCTCTGTCCTGTCAGCTTGACACTCAAATATGCCAACACACGTTCCCTCTGCTCCATGCATGGGCCAGAGTGTGTGCAGCAAATAGTTGTTGTTTGGAAAGTTACATAATTGCCAGCGGTCTGGTGGTCCTCCCCAAGAAAAAAAACTTCTAGCAAATTTCTTGCATTTATACAAAACCTAACCTCTTGAATTATGTTAAGAAACCTGCCTGCATTAGTCTCTATTAGTTAGATTCAGGCTACTTTGAAAACGTTGTGGGGTGTAATCTGAAGCGTTACCACTTGTAGACACTGTATGACGATAAGTTTACTTTTAAAAAAGACAAAAAGTTGGTCAGCAAAACCAAAACTTCACTCCCCCTAACAGAATAATTGGGATGCATTTTCTGCACTTGGTGTGTGTGTGCATGCCTGAGTGTGTTTATGACCAAAGGGGATAACCCTGTCAGTAGAACCTTTCCATTACCATCTTCTGTGTTTCAATAGCCCCTACCGTTTACTCCCTCTGATTTCTGTTAGTTTGTCCGGTCTTGTATTTTCACAATTTCACAATTAAAATAAATAAATAAATAAATAAATAAATAAATAAATAAATAAATAAATAAATAAATAAATAAATAAATAAATAAAAAGTCACATTAGTAGATTAGTAGTTACATGCTGTTAATGTGTGTGGGAAGTCAGCAGGAAGTCACCCACCTTAGCCAGGGGACGACTGCTCATGCTCTTTGGGTCCAAAACACATAAGCCTGAAGAGGCATGAAAACTTTTTGAGTGTGTGAACCTGGTGAATAACTTTTATGGAAAGTGATGTGATGCCTTCTTGAAACATGGTGTCCAATTCCCTTAATACATACATCCATGGTGTAAACACTACCATTGACTGACATCTCAGACACTCTGCTGTGATCGTAGTCGCCCCTTACAAAGTGTGACAACTACCTTAATACTTATTATAGTATATCTCTAATGTAACTATTCCTGGAAAAATAACTCACCCATCTATGGCAGTGACATCCTCTTTGAAATCACAACATGCAATGCTACATGTAATGCATTCTGAGACCCTCAGGAAGTTTTCTTTTGCAATGTTCACTTGTGCTGCTGCGATATTTCAGTGCATTGTGCTATCAGGTCACAGGCTTTAGGCTGTGGGGGTCCTGTTTTTTTTTTGAAAATTCAGTCTCTACTGAATGGTGGGGGGTTTGCTCTGCCATAATAGCATAAGAACAATGTCAACAACATGATGCTTTGATGCATACTATTGCAGAGAGTTTATTACATTAATAGATTTATATTGTTTCACACATTATGTTTCCAACCAAACATAAAATTACAGATTGATTGTTCAAAATATGTTAAGATGGTCTTAAAATATGGAAAGTTTACAATCTCCAAGGCCTGTATCAAAATATATCTCTGTAGCAGAGCCCTCTTTCCCACAAAGTCCTTGTACCACAGCCTCTGAAAAACAAGGCATAGTAGTAAGTAGGTTACAGAAATGTGTCAGATACATGTCTGTGATTTTCAGGTTGTTGCCATAGATTGTAGAACGCGACTGTACGTGCTTGCATGTATTTGGTCGGACAACATACTGTCTTTCTGCGTGATGTTACATTGCTTTTCAGTAAACACAGTTAAGCCAGCTTCAACTTTTTTTTGCCAGGTGCCTTTGTGACCCTTGCTGTACCAGCACAGCAGTCTCACTGAAATTAATTAGTAGGCAGTGCTTTTTCAAATAATGGAATTGTTGGTCTGAACGTGGACCTTTTGTTCATGTCTAGTTACCAGCATCCATATACTGCACCTGGAAGCAGGTGCAGTATATGGATGCATATGCATAGTATATGGATGTATATGTTTTTGTCCCAAACTATATACTTCGCCAAAACCTCTTTTCAAAGCTTTAGCATGGTGATAAACATGGTAATGGTCAATGCTCATTTTACATCTTTGTAGCAGTTGGTTCCCAGGACATGCTTTTATACCAATTATATCCTTAACATTTACACTTTAGCCCCAGAAGACCTAGGCTACAGCTATAATTCAAACTTGAAAAAATCTTTTTGAAAAGGCCACATAACAGAATTAGCATTTTAAATTGGCAATCCCAAAGATTTCAGTCTTGGTTTATTTGGGGCGGCTGTGGCTCAGGAGGTAGAATGGTCGTCCACCAATCAGGAGGAATCAGGAGGAGGTAGAGCGGTCGTCCACCAATCAGGGCCTCGGCAGTCCACATGCCAAAGTATCGGTGTGTGAATTCATATGTACATAGCTTTGGATAAAATGACTAATTTGCTGACAACTGTAGTTACCGGTGTCTGTGAAGATTATCTTTCATCATTTCTTCAGTTCCATCAGGCTGGTAGGGAGCCCCAGGTATTTCACCTCGGTGGGATTGTTATCATGGTTGTTGAAAGCACTTGGGTGTGCCTTGCTGTGTGAATGACAGTCATTAAAGTTGTCTCAATAAAGTTGTCACATGAGACTAGTGGTGAAAAACTGTTAAATCTCCTGGGAAGGGTTGAAAGGACAGCTTTGTAGGTGGGGAATAAGAGATGTCATTGACCTCCTCCTCTATTGAGGGATGTTTTCTCTATTTTTACATATATAGCCTCCTTCATTCCTCTTTCAAAACACCTGTCCTTCCTGTCCAAAATATATACATTGTTGTCCTCCATTGATTGTCCCATATCTTTCAAGTGTTGGTAAAATGCTGTCTTAGTAAGCCATGTGTTTGTTTAATAATTGTTTAGTTTCTCACATATGTAAAAGTCTGTCTGTGCTGTCCTCACTGCATTGGACTGCATACAATAGATTGTTTTTCTTGTGTTTGAGTTACAGTATCCACAAGCTTTAAGTGTATCCCTCAGATGTTTGTCCTTCTCTTGGGCATTGGCATTTGTTGGTACACTGTCAGCTCAGTGTTATAGTGTTCTGACAACTTACACTCCACTTGATGTGAGAGTCAAAAAGTAAGTTTTGGTCAGTGGGTGGGGGTTTTCTGTAAATTCCAATGTGGCAGCCCCTGTCCTTTTCTGTAGGTACTGGTGGTATCAACAAATGTGGTTGGCTACTGTAGGTCACAGAATTCTGGGAGCAGCCAGAAAAGCTATTGTCGTACTAATGGTGAATGTACTATTATTTCTACTACTATTTATAAAGCACTTTTCTAGTCGAACATCAGTCTGCGTTCACTCATTGACACGCGCATTCATACAATGGTAGCTGGTGGTTTGACCACCGGCTCATTACAATGTTTTAGTCATTCTCACATAAAAACATACACACACACATGGATGGCACAGCATCAGGAGCAATTTTGGGCTCAGTATCTTGTCCAAGGAAACTTCGACATGTCAACTGCCGACATGTCAACTGTGACCTTCTGAGAAGTGGACGACCACTCTGCCTCCTGAGCCACAGCTGAAAGAAGTCAGGCTACAGACTTCTTCTCCTATAGAGCAGATGCTTTCGTCTTTTTCTGCCAGAAAGTGTTGCAAAGTGGATCTTGGACACAGAGACTTAAACTGACAAAAGAAACAGAAGGCTATCACCATATTTTTTATTGCTTTTGTTATTTTATAGTAATGTGGAATTGTGACCTCCAAACAGCACAAGCCTTGTTGTTGTGTCAGTGACTGGAAATGTGGGACCAGGACCGTGACAACATGGAAAAATCTACCATTGCTGAAAATAGACGGATTATTGTTGAGGCTCTCAAAACAGCCTTCCCTGATGACGCTTCCTGCTGGCACAGCACCAATCCTAGACCAAGAGCATCCACTCCAACCAGGACTTGGGCCGACGGTGTCTGCTGCAAAGGGAAATCCAGCAAGAAATTAAATGAGTTGACACCAACGGTCACTCCACAACCTGAACTCTCATTGCAAAACCCACCGACTCTGAATGATGAAAGGTGTGATAATACTAACTATGATGAGGCCAGGGAAACTAATCACACCAAGGCTGGCCAAAATGCAAGAAATAGCCCCAAAACCACTGAGTCTGTCAACCCCTCCGTGTTTGGTGGCATGGTGGACCAAGTGGTAACACTGTCGCCTCACAGCTAGAAGGTCCCGGTTCGAATCCTGTGGGCGCTGGTGGCGTGTCCTCCACCATGCCTTCAGTGCCTGCTCGAGGAAAAAGGGCCTTTCTGTGTGGAGTTTGCATGTTCTCCTCGTGTTCACCTGGGGTATCCTCCTTAAATAACCCCCACTAAAAAAAAAACAAGCAAGAAGATCACCACCTGACCAATGGCGACGACAGAGAGTTGGGCCCCCGGGGGCCGCTGTCGGCTGGCAGCCCACCGCTCCTGGTCTGCCGCAGAGGAAGGACTGACCAAGGACGGGTTAAACGCAGAGAATAATAATTTCACGGAAGCATGGTGTGTATTGTGCAACTAAACTCTGTGTGTGATAATAAAAAGTATGTTTATTCTTCTTTCTTCTTATGTCTTGACCTTGTACCTACAGCATTTTTAAAGTACAAAGTTTTCACAGTGTAACATGTCATGTCCTAAAGGTTAGAAATACATCTCTGCAAATAGGCATCTGCCCATATGCCTTCAGAACAGCCCTTATTAAAGAAACCAAACCGAGATAGTAATGCACTCACCAACTATCAGCCAATATCCAACATTCCAATCATCAGTAAGATATTGGAAAACATAGTTTCAGTGCAAATAAACTCCTTTCTTATAGAAAATGACATCCTGAAGCAGGGCTGTGCAGAGACCTTTGGAGGGGCAGGTGCTCAAAGTTAAAAGGGGGCATTTGGGAATTTGAAAAACCATACAGAAACATACCTTGCAATATAACCGGTTTAATGGTAGCAACCCATATTCATAAAGAATGTAACATGGAATCACAACATAACATATCATTGTCCACACCTCATATATTTGTTAGAGGCCAGTGCAAAGCAAAATTAGTCTCTGTTTTACCTGATGGGGTACATTAAACAGCTTCTGTTGAGGGGGTTGGTGACATTTCATACCTTTTCAAAAATTGTACTGTATAGCCACGAATTTAATCCATTCATAATCTGCCCTTTATTATTCCTAGTGCTAAATTAATATAATAAAAAATAATTAAATGATATAGAAATCATGTATTTAAATATTTTTGTGCTTTTATTCAGTTTGACTATCGACTTCTATAATTTGCATGTATACTATATTTAATTTGTGTGTAAATGTTATAAACAAACAAGTACTGATATATTTAAATGAGAGGTTGAGAAAATCAAAATTCAAATTCTTCTGTTATTGTTGTATTTATACTGTAATAGTCCAAAATTATGTGAATAGGCATATTGCCTAGTTTTAGTAAAATTCAATTTCAATTCAATTTTATTTGTATAGCGCCAAATCACAACAGAAGTTGTCTCAGGACACTTTCCATATAGAGCTGGTACAGACCAAGCTCTAATAACAGTCTATGCCTCATTGCCTCTAGAAACATAGGAAAAACAGCTTGACAGTAAAATAACACGATATCTCTCTAATGCACTTTGCCCATGACAAGAGAAACATACAGAAACAAACAAACAAACAAAAAAGCCTGACATACTTTCCCCCACAGCACGCTGTGTGTGGTTAACTAGCGGCTATAACCTGTGAGACGTGTGTGTGCAGAGTTGGATGACACAGAGGATGCTCACTGCTCACTTCACTTCAGTCATCTTGCAAGAATACACCGTGCACAAACGAATACCGCTGCAAAACCTTTTCACCGGACCAGTTGTTTACTCCCTCGGGTCTTCTTCAGTTTCGTGAGACTAGCAGTGGCCGTCTCCAGCAGCTCAGCGATTAGCAGCAGGGCATGTCTGGGCACGTCAGGGCAGCGAGGGCAGAGTGAGGGCACGTTGTGGATCATGACCGACCAAGGCAGATCTGAATTATTATTATTATGTTTTATTTATTATTATTTTGGGCCACACAGATGGACTTTCACACACACACTTACACATAAAAAAAAAAAATCACTTTGACAAAAGGGCACTTTGGACACCCCTAGTCAGGCTTCAGAACAAACCGTAGCACGGAGACTGCGCTTACTAAAATATTTAGCAACCTCAGAATAAATTTTGATGAAAATAAGGTTCCAATAAGTTCTTGTCCTCTTAGACATAAGTGCAGTGTTTGATATGATTGACCAGAATATCTTAATCAATTGTCTTGAACAGCTAGTTGGTCTTTGTGACTGTGTGTTTAACTGTTTAAAACAAACATCAAAGGGAAAACATTTTACGTCAGTCTTGGAGGTCATGTGTTTGAGAAACATGAAATCTGGTTTGAGGTTGCACAAGGCAGCTGCCTTTGTCCATTACTATTTTTATTATACATGCTGCTACTGGGTGATGTCATTAGAGAGCACAATTTATGTTTCCATAGTTGTACAGATCACACACAGTTGTACATCTATGCTGAATCAAACAATGCTGTAGCTATAGACTCCATTACTAACTGTCTTTTAGCAATAAGTGGATGAGCAATAATTTCTTGAAGTTCAATGAGGACAAAGCTGAAATCCATACTAGTCCGCCATCAGTTGAAGTCCCACATCAACAAAACAGTGAAAACTTAAACGAATCATAGCTAAAGTACAACCTGAAAAACTCCTTCATGGCTTTATTTTGTCTCCTGAAAAAAAAAAAATAAAAAAAAATAAATAAAAATAAAAAACACTGATAGACGTCAGATCATTCAAAACTCTGACAAGACCAGACAAAGCACATGAGTCCAGTTTTAGCTGCTCTCTTAGAATAGATTTTAAGGCCATCCTCCTAGTTAACAAAGGCCTTAATGGGCCAGGATCAAGCGACATTGCTAACTCCCTTGTTCACAGAAAGGCAACATTTTTTAATGGTTTTTACCTCTACTGAGACTCCAGTTGCTAATGCTAAATCTGCTTCATTTCCTTTCCTTTTCTTTCTCTTGTTCCCAAAGCTCCAGGTCTCCTCTAGAACTTCCTCCGCCTCCTCTGGAGGGGAAAGAGGAGGAGGTAGCAGGGGGAGGGAAGGAGCAGTGCTTTTCTTGATAGAGAGATTGAAGCCAACTTCACCACAGCCAGAGACTGTCCTCCAGGATTACTCAACCCAAACCTGGCACTGACAGTGGATTTAAGATCAAAGTTTGTCCATATATCAAAAGTTGGTCATGTCAGCACAAATTGGTTTTATTATGACTCACCAAAGAAAAGTACAAACAGAAACTACATCTGCATATTGCAAATGATTATTGGAACACTAGGAAGTATTAAAAAGAAATATGTGAATGAAAAGATGATGAATCTACTCATTAAAGAGGAATAGTAACATAAAAGATCAAATATGACAAAAGATAGCATATAAAATATTTAATTCAATGTGTTGTACGCAAATGTTTTGCTTAAGAAAGGAGGCCAATTCTGAAGGTAGAGGACAAGGAATTGATGACGGAGATGGTGATGTGGAGTTGGAGTTCATTTAAAGATGATGTGACCCCAGTCATTGTGAACTTCGGAAAATGTCAACTTTCTAAAAACATTTGGCGCCGTACTACACAAAGAGATACATGAAGTTTTCTTTTGTATGTATGCTACTTAAAGCTGCATTAATAGATTTTTTTCCCCACTCAGGAATAGTACAACAACCTGTAATCACAACTTCTGACATATTATCACATAATAAAGTTATCATGGTTAATGCCCTCTTACACGTCTACCAGACACAGAGCAACCTTATCTTTCATTTGCTAAATGTCCCAGTATGTTAATCAGCTAGCTAACTGTTTCGACTGTTTGGTGCTGAGCAGGGTGCAAATTACCAGGGAGCCAGGGGGAACTTGACTCCCCTAAATGAGACAGGAGCTCCCCTGAAAACATTATTTGTGAAATTTTGGGGGGGTCTTTAAAATATTTGTAATATGCTATTGTAATGTTGGTAGCTTTTGTGACTTTACCAGCTATTACTTAAATGACTCTCTTTCGGGTCGTGGGTAAGAAATAGCACGGAGACAGCTTCTATGTCGGAACGTGTATCTTTTTATTTTTTCCCCTGTTCAATATCTTTACTGAGTTTTCATATTAAAAAAAATAATAAAAAAAAGATAAGTACAAATATAAAGCAATAAGCTAGATGGACATGAATGGAAGGTTATGCTGTGTGTGACAAATATAAAGAAGTACAGTTTCTGTTCCTTTGCATATACAACATGTCATTATGAGTAGCCAAATATACATAAACATAAACCAGCATAGACAGCCACAAAAAAACAGTGCTGTCTTAGACAAGAACAACCACAACAACAAGAACAGCAGGGGATAGGGCCATATCATACATAAACAAAAGAATCATATATGATACATAGAAATAAGAGTGGGGGGAGTCTCCCTGAATACAGCATCCAGTCTTTGCATTCCACCACAACAGCATCATTAACATCAGGTGCATAATAACTCATATAACCCGCTAGGTGTTAATCCATACTGTATTTTCTCACTTATGCTCCACCAGGCCCTTCAACACAATGGCAGCTAGTCTCATACCAAGTCAGGAATAGGGACCAGATTCTGTAAAAAACCTCAGTCATACATCTGGACCTGTATGTTAAGTATTCCATGGGTAACATGTCAAAAATAACCTTATGCCATCCAGCTATTGTGGGGGATTTACAGTCTAGCCACTTCAGCAATATGTTCTTCCTTGCACAAAAAGTGAGAATAGAGAAAAGTCTTTTGGAATGTGCACCTTTAAATTGTGTGTCCACTAGTGGAACATGTATCTTTTTAATCTCGGCCACAAGCAACTTCTTCAGGCCAACAATGCACCACTACAACTCAAAGATCATCCCTCAGGTGAGATGTATCACACATTGACTTCTAACAAAAGTGAAAAGAATATGGGTCAACATAAAATTTAGAACAATAAACAATTTACATCAAAGTTAATAAACATAAAAATAAGAGTCCTCCATTAATTGTTTACAAAAATAAATCTCTTCTTACACTGTTTTTGCCATGCATTTCTATCTTGCTGTATCTTTATCGATCATGCATTTAATTAGACTATTATTGATGTATGATTAGAATGAATCAGAGTGAGTGAGGTTGATTCACTCTAATAAAAATCTGCATGGTATCATTTTGTCATCACATGAGGGCGTCAGGTGTACACTGTGTCGGATTATGCTTTTTCTCCTTGGACACTAGGTGGAATAATTGCTGTTAAATTTCCAGTGAGAGTTCAGGGGCATACGTTGAATACAATGTACATGTACATGTGTGCGTGTGTTTGTCAAGTTTCTCACTTTCTGATTCATGCCTGTCTCTGTTCTCGTGGCCATTTGGGCTTTGTTTTACATAGAGCTGCTTCTCATTAAGCAGGGGAAGTAGTTTCAGTCTCAGTCATGTGTACCGGTTGTCCAGCCTATCTTTGGATTTATTAGGTTTGGAAAGCAAAGGAGTGCTTTTCCTCCCCAAAGGCAGCACAGCACAAATTTATTTTCACAGCACGGGGGTAACAGATGTACATGGCAAGTTTTATTTTACCCTGAAAGCTGAATTCCATTTCTTTTGGTTACTGTGTTTCTGTATGCAGGTTGATCACTGACTGAGGAGGATGATGCTTTCCTGAATCTCCCTGCGCACAGTCCCCGACCCCCTTCATCCTCCTGACCATCCTCATCCACACTGCTGCCTCCATCATGAACCACACTCCCAGCCCCCATCTGTCCGAAGGCAGTAAGTCAGCAGGAGGTGGCCTGCTGTGCAGCCTGGGTCTGGGGCCAGACAGGGGGATCCGCTCCCCGGACAGCCTCACCCACACCCCCAGCCCTACTGGAGGAACCCCCAGCTCTAGCCCTCCGCTGCTGCTGTCGCCTGGGCTGGGAGGCATAGGGCTGGGGTCCCTAGGGACCATGAGCGATGGAGCTGCTGGGGCCGACTGGGAGAGCAGGGAGGAGCTGAGGCTCAGGGAGCTGGAGGAGGCTCGTGCCAGAGCTGCCCAGATGGAGAAGACCATGAGGTGGTGGTCGGACTGCACCGCCAACTGGAGAGAGAAGTGGAGCAAGGTAGGATGCCAGTTACTGAAGCCAAGAGAGAAAATATATAATGAAAATCCATTTTATTTTATCACTATAGTAATGCCTCAAGATCTGATTCATTTCATCTTCATTGTGCACACACAGTCAAAATGGACAGAATGCATTTTACTTCAGATATTGTAACTCAGTTAATGGGTTCCACAGCTGTGAACTGACTGCTTCAGATTATCAGTCAGTAAATCCTTTAAGTCTTACACAATGTTAACTAATGTGATATTAAAATGTAACTCAAATGATCTAATATTCAGTACTCAGTTAATGAAAATGTACCACTAAAAACAAACTGAAAAACAAGATTGAAACAAGGAATAAAAAAGATTGAAAATAAGAATGCCAAGCGTTTATAAAAGTTAATTTCATTTATTTCATGCTTTGTGATTAATCAGTCATAGATTTACTCAATGGTTCCATCTGGCCATTAGTAAATTTCCATTCACTGGGCTAAGCAACGCTTTCCCATTTACTTCAATCATGTTTACAAAGCTGCTGTGGCCAGCTGCAATCTATAATTAGTTCATTGAAATTAGCACGTTATTTCAACAGCCCTAGTTGAAAAGTAAATCTGTTGTATCCTGAGTAACTTATATAGTATATTGAATGAGTTGAAGATAAAACAATGGACACCAGTCACAAAATAATCCTTATTTGAAATCAATTTACCAAGTTTTTCAGTAACTTTCAACCCCATCTCACCATGTTGCTCAAAACTGAGCAAACTTCATCTGCTGATGAAGGAGACTGAAAGCTCTGGCAAAATCTCTGTGTTACTTGAGAGTAGATTATTTGGTCAAAAAATCTATTATGCTGGGAGACATACTACTTTGCATATGAGCCAGTCAGTCAGCCTCAGCTGTGCCATGTTTAGCTACTTCCTTCAAATTCCAACCCCAGTTCCACAAGAGTTGGGATGCCGTGTCAAATTTTTGTTAAAACCCCATACAGTCATTTGTAAACAAACTGATTACTGACAACAGTCTTACAAAGTGTTCCTCAGCCCATTAATGTCCTTTATACAATCATGTACTCACAAAGTGGTGAACCTCACTCCATCTTGTCTTCTAATGACTAAGCCTTTCCAGGACCCCCCTTTACCAAATCATGATACTCTCACCTATTACCAATGAGCCTTTTTACCTGTGGAATGCTCCAGACAGGTGTTTTTGGAGCATTCCACAACTTTTCCAGTCTTTAGTTGCTTCTGTCCCAACTTGTTTGAAGCATGTTGCTGGCAAAAATCAATGAAGTTGATGAGGTAAAACATAAAATATATTGGCTTTGTACTGTTTTCAGTTAGGTATATATCAAAAAGGATTAAGAAATGATAACATTCTGGGGTTTTTTTTAATGAAGCTAATGACAGGGAATTTTGACTTTTTCAATATTTAGCCAAACAATGAATGTACTCCGTTAAGTGTTATGTACAGCAGGAAAAATAAGTATTGAACGGGTCAACTAGAGTTGGGCGTTATCCAAATTTTGTTGACGTCAAACTTTCCCCACCTTTTCCCTGGTATACGGTATTACCGTGACTAATTAAAAATCATTTTGCAGGGCAGCGTGACATGCGCGCAGTTCAGATGGTCAATGCTCACGCTAAGAAGCACCAGTCCTATCTTGTAGCATACCAGACTGAAACATAATTCATACCCCACGAAATTATGTGCACATGTAACGAAAACACGAAGATAGCACATGTCAAAGGTACTGCATCTGCTGATTTCACCACTTCACGCAAACCTCAAAAGCCCGGTATCATATGAAAGCAGAGAGTCTGATGATCACGAAGATGTCTGCCTCCTCACTGTGCGACGAAAACTCGGCGAGCTAACAGCCAAAGAGTAACAAAAAAAACTTCGCTAAATCATAAAGTTTTACCTTTACTGTTTTTGTGGTCAAAAGTTATATTCCAGCCCGAAAAAAACACTGCTAATGTCTCTATGACTATGTCTATGACTCTGTGTTAGTTTGAGATCAATCACGAAGGTCCTGCTCGTTTACATAAAGAGGAGGTGGTTTCTAGAGTGGAGGGAGCACTCTTCATGCAATAACCAATAATCTCTGGGGTTACTTCCTTCTGGATCGTCATTGGTGTTTCTATGGTGAATGTGGGCGGGTCGCTGAGCTATTGACCAGCATAACCACGCAGGTAGTTTCACCGCTCCGTCTCACGAAGTAGCAGAGCGCTCACAGAGGACTCTGCTGAGCTGCCCGAAGTCTTATTTTACTGTTTTATTTGCATTCCGTCCTTTTATGAGAGCTAAGAACAATAGCAAGCAGAAAAAAGGCTGAAAAACTGTTTTCAACAGAGGAGTTTCTCTGTACACTTGGATGAGATAACGGTACTCTGCTCAGATGCGCCTAAATGAGCACCTGGACATACCTGTGTTAAAACATCTGTATGACTGCTCGGGTTCATTCTTAACATGTGCTTTTGTCACCTTTTCCTCGAGTAAAAATTCAACCAGATACATTGAATGGAGTGGACTTAATTTTTCTTATGACGATGCTACAATTATGTTAGACCCCTATAGACCTATATGCGCAGCATTTTTTTTTTAATGACGGTAATGAAACTGATACCGTTGCTATTTTTAGATACCACGGGATACCTTATTACCGGATTACCGCCCAACCCTAGGGTCAACATTTTTGTCAGTTAACATATTTCTGATGGGGCTAGTGAAATGAATTCTTCACCAGATGTCAATAACAACCCAAGTAATCCACAAATATAAAGAAATCAAAACAAATAATCAGAAATTAAGTTATGTTGTATAAAGTGCAATGACACAGGCAAAATGTATTGAAAACGCAAACCGAAAATGATTTAATACTTGGTAGAAAAGCCTTTGTTGGTAATGACAGCTTCAAGATGCCTCCTGCATGAAGAAACTAATCACATGCATTGCTCAGGTGTGACTTTGGCCCTCTTCCACACAAACTCTCTTCAAATCTTGAAGGTTCTGGGGGCCTCTTCTATGAACTCTGATCTTCAGTTCTTTTTGAAATTTGTCAGTCTGACCTGACTTAAATCTGATTGAAAATCTATGCATAGATTTTCTGGTTGAAAATCTATTCAACCAGATTTTTCTGGTTGAAAATCTATGCATAGATTTTCAATCAGATTTAAGTCAGGTCAGACTGGGCCACTCTAGCAGCTTTATTTCCTTTCTCTGAAACCAATTGAGATTTTCTTTGGCTGTGTGTTTGGGATCATTGTCTACTCTAGGTCGCTCTACTCTAGGTCATGGGCGGATCCCCCCCAGACTAGTCAAACAACTAAACACATGGATGAACCAAAATGAAAACAAAATGAATGTTGAAAGTAAGTAACGAAAGTGCTTCAGACAGTCTTGTTTCCCTCATTTATTATTGCAAAATCAAATTAAATCGCGTCCGCGGTGCGACGGCATCAAGACAGCACGGCGCAGACGCCTGCAAACAATTTCAAAACAAACAAACAAAAATAACACATCCACTCAGCACATTAAGGTGTTTTTTCCTCAGTTCGTTAATATAAATAAATTAATCCCGAAGAGACAATTCCCCTGCCCAGAAGTCCAAGTCCAAAAGAAAAGAACAAAAGTCCCACTTAGAGAGGCGTGTGTGTGGCGAGTGTCGTAGCTCCGTTCCGTTAAACAACTGTGCTACCTTGCAAAGTATGGCAAGCCATTCCTGTCAGATTTTACGGCGTTTTTTACGACGTAATGCGCAAAAAGAACGCTGCTTTTTATGCCGTAATGAAGTCCTCCAAGAACGCGTGTAAAAAAACGCAGTAATGAAGTCCTCCAAGAACACCCTTAAAAAACACCGTTTGTGCACATCACAACATGTGTACAAAAAAATGGCGTTTTTCTAGTATGATAATAATCTTAATCTTTTCTCTCAGCCACTCAACTTGAAGTGTCTGCGCCCAATTGCTGATCAAGACAAGCAGACCAAATCAGTTGAGCACAGATCTCCCTTGTGGCAAAGTTTGTCCTAACTTACCTTGTCCTAACTTACCTTGTCCTTTCTTGTAGGTAAATATATTGGATGATAGGCAAGAAAATATCCCATAAATTAACTTCATCATTATTTTAAATTCCTCTTCCATGCATTGTTTATTTATTTCTTTTTGTGGTTAATGCTTCTATGTCATTGTTCATTCTGACTGGTGTAGCAAGGAGTGAAGCAAGGAAGTGGTGCAGTGGTTAGAGCTCCTGTCCTGTAATCAGTGTTCCTTTAGCATGCAGGTTCAAATCCACGAGTGGCATTGTTTACTTGGGCCTTTTGCAGGTTTTTGTTTATTTATTTATTTTTACAACTCTGTCATGCACCACGTTGCTATATTGTGATGTATTTGTTTGGATATAAACCCACTGACTTTGCAGCCCTGTGTTAGTAAACAAGATGGCAGAAACCTGTGTGTACTTTCAAGTTTTGATGTTATTTAAACTCCCCTTCCATGCATTGCTAGGATATAGAAAAATGCCTTTTTTTTTCTTTTCTTTTTTTTTACACGCGTTGTGATGTGCACAAACACAAACCGCGTAAAAAGCGGCGTTCGTTTTGCGCATTACGTTGTAAAAAACGCCGTAAAATCTGGAAAAAAAAAGGCCTTTTTGCGCCGTAATGCAGTTGAAACGCGACTGAATGTGGCGTATTTCTGACAGGAACGGCTTGCCATACCTTCAGACCCCCAAAAGCTAATCGACTCCTCGGTTTAAAATCCACCATCCAAGGAAAGTAGGTCGATTCGTCTTCCAAACCGCTGACCTCCGAATGCACGCTCTCTCTCTCTCTCTCTCTCTCCCGAGTCCCTACCCCTTTTAACACTTTTAACACTGTACAAAAAAAAACTTGTGTATATATATTTATATTGTTATATTTTTTACTTATTGTTATATTTTCTACGGGCCTGCATGGTGGTGCAGCAGGTAGTGCATGTGCCTCACAGCAAGAAGGTCGCAGGATCGATTCCCGGGTTGGGCCTTTCTGTGTGAAGTTTGCATGTTCTTCCCGAGCATGCGTGGGTTCTCTCCGGGTACTCCGGCTTCCTCCCACAGACCAAAAACATGCTCATTAGGTTGATTGGTGACCCTGGTGACCCTGGTGACCCGCGACCCTGAAAGGGATAAGCAGCATAGAAAATGAATGGATGGATGGATGGATGGTTATATTTTCTACTATTGTTACTAGTTTTAGTAATATATTTATATAATATATTATATTATATATTAGTAGGATAATATATAATATATATATTATCCTACTATTGTATTGTTACTGTTATATTTTTACTTTTTTAATAGTCTCTTTTTAATAGATGTGTCATGCACCAACCTCACCAAAGCAAATTCCTCTATGTGTAAAACCCTACTTGGCAATAAAGCTTTTCTGATTCTGATTCTGATTCTTCAGTTATATGAAGACTGCCAGTACCACATGCTGAAAAACAACCCCACACCATGATGTTCCCACCTCCAAACTTCAGTGTTGGCATGGTGTTGGTATGTTCTTTCCACTTCCGGATAATAGCCCAAACGGTGCTCACTGGAACATTAAGAAGTTTTAGAAATTCGTCTGTAACCAACGCCATCACTATATTTTGCAACAATGAGGTTGCGAAGGTCTTTGCTTTTACCCATTGTGAGATGTTTCTTGTGTGACACCTTGGTAATGAGAAACTTTTTCATAGGCCATCAATGAGGACTAAACCAGCTGATATTTATTTGCACTGATTGTCCCATGCCTTTTTGCACCTCTTCTTCTGCTTTAATTCACATAACTTAATTTATGGACTTATTTGTTTTGATGTCTTTGTATTTGTGGATCATCTCAATAGCCCAATTAGAAACATTTCCTCCTGTTTGAGTAATGTTTGATAAAACTACAGTGACCAGCTGGCTGAACCCCTTTTTTTTTTTTTTTTTAAAGATTTATGTCTTCAGCAAATTCAATAGGCTTGGACATGATAAGTTTATCTTGTTTTGCCTTTATTTGTCCAAGGTGCGTGCGGAGCGTAACCGTGCACGTGATGAGGTTCGTCAGCTGAGACAGCGGCTGGATACCCTCACCAAGGAACTGACCAGTGTCAGACGGGAGCGGCAGGAACTGGCCTCAGAGAATGAGACTCTACGGCAGGAGACGCTCCGCGGCAACCACACGGCCTGTCCTCCATCTGCAACTTCTCCATCTTCATCTCCTGCACACCCTCGTGGTGCTTCCTCCTCATCCTCCTCCTCTCCATCCATCCCTCCCTCGTCCCCTGCCTCATCCTCCTCCACTCAGGTCCACACTGACGGCAAGCTAGACAGAGTCGGGGAGGGACCACTGGGGTCTCTGGAGCCAGAACCAGTGAGGGACGTGGACTTGGACAGACAAAAGACAGGTCAAAAAAAGGTGAGTCTCCACTCTACATATACTGTAGATTTTTTTTTTTTTTCATTTGATCAGCAGTTGTAATTAAGATTAAATGTAATTGGCTGTGCAGACCTGAGAACAGAAATGTCTGTAGATGTCACACAGCAAAATGACATCAATGGAGTCTAACTGATATTTTGCTTTATATATTATGTTACAAATATTGCTTTAGATATTATTACTTATGTGAAAGGTACTCTGTGGCACACTGACACTGTGGTGCCAGGGATGGCAATACCAGTCTTTCTGTTGGTCCAGACTTATATACCTCAACAACTTTTGGATGGATTGCCATGAAATTTGAATCCTTCTATTGAGAGCTCCTGCCCTGGCACCACCATGAGGTTGACAGTTGTGGCTTTACCATGGAACTAAAATCACACGTAGCAACAGCTTTTTGTTATAGCCATGAAATTTGGTACACACATTCATGTCCCCCTCAGAATGTATTTAGTGCTATTAAGGAAATGTTAACCTATCCTGACATGCTAAACTAAGATGCTGAACACGCCAAAAAAACAGCAAGCAAACAATGTCATTGTGAACATGTTAGAATGCTGACCTTCACATTTAAGTCCAAATAGCACAGTACCTATGTACAGCCTCAGAGAGCTGCATTGCGTGGCTGTAGACTCTTCATTCACGTTCAGACGGATTTTAGCCACATGTGAAAAAATGCAGCCCTCATTTATTTGCATGAGGCCAGTGCTGCTGCACAACGGAGATGCCAATGTGGAAGGCTGTGGCAAAAAATGGGTGCTGGAGCCCACGCATACATGGTGTTCCATTTTAAGATAGACGATTAAGATGATGTAAAGGGACCAGTATGAGTGTTACTTTTGACTGTGAAAACGCTTACTTTTATTTGCATGAGTGAGCATTAAATGTATTGTAGAATTACTGATTATATTGTTCTTCTTTGCAGTGGTAGTCACCATAATTTGATGAATTTCAACACTTATTTCAATGAGAACATTACCCATTATTTCTTGATTACTCTAAAGAGAGGATCCACTTCCTGGACCTGACCATTTATAAAGGGGATGGCTATAAATAACCCACAACATTATTTAAGAATAATTATTATTAAAACTTACTGGTCATAATTGCACTATGGCTCTTTCCATTCCCACCACCTCAAAAATAATATCACATTTGGCCAATTTCAAAGACTGAGGAGGATGTACCGCCTGGATTCTGATTTTCATACACAGTCTCAAAATATGGCTAAATGTTTTTTCGACAGATCATATAAATAATATCATAAAAAGATGAGACTGACTAAGACAGGGCTATAGGATGTCATCACCTCCTACAACAATTGAGCCTGTCTCACTGTGGTCTAAACCCAGCTGATGTTATCAGTGGGTGAACAATATAACATTTGATAAAATCTGCTTTGTAATGAGGGCTGCACGGTGGCGCAGCAGGTAGTGCGCGTGCCTCACAGCAAGAAGGTTGCCGGTTCGATCCCCGGGTCAGGCGGGGCCTTTCTGTGTGAAGTTTGCATGTTCTTCCCGTGCATGCGTGGGTTCTCTCCGGGTACTCCGGCTTCCTCCCACAGACCAAAAACATGCTCATTAGGTTAATTGATGACTCTAAATTGTCCGTAGGTGTGAGTGTGAGTGTGAATGTTTGTTTGTCATTACATGTGGCCCTGCAATCGGCTGGCGACCGGTTCAGGGTGTACCCCGCCTCTCGCCCATTGTAACTGGGATAGGCTCCAGCCCCCCGCAACCCCGAAAGGGATAGGCGGTATAGATAATGGATGGATGGATGCTTTGTAATGATAGGAAGAGCTGACATCAAAGGAACAGACAAAGAGTACGCACTTCAGGTATACATTTTGTCACGTTTCAGCAAACAGGTTTAGCAGATCAGGCAGATCATTCTGTCTAATTGGGGCATCCTCAGGAGAAACCCCTCCTCGAGGAGCAATTTACAATATCCTCTTGCCTTCTTCTCCAAATAGCCCCCTCCATCAAGGACAGACACGCGGTTATCTTTGAGTTAGAAAGGGATGCCGCTGGCTTGAGAGATCTATTGGGACTTTCAAATGCATGCAAATCACTTGTAATCACTGCTCCAACTTTATACAACAGAAGGAATTCATAGATCTAAAGACATGGAAGGTATATAAAAATGAGCATTTTGATAATTCTAAGAACACAAACATTCCATTAAAACCATAGATTACCCTATGGCGTGCCATTACTATAACTGTCATAATGGCAATGGCAGCCATTTGAAAGTAGGTTTTGAGTTTGTGGAGCAGTGCATCAGGTGGATATCATCTAAACAAATTACTTCAGAGAAAGACTTAAGATATCAGATGTTTTTTCCAAGTAAGTAAGTCCTTTCATTGTCATTAATGTATTGAGGTTATTTTATTTTGTTTCTGATTAGATTTGATTTTTTTCATAACACCCACTATTTCTTTTTTCTTGTTGCTTCTTTTTTTGGGTTTTACACACTGTTTACAACTTTTTTTGGAATCAGGGTTGTGAAAACTCCTTGTGCATCAAACCAAATTTTTCTTTATTAATCAATATGTATTTGCTTTAATTATTTTTTGATAATTAAGTTGATTAATCAGTTAGTTGATCAATAAAAATGTATTTCTGTCAATAAACTAATTGGATCACATGAATAGTTTAAGTCATCGCCCAAGCAAAACTGCCAAATACTTGCTCTTTTTTTTTACGTGTAGTTTTGAGATATGGACAGTTTGTTGGAGAAAACACACAGTTTTGAAAGTGTCATGTTTTGGTCTGGGAACAGATGAAGGGCATGTTTTTGAGATTTTATAAACAAAAGGATTTATCAAAAAAAATGATTGACAGATTAATTAGAAATGTTGCTCCTCTGGATCCTATGAATAACATGCTTGGCTGTCTTTTTACTCTTTTGTTTGTGTGTCTTGTTGTTGTGTCCTATGCTGCTGACTTGCTATTTTATCCACACCAGTTAGAGACTGAACTCGTGTTTTTTTTCTTTGCACATGGAAGGAGACTTGGTTGGTCTCTGGGTGCACGTTGAGGACAGTCTGATGATAGTAGATGTGAAATGGGGTGACTGTCTCCTCGATATCAGTGTGCTCATGTCCTGAGCTGCTACATGGACAATGTGACCTGAGTCTCAGTGAATGAAGGTCAGTCTGACTGCTGTCTCTCTAGCCCTGTTAGATTGCTTGCCAAAAGTGTCTGTGTTGCAGGGTTGCCCTTTTTAAGAGACGGGAGCAGTGTGGCTAACTGGGTAGACCACATGCATGCTCTCTCTCTCTCTCTCTCTCTCTCTCTCTTTCTTTCTCATTCTCTCTCTCTCTCTCTCTCTCTCTCTCTCTCTCTCTCTCATTCTCTTTTTTTCTCTCTCACATGATTGCTTATCACTGAGGGTTCAGTGATGCTGCAGTACTATTCCTCTGTCAGCATATCCTGGGCAGACCATCCTAAACCTAAACCGTCATCACAAACACAGACCTGACCTGCTGCTTTGCTCAGTCTTGCTCATACTGACAGACATGAGCTTTTATGGAATCTTAGCATTAAGTACCATCATGGTCATATTTCAGCCATCAGCTTCTCTGAAATGCTCTGTGGAGTCCATTTTAGACAGACAGAGAGCAGAAACAGGATCTTCTGGAGGTTAAATTACTGAAAGTGCAGCCCTACAACATCAACTTACTCAACAGTACGTTGTGTATCTATTCAAAAACCAAAGTAATATTGTGGTTAATGTTGTATTTTGGTTTTTAGTGGCCTACGGTACAGTGTTTCCCGCAAGGCTGAGACGTCAATGTAAATCGCCTGTGATGTAAAAGCAAAGATCACGATTTATGTGCCCACACTGTACAGCCTGATCTTTAAGGCATGACCTGAGTACCCACATTGTCCAGGTAAAACAGAAAATAAAATGACCCTTCAACCACTGGGGACCATTCTGGCTATTGACAGTCATCAATAAAGAATTGTTGGAATGCTCCAAGTTAGGTAGAAGTTTGTTTGCTAGCAGAAGTATGTTAAGCACACACACACTGGTCAGCAGCACCAACAAACTAACAAGCTAGCTAGCTAAATCAGAACATAAATCAGATGAATATTACCATTCATCTGAACATCAGCAGCTATTTCCTGCCAACATCTCTCTTGTTATGTATTGGTTGTGATAGGATGAGGAAAGGGCCACATGCAGAGAGAATAAAAGGCACTGATCCTGGAGAAATGACTCATCGCTGCTTCAACTGTGCAAGAGTGTGACAACGGCCTACCAAAACTTTGGACATGTCAGAAATTTATCAAAACGTCCCACAGCTGGTCGAGAGCAGTTGATATGATTGGTGCATGCTTCCCCCTGTGCACTGAATGGCAAATGATGCCCCAAAATCAGGTCAGAAAAAGGTTCAAATTGTACAATGTATACCCATCTTAAGGGTGGGAAACTCTAGTTGTTTTATCAGAAATGATAGTTGCGTAGTGGTGTTCCCAGTACTAGCAGCAGTATATTAGCAGTAGCAGTGGAAAAGTCAGCAGTAGTAGTTGTAGTCATACTAACAGTTGCACTCTGGTGTTCCATCTGATAACACTACTTGGATGTCCTGTGTTTTCCAGTTGCTCTGGATCCTACTGGGCTCACACTGTGTGTCAGTGGTGGGTTCCACACACACACACACACACACACACACACACACACACACACACACACACACACACACACACACACACACACACACACACACACACACACACACGTGTGTATGAGCTGTAACATCAGAAGGTGCCTGTGTCAAAGCAGCACTGAATAAAAATCACTGTTGGCCACCAGACTTGACCTTCAGCGATTCCAGGTGGAGTTTCCATGGAAACACACACTCACACACATACACAAAAATGCACACTGAGGCTGTAGCATTCCAATAAAACCATGATAATATGTCTGTCAGCGGTTGCAAGAGCAGTGGTCAAGGAACGGCAGCTAATTGGTACTCACTCACAGCAGAGCTTCATTTCTTGTCTTCGTCCATTGTTCCTGTTATCACACACTGAGTAGTCCGTCATGTGGCACAGTATGGCTTGTCTTACTGACATCTGTGACACACTGGGTCCCTCTGTTGTGGATTACCTGTAATGACAGCAGCAGCATCACAACTCTGTTTTCCATTTTCCACTTCAACCTTAAATGATAATACAAATGCTCCAGCATATTAAGATTTTAAAAATGATGTCACATGTTCTTTTTCAGTCAGTTGTATCTTAAATGTCGATTTCTCAGAAATTGGGAAACACAGTCTCCTTCGTAGATTGACCTCAGTGTATTGAAAGAGCATAATATGCTTCTTATGTGTTTATCCTGCTTTCTAACACTTTAATTCTTAAACCATAAAGTTGAAAATAATCCAAACTTTAGCAGAATATTCCAGTGACACTTATTGACATTTAATGGTGATTTGTGTGTCTAAACTGTCTAGCATGTTTAACAACAGTCTGATCATGACAATCAGTCGCTGTCTTTTCAACATTTTAAAAAGCTCTGGGGTCAGATATTAATGTCCTCCAACCATCCACTGACTCGTGGTCAGCAACCTTTGACCTCTTTTCAGTTGATGCTGTGAGTTGTTCTGATCTGGTGTTCAGAGACTGCTGATGTTTTCGGTCTCTTGGCCAGGGTCCTTGCTGTTTTACCAATGTAGTGGTTCCCACAGCAGAGGTCTTCTCAGGTCTGCTTGGTTTTGAGGAACTGAGACCCGACCTGGACCTGCGTCAGACCAAATTATACTCAGTCTAATCAGAAGTCTGTAGACTAAGAAAAAAAATACTGCTGTCAAATGACACTTTTTGGATGTGAATTACAGATACAGTACTTACAGAATTACAGATAGTAGCCCTGTATTACTCTATGTCCATTCCTTGCTTGTAGAAATTATCACCAGATGATATGTGACTTATTTTAACCAACTTTAACCAATTTAACCAACCCATTACGAGATCTGTGCTTATTTTTGGAATTTAAGGTGTATAGAACATTACTTATCCATAATATTACTACTTGTTTTCAGTAAAATAAGTACAATTTACATGTTGTATTAATTATACTTAAAAACGTACTGAGGGATTATGATTGTGTTTTGAAACTGAAAAATGTGCTTGTATCATTGTCTCATTTGGTGACTGCCAGAAGCAACTTCTTGTCAAAGCTCAAAACATACATTCAACCTAAAAACAGATTGCTGTGTGTGTGCGTGTGTGTGTGTGTGCGTGTGTGTGTGTGTGTGTGTAGAAGAAGAAGAATCAGAGGGACAATCCCCTTTATTCCTCACACACTATATGCACTTCACCATGCACTGGTGAAAAATTTCCTCCACCTTTAACCCATCCTGGTCAGTCCTTCCTCAGCGGCAGACCAGGAGACCAGTTGGGCTGCCTTCCGACCGGTGCCCAGGGACCCAGTTTTCTTCGTCATCACCATTGGTCAGGTGGTGATCTTGCATGTTTTTAGAGGGGGGGTTTCATTTTATGGAGGATACCCCAGGTGAACACGGGGAGAACATGCAAACTCCACACAGAAAGGCCCCTTTTTTCCTCAAGCAACAGGCACCGAAGGCATGGTGGAGGACACAGCGGGAATCGAACCCGGGACCTTCTAGCTGTGAGGCGACAGTGTTACCACCTGTGCCACCATGGTGGCACGGTGTGTGTGGCACATAGCAATTTTTTGAAATTTGTAATTGATTAGACAACAGACGTAGCTGTAGCTTGCCACAATTCATCTGATTTGCATAAGGTGCTGCAAGAGATTTGATGCTGGGTTGGTTTGACATGTTGCACTTGTCTGAAAAGTAATGGAGCACAAAAAACATTGTCTAGGCTTTACCTTTACTGTAGTTTGACCTGCTGTTTACTTGTATTTATTTTTCAGTCATTAACATAATGTGCATTTTTAGCTGTGCTAGCTGCATTGTTCTAGGATGACAATGTTGATCTGTGGTTCTTCGGTCTGTTGGTTCATCAACATATTGTATGTGGAAATGCATCACAATGTCAAATGCCTGATGTGCATTTCTATCACCATTCTGTCACTGCTGCTCAAAGGAGCTCTATGCTGCTTTTTTTTTCTTTTACAACAACCACTAACTGAAATTCTGTCATGAGGTTAAGTTACAGTGCACTGATATACTGGACTACAGATATCTTTACAACTCTCAGTCACAGAATGAGATATCTGGGAGGAACTCTTAAAGGCAGAGACTTCCCATTTTACATCTGGCAGATGCTGTGAAAGATATAGAGTGGGGAAACATTTGGGATTTTTACTGTTGCAGTGCCAAAACAGACAGATTTACTATGTGGACAGAAGGAAACACTCCACATTCCCTGTTTAATTTCTGTTAAGGCCATTAAATAAAATGAGATGTGAAAATGGTCATGAGTACCTGCCCAAGAGTTTCAGGGTTCTGACAGCATGTTGTAGAGACCTTAGATGATCCTCTGGATCAAACAGTTTGATTTGCAGCCATGGAGGGGAGGAACAGAGGGTGGAGTGGCAAGCAGTGAGGACAGAAGAGTGAAATATTGTTGAGAAAGAGGCCCACAAGAGAAGTGGGTAGTTTGGAATGTGACTGATACTTTAGTTGCTGGGGCTGAAACAGAAAGGAAGCCTTTATCTCTGCTGATGGCTAACCTGTCAGTGTTCTTGACCAAGGCACTGGCTTAGATCTGGAGTTGGTCTCCAGGCACTGCACAGTGGCGGCCCATTGCTCCTAATGCTTAGAATGGGTTAAATACTTAAAAAAACCTATAGTAAACTATCTTGACAATGATAAATATCTCCAGGGCTGTTCAAAATGGAGGCAGCTACTAAAGCCTGTCACTGTGGTGTACTATCTATTTTCATTTAACAGTTTTTTGTTCTGTTAGAGTGTAAACCGTTTCAGAGAAGAGGCATGGTTTACAGACAGAGATGCGAGTCAATGGTATAAATATGTTTTGAATGGAATTACTACTATTGAGAAGACAAGCTTGCTCACTGAGAGCTTGGAGAGTTTCCTTCTCTTTTCAGAAGCGCTTTGTTGAATGGAATTATATGTGGAATCCTGAGAATGAAACACCTGATATTACAGAGGAAAACAAAAAACAGAATGATTATGACTGACTAATGATGTCATGTTCCATCATGTTAGATTTCCAGCTACAGATATTCACAAACTAGGCTTGTGAATAATCCCTCTATCACTAAGCGTCAAATACCGCCTTTTTTATGAGACTATGTGGATGAACTTCACTGTACCAATTTCTGGTGTGACCGGCCGTTAAGGCAAAACTAGAGGTGGCGGATATCTTTGACTGTACATACCCTGAGACCATATATAATTTTGCCATACCTCATACTGTGTTAGCTATCCCAGTATTATCTGTGGGTGTGTTTAAGCCATTCTAGGCAACATTTAATGATAAACATGATAATAATTTTTACTGGTATTCTGGTCTCATTTTGTCCTCTCTCTCTCTCTCTCTCTTATGACTTGGAGGTGTTGGAGTCAGTCCTTTGTGCCAGAGCTCCAGAAGCTGACCCAGAGGACTGGGAAAGTCGCAGTGGTGTTAACCTGGCCAGCTCACGTCCGTCCTCTGGTCTGAGCCGGCAGGAACGCAGCAGGCAGCTGTGGGAGGACATCAGCTCGGTGGAGGAAGACTCCAGCAAACTCAATGCCCTGCAGCTTCGTCTGGATGAGTCCCAGAAAGTCCTGCTGAAAGAGAGAGAGTAAGAGAGATTGAATTCAGTTTGTCCATCTTTGCTTTTCTTTTCTTATTCATAATCTTGTAACTTCCATTTGATGTAACTTCTACTCTACTCCCACTACATTTATATAACAGGTATTGTTACTAGATATTTTTGAGATTTCAATTTTAAACTACAAAATGTGTTCAACTTATAAAATACAATAGATTCTTCTAAACTATCCAACAATATGTTAAATAGTTAATATTAGCCCCTCCAGCATATACTACAAAATTCAATACTACTTAAATTAAATCCATCAGTAATAATAATTCAGTTTTGTAATAATTTAACACTGAAAGAGGCCAATTTGCATAATGACTACTTTTACATTTTGGAAACCTTGTAGTTTGTTTATTGTTAGCTATATAGGGGAGGTACTCTTCATAGGCCTTTTTGGCTTCTAACCTCTCCTGCACAATATTTTAATTTTTTTGTTATTTTAATGTTTTATGTACATATATATAATGTGCAAATAAACTAAACTAAACTAAACTACATTTGCTAACAATGCTAGTTTTAAGGGGCACTCCACCTATTTTACACATAAAGGTTAATTTACTCTTAATGTACATAAGGATCTAAACGCTACTTTGCCACTGTTAGTTAAAACAAATATTCTTGACCTATGCCGATAAATACATTTATATACCAGTAAACCAATCGGGTTACCTTCTCCCAAACCAATTATCATTTTCTGCTCTCAGAATAGAGGTGCCTTTGACTGTACTTGCATGTGGCTTTGCACCCCCTACTTAAAGGCATACGTTTTTTTAAGCTATAATGTTTACTCCTTTGTTACTGTAAAGGCCAGTGTAAAAGTTGTAACCATAGCAGAGGAAATTCCTCCACTACTGCTTATTCCACACCCAGTCAATGTGATGGCCACCTCTGCTCATTTGATGCTGATTTCTGGGATGGACTTTTTTTCATTCATTGTGAACTGCACAGATATCCAAAATGTGGAAATGTAAAATGTAAAAAAAAAAAAATAATAATAATCACATTTCAAGATATTTGCTGATTCAGATAATAATCCACGAGGGCACTAGAGCAATATGATTGAGTGTTGAAAACCAGTAATGTGTGTTGTGTCTTTGTGTTCTCCCCAGAGACAAGCTTGCACTGAGTAAGAGCATTGAGAGGCTGGAGACTGAACTCAGTCAGTGGAAACTTAAATATGAGGAGCTCAGCAAGAGCAAACAGGAGGCCCTCAAACAGGTGAGACGTCATTGGAGGCAGACTACCACTATAGTCAGAAAGAATATGTCTGTGTGGATCTCCTGTTTGCTGAACACAGATTGACATCACGTCAATGTTGTAGCATGGCACAGTATATTCTGCCTGCTGTCTTGGCAGAAGGGCCATCTAGATTTTGGTTCCATAAACACTATAAGTTTGTAGTTTTTGGTCAAATCAGGTAATTCATATAAGATATTGCACTTTAGTGATGGGACTAAGTGCTGAAATAATTTTTCAGTTCAGATAGAAGTCAGACTACGGTGAATTCTCAAATTGTGGCTTGGGCCTTTATATACCTCAAAATAGTGAGAGACAGGCTAATATAAAAGAGACAGGTGATTAGCCATGCTTGTGGCTTTGCTCTGTGGATGGCAGTGTTGGTTGATGGCACAGACTGAAATATCTCTACAACAATTTGATGAATTGATGCTGACAATGAAAGCACCACTGTGCCTCACTACTCCTCACAGAGCTGCTAGAATGGCTGTAGATGCTCAGTATTTTTTCAAGTATATTTGTCAATATTTCAGTAAGTATATGTATATTTCCGCAGTGCTAATTCCATCATTACAACAACAGAACAGTAAGTAATGTTTTCATTCACTAATTATTGTAGAATTATTGTAGTTTGCTTATATTTTCCTGTTTTTTTTTTTTTTTTTTAACACTATTCCAATGAAAGTATCTTAACAGCAATTGATGGTATAATAGAAGCAATTAAAAATAGAGTTATTAGTGAGTGAAAACAATATTTCTGCAGCAGATTGGTGAGCATGACCGGAGTCTGTTGTTGCACTGATGCAGTTAGAGCTGGAATTAGGAAATGAACTTGATCGTACTTATGCCCAGTCCACACATGCAGTACATGGGCATCTTTAATTTGTCTTTAAGCGTAGCTTTTTTCTAGGCATTTTTGGCATTTTGTCCACTTACAAAAGCACTTTTAAGTCACTGATAACATACTTTTTTGGGAAATTCCTTCCAGCGTGAACATGTAAAAAAAGTCTGCCCTGATGATGTGTAGACAGGAAAGGAGTTTATGGCTTGTGACAACAGAATGTGCAGGGCAGCACGGTGGTGCAGCAGGTGCCTCGCAGCAAGAAGGTTGCCGTTTCAATCCCTGGGCGGGTCCTTTCTGTGCGAAGTTTGCATGTTCCTCCCACAGACCAAAAACATACTCATTAGGTTAATTGGTGGCTAAAATTGCCCCTAGGTGTGAGTGTGAGTGTGAATGGTTATGTGTATGTGCCCTGTGATCGGCTGGCGACCAGTCCAGGGTGTACCCCGCCTCTCGTGTTGACAGCTGGAATAGGCTCTAGTACCCCCGCAACCCCGAAAGGGATAGGCGGTATAGAAAATGGATGGATGGATGGAATGTCCACCATCGTCTCCTTTGTTTAGATGTTGTGATTTTGTGCAATGGCAAATAGTGCTGGTGCTAACCTTTCTAACAGAACTTTTTACATGTTTACACATAAATGTACAGTGACTGCAGCACGAACGTATAGACCAGGCCTTTGAGAATGCAGGTAAGTCCACTGTAGTAGTGTCTGGCATAAATCTGTTCAGATTTTATCTTTGACTTGGTGATTATTTCAACACTGACTTTCATTTGAAAGTTACGATACCACATAAAGTGCCAGTGACCAACATGTCACTTCAGTCTCAACAAATAAGTGTCATGACTCCAGCAAGCATTAAGCCAAAGGTTAACTCTAAGTCATGGCTAATTCTTAAAGCTGCACAAGATTTGTATTGATAAATATAGTTGTCTTAAATGCCTCAATCACGAAAAGGAGCAGAGCTCAGTCAGGCAAATCAAATTCTTGTATTAGGGTGGGTGAGTGACATATTAAACAGTTTTCTAAACATCAAGAACTTCCAGCAGTACTGTATATGGCTCAACCTTCCACACACCTCCAGCCAGATACTATTTTACTTGTCAAATTTGTTTGTAATTTCAGTCCACTTGTGGAGCTTGAGGCAGCGAAATATTTAATGATGGAGAGAAATGGTTTTCTTTGATACAGCTGGATTTCAGTTTTGATTAAGGTTTGGATCAATTTTATTGGTCTCAGGGATTTGGAATATGTTTTGTAAACAAATTTGAAGCTTGAAACTGTAACTGTAGTTAGCAGTGGAGAGGCAACTCATTAAACACAGAGGTCTGCATGCCAGTGCCTTTTTGCTGTCCTTCTCTGGTTTCCGAGAATCCTACAGCACAGAAAAATGTAGTCCAGCTATCAGTGGTTCTCCGAGGATCATTGAGTCCTGTATTGGGCTCATAGCAGTGAACTTTTAATCAAAGTACATGTTTAAAGATGTATATTAAAAGAATGCATGATAATTGGTGTACAACAACATATATATATAAGCGTAATATGATGATTGATAATGTGAAGGTAAAGAACAGATAAAAGATGCTGTAGTTGGATTATTAGGAAAGAGATGAAGATGAAGAACATTAAGTTGGTTGTATTTCTTTTAAATTATATTGATGAGTTTAGGTTGTATTATTACTTGTATTACTGTAGTTCTGAGCTGTGAAGAAGGAAGATAAAAATGCAAACACCAGTAAGTCACGTGAAATAATAGAATAATATAGGATGTAGGAATAGTATGATAGAATTACCTCGTGGTCTGAGTAGTTTTCACTGTTAATGGTTTTGCATTCAACTTGTGGAGTCAATCTTATGTAGATTTGATGAAGACATCTACAATCTGTTGGTGGATGTAGGAGGGACTTGCTGGATCAACGTGCTGATTTTCTTGTAGTTTTTTGATTCAGCGATATGGGCGGTTTCCTTGGCAGAAGTTCATATCTTCTGTTACAATGTGGGCTTTTGAATAGGTTTGGATGAAGTTGGTCAAGGTGTTTAAGAAATGTATAATAGCATCTGTCAATCAATACACATTGGTCCTCCAGCTTGGTTTAACAAGACAAGGCAATGCCTTTTCCATGGCCCGCACTACTGAAGTGTTGTTGTTTGTTGTCTTTTGTCCAGAGTACTTTGGGATTTACAATGTTTGGGCTCCCAGGTTTCCTATAAGCATATACTTACAAAAATCAATAAAGTTGATAAGGTAAGCATTAAATATATTGTCTCTGTACTGTTTTGTCAGAAAGAATTAGGAAATTATCACATGCTTTTTCACTTAAGTTCCTAATTTTTGTGGACTCAGGTTTATTGTTGAAAGACAATTAGGAAACTGAATAAATGGTAGCGTTACCTGTCAAAGCCAACTTTAAGATGCATGAGTGATTTGGATCATCTGCAGTGTTTCTGAATTTTTTTGTGTGAGGGCATCAGTAATTTGGCTTTAAGCTGGTCCACCTCCTCCATGAACAGTCAACAGACAGGGTTTCCATGTTTTGGGAGTGAAGTTGATCTTGGTCATTATTCAACAAGCTAGAAGAATCTTTGACAGTTTTATGTGTGTTTGGTCTCCTTGTTCCATTCCTTCTTCACATTTGTGTTTCTACCATCAAGATCATCACCAATGTTTGAAACGAATTATTCAGTTTGTTCCCTCACCTCTATCACTGTGTTCAGGAGGGATGATTTTTATGAGATGGCACAACATTTTTAATTACGGTTTCCCAACACATTTGCATGTCTATGTTTGCATTTTGTGCTTTGATCCATTCTGTTGTCATGGAAACTGAAATATCAGTTTTTGTTTTGTGCTGATGAGAATAGGTAATCAAATATGAGATGGCACTGTATTCTGATTCTTAGTTGATCTTTATTGACAAACTAAAAGAACAATTACATTTTATGCCGTGTAACAAACAGCACAGCACGATTTGCTTTTTATGTTTTCTGCTTAATAATTGTTTGTGTGTGTCACACACAAACAATTATTAAGTTATAATTTTTGTGTGTGTGCGCCCATGAATTACTCATGTTACTTACCTTACTTGTGGCTAAGAAGCACCAGTCCTAAGTTGTAGCATACCAGAATGATGGGGAGAAACCCAGTTAAAAGCATCTACCAAACATTGCCACCCAAACGAAACATAATTCATACCCCAAGAAATTATATGCGCATACGGGAAACACGAAAATAGTGCACATCAAAGGCACTGCATCTGCTGATTTCACCACTTCACGCAAACCACAAAAGCCCAGTATCATATGAAAGCAGAGAGTCTGATGATCACGAAGATGTCTGCCTCCTCACTGTGCAACGAAACTTGGCAAGCTAGCAGCCAAAGAGTAGCAGAAGAAAAAACTAAATCATAAAAAAAAAACAACTAAATCATAAAGTATGTTTTACCTTTGCTGTTTTGCTGTTTCCAGGGAGCGCTCTTCATGCAATAACCTATCTCTGGCGTTACTTCCTTCTGGATCGTCATTGGTGTTTCTATGGTGAATGTGGGCGGGTCGCTGAGCTATTGACCAGCATAACCACGCAGGTAGTTTCACCGCTCCGTCTCATGACAGAGCAGAGCGCTCACAGAGGACTCTGCTGAGCTGCCCGAAGTCTTATTTTACTGTTTTATTTGCATTCCGTCCTTTTATGAGAGCTAAGAACAATAGCAAGCAGAAAAAAGGCTGAAAAACTGTTTTCAACAGAGGAGTTTCTCTGTACACTTGGATGAGATAATGGTACTCTGTTCAGATGCGCCAAAATGAGCGCCTGGACATACCTGTGTTAAAACATCTGTACGACTGCTCGGGTTCATTCTTAGCATGTATTTTTGCACCTTTTTCTCGAGTAAAAATTCAACCAGATACATTGAATGGAGTGGACTTCATTTTTCTTATGACGATGCTACAATTATGTTAGACCCCTATAGACCTATATGTGCAGCATTTTTTAATGACGGTAATGAAACTGATACTGTTGCTATTTTTAGATACCACGGGATACCTTATTACCGGATTAGAAATAGGCAAATAGTGGTTATGGTTAGGGTAAGGCTCCAGGAAATGAATGTAATGTGATGTGATGAAAACCCCTGTGTGTGTGTGTGTGTGTGTGTGTGTGTGTGTGTGTGTGTGTGTGGGTGTGTGTGGGTGGGTCTGTGGGTGCGCGCATGTGCATGTGGGTGCGTGTATGTGTGCACGCACGCTTGTATATGTGCAGCACCACGAAGCTGTAACTCATTTCCATAGTTGTCGTATGGTGCAGAGAATGGGCTTCGGTAATTAAAGAGTCACTCTATTTTTTTTATTTGACAATGTAAAGAGGCAATAAAATCGAAAATAATGTTTTATGCAAGAAGGAATCTTATCTGATTGAAGACATGGGAATGATCTGACATCCCAGTCTTGCCTCTGCAAGATATCGATTTTACCCTTGCCAGGTGCTACTTGTATGGGTTCATTGAGCTTTAGCAATTGATGCCAGAGTTTATTTGAGTATGATAAGTTGTGTCGTATGTCTGCTTCGGGATAGTCAATAACAAACATTGTCGTCGGTCGGTTATAATTGTCTGTATTGGCTATTTTAAATGAAAGATATCATATTTGAAATCCATCAAGGTCAGCAGTTAATTAGTACTAAGGATTTCTGAGATTTCCTAATGTTTGCATTGCAGATTTGCAGTTTGCTTTGAGAAAAACATCAGTATATTGGTCACTGTGAGTGTTTTTCATGTACTTTCATTTTAGTTGGTGTTCAGTTTCTGTTGGTCCAGGTAGTGTGTCTATAGTATTACAGTATCCTGTTCAAATATGGAGATGTTACCTACTTGCTTTTCAGTTGGACAACACCTTGACTTGGGAAGCTTGGAAACCATTTGAATGTTGAACTGACGTCAGCTATCATTAGCGCTTGTTCCAGCAGACTTCTGTCAGACAGTGTAACAGCAGTTAAAAAAGAACTTGCCAGTCTCGTTCTATGGCTTCTTTGAGTACCCTGAAAAGCGCTATATAAGAACAGTGTATTATTATTATATTATTATTCAATTTAGTCTTACTTCTATGGCACTAAACGACAACAAAAGTTGTCTCAGGACATTTTCCATATAGTGCAGGTCAAGACCAGACTCCAGACCATGCTTGACAACAATGGCAAGAAAAAACTTCGTTTTAACAGGCAGAAACCTCGAGTAGAACCAGACTCTGGGTGGGCGGCCATCTGTCTCCATCATTTGGGTTTAGAGAGATAGAGTATTGTATTTCTTGTTTTTCCGCCCTTACATGCAAAAGACTTGTTGCACTCATGGCACAAGAATGAATTTGACACATTGTTGGAAAGTAGGACTTGATCACCTGGGAATTCTAAACTTGGACCTTTGTATCCCCAGGGAAGGTGACTTACTGTCTACTCCACTGTGAGACATGGTCTCAAAACACCTTTTAAGGGAATATACATCACATGTGCCAGACTGGGGTATTTTTTTCTCTTTAAGCTGTTTAAAATATAGCAGTCAAAATGTTGGTTTGAAAGTTCTGAACAAAAAACTGACACATCATTCTGCTGGTTTCAGGTGTATTGTCAAATGTTTTGGTGACTTTTGATCCAAAACTGAGCAAAAAGAAAGCATGCGTACAGTAAAAATTACAGCAATATATTGAATATCACTGTAGACTCACTGTTTGACCCATCTGAACACAGTTTGAAACAGATATCTACCATCTAGAGAATGTCTGTGTCAATTTTGTTAGCTTGTGAGTGAGGACCTGTGATAATATATGTTAATTAATTTTTCACTTTTTGAAAAACATATTGATGGACTTCTGACTTGACTATAGGTTGCATTGAGGTTTGTCACACATCTGTGGAAGTGCTGAAAACATTCAGCTATGGTGGAAGTTTTTGAAAATTCGACTGCAATTTAGATGAAAACACTACAAAGAATGACGTAAAATGTGGAAATTTTTCACTCAAATCCGTGCAGCTAATAGATACTAAAATTCCATTCTAACATACTATTGAGTATACTAAAATAGTATGTGAGATCTTTTAGTATGACTGAAACTGTGTAGATTCTATAGATATTTAACTTCTGGTGAAATTCTCTAAGCTCAAAACTATAATTGTCAACAATATTTTTGCAATTTAGTAAATTCTTTTGTTATACATAAGTAATTTGTGCTGAGCAAGCAAATACTACTCTATAACTGGTTTTAAGAAATAACAATTTTGAAAAAATATCACAAAATGAAAATTTCCTCACTACTGCAAGGAAGTCTTTCTAGTTCTCTAACTGCTGTTGACATTATGTGCAAGAGTTTAATAAATACGTAATACCGGGATACAACACAATACATTAGCATGTAGAAATATATTATAGCATATTTGTATACAGTAGGATAGTATAGTACATCTGTAGTTCTGTGATGTAGTATTTAAAAATCATGCTTTGACATGCTGCACTTGGATGGGAATATGGAATATGGAATATTTTCAAAATATCTCAATACACTGTGAAGCTCCTTGGATTGTCAGATTACTAAAGCGGCATGATGGAGTGTTTTGTCTCTTGACAGAAACATGGCTAATGTTTTACCAGTGTTAAAGCACATAGGGGCAGTTCAGGTCTGCAAATAGGAGAGACATAGAGAAGAAAAGGCTTGTTGTCCCAAGTCCTTCACAGGAGATGTTTGCTTCCATAAACAGCCATCTTTTTAGAAGGGAAGATGTTTTCTTACAAATCCATAGATAACACTACATATTAAGCAAGTACAAAGTTTGAAGGATAGCTGAGCTCTGATGTTAGACAACTTTATATCTATAACTTTATATATCCACGAACTCCTCTTTTCAGGTGTAGTCACAAGGCCTACAAGGATATCAGGAAAACAGAAAAAGACAAAGGCAACAGTTATATGTGCTGGTTAGCATCAGTTGTTCCCTGTTTAGCTAGTATACAAAATGTTCATGAGTGCTTCAATCAAAGCTTGGATTAATGTTAGTAAGAAAGAGTTTGGCTTACCTGCCACTGTTGTAATATCAGTCAGTTTATAGATAGATCATGAAATATGCATCAGACATGCAGTCTGTGCATTTGATAAGCAGCATCAAATGTGCTTTAAATGACACTGATGTAGATCTGTGCCCCTTTACTCCAGCACTCGTTTCCAGCTGTCATTGTAGAGTTGCTCCTCTTTCTTTCCAATGGTTTTATACTGCTGGAATTCAGTGGTCCTGCAATTGTTTCTCAACATGAACAATAAAGACTAAGATAAACACCCAGCTCTTTTACATTTTGTGTGTACCATTTAGCTGAACCTGCTGAAGGAAATGCACCAGGATGAACTCGGTCGCATATCTGAAGACTTGGAGGATGAACTGGGAGCCCGAACCAGTATGGACAAAAAACTCGCTGAACTGCGGGCTGAGGTGAGGAGAAAGAGGTGCAGGATGGAGCAGAAGTTAACAGCAGCATGATGGAGGAAAGAGCAGGAGTTGTGAGGTGATGGAAGGAGGCTCCTCACAAACTACACCACACCTATTTTTTTTTCTGTACTGTCTTTTTGAGCTTTATTCAGTGCCATTTGTCGCTGTGTGACAGAGCAGTGGACAGAGATCTTTATTTGAATGCTCCATTTTGATTTTTTTTTTTTTACAACTTTTATTTCAGGAAAATGTTATGTCTTATCCAGCATTCTCTTGCTTAAATAGCAACTACACCCAAGCTAAAAATCCTGCTTACATAGCCATCTAGTGGTTGCTACATAATATGTCTTCACCCTTATTGTACAGAGATACTTCTCAATTGAGTATGGTCATAATTCACAACAGACAAGCAGTTTCTTAGTTGGTAGTTGGAAACTTTTGCACTTACTTTATATGAAAAAAACGGTGTGTCATGGAGGACAGTCTTGTGACCAAAATACTGAAGTAGACATTTTTAGATAATTTACATTGTGTTGAGTAGCTGTAATCAAATTCCTACTGCAGGCATCCAGCACTCACTATACACATGCTGTATGTCTATAGGATGGGTATATGAAACAGAAGGTGTAGCTCATCTCAATTACTTTACAGGTACAAAATGTATAAGAGACCGCTGCCCTACATGTCGTCACATCACGTCTGCATAGATGCATCTTTTTCATGTTTTTGCACACAAGCCAAAAACCTGTGTAATTACAAGCGCTGCAGTTTTATTTCAACACTTAAAAAAAAAAAAAAAAAAATGTCGTCTGTATCACACTTGTCAGTGATTTAATAACAGCACCAACCCCAGTCCAGCTGGGGCCCTTTGTTGCATGTCATTCCCCATCATTCTCTCTCCCCCTCATGTCCTGTCATCTCTCTACTGTTGACTGCTGAGAAAAAAACTTTTTCCTGACAGTGCTAAAAAAGGCAAATGCTTAGCAAGGTATGAGTCATGTCTTCATTAGCTAACCTTATTAATGGCATTGTCACTATTTCCCTTTGATGTCTCACAATAAAAGCCGATCGCTACCCTCAAAATAAAGCATATTTATTGTGAAACACACAGGAAGTGTGTTGGTATCATCAGTAGCTGGCTGACACCTGTAAATATATACAAACCACACCTGTAAATATATACAGACATTGGTGTTTTACACAATAACTACTACTGATCTGGTGATATTGACCATTGTCATCTCTTTGTAGTGGCAGATGTAGTAGCAGACTGCCCAGCTGTAACTTTGGCTGTGGTCAGTATTGACTTTCAACTCATAGAAGTCAGTCCAGCAATGCCTCTCCTCCACTCAAGATTTACTGTAAAGTTGCTTTTTAATGCAGTTGTAAACATTTACACATTATCACTGAGCAGCTCCACTGGAGCTGGCGTTGAGGGAATTCAACCTTCTGTCTAACCTTCATGTTACCACTAGGATTGGTTGGTTCACCTAAAATACATTTATCATTTCACTGTCCTCAACCTCTCTTTTCAACTCCCTCCATCTTTCTGTCAGATGGAGAGGCTGCAAGTGGAGAATGCTGCAGAGTGGGGGCGCAGGGAGCGTTTGGAGACAGAGAAACTTGCTCTGGAGAGGGACAATAAGAAGCTGAGAGCTCAGGCTGAAGACTTGGAGGAGCAACTGGCCAAGAAACGTCGGCAGGCTGCCTCAGTACTCGACACTGACCTCAAGGCCATTCAGAGCGAGCTGTTCGAGAGAAACAAGGTGGGAAGGACAGTCCTGTTTTCAGACATCTCACTTCTTTCACCAAGTACAGTCTTTTCCATGAGAAACAGCCACCATTTTTGTAGTCAGTCCTTTAATTCAGGTTTCAAAACTGTTAATTACTACTTGGACCTTATTTTCATAGTTTCATCATTTCTCTTTGCTATCACAACGTCATCTCCAAAGTATAGTACCTACACACTGATGAGATCTTTTTATATGTTAGGACATGGGTTCTTCAATTTTGATGAGTACCAGGTGACTAGACAGGAAAACCCATGGACTTGACTTAATATTTGTGATTGGTCTCAAATAAGATGCGAAATGAATATCAAAGGCACAAAAATTGGACGTCAAATGTACAAAATATCACTGTATTATAATAACATCATCCTTTACCTAAAAAATATGGACTTTCTTTGTTTTATTCATAAGATTATTACTCAGTATGGGCCACTCTCAGGATACAAAGTAAATTGGGGAAAATGTGAGTTTCAGTATCACATACAAACAGAATACAAAAATGAATTCGAAATGAAGAGAAATAACATGCTTAGGAAAACAAATTACAGCAAATACACCAGACACAATATTTAATAAAATAAAGAAAAATGTACATTGATGGTCAAATCTTACTATATCGCTGTGGGGTCGGGTGAACATAGTAAAGATGAATATTTTTCCTACAGTCAATACAGTTTGAGGGTGCTACCTGTCAATACAAAACGCTTGGTTTGAAGGTTTGCATACAACAGACTACTGTCTATCCTTCGGTTGTCAGCAATTTCAAGTTATTAGTTCCTTGTGTAAGCAAAGATTGGAAACATATTGCAGAGAATATGTTGACAGAGCAAACGCTGACGTGAAAAGTCTCTATTTTATGACAAGACTTCCAAAGGACATCATGCAAAGCCCAACTGAAGCATCATTTAACATCTTAAAATCATGTACAAAGATCTTGGGAGTTAACACACAACCACTATGGCAGAACTCAAATATAACATTAACAATAAGGTCATACGTTAAAATAAACGGAAAGACAATGGAGTCACAAAGCTCTATCACATATTTCAAATAACGTCTAACTTCTAATGAATTAGTTATTGATCAAAATATTTCAAGAAGTGAATGCTTAAATTGCATCACTTTACAGCATTCTATAAAAAGAATATTCACATCAACAAATTAAACTGTGACACATATAAATACTTACTAATATACTTTTTAATAACTTGTTCAGCAAAAATAAAGTTAAATGTTTTACACAATGTATAATGAAGGCACTAACAATCAATTTAAGGCTTGTGCAATGAAATGGATCACGGAACTCCCTAAAGTAGGGCAGGGGTTCTCAAACTTATTACTCAAGGGTCAGCATTTGGTTTTTATCCAAGGTCAGAATTCTGGAACAATTTGCTATAACAAAACATTTAATCAATTAAAGTCACGTCTCTTGTGATCAGGCCAGCATGAACTGAGGCAGGCAAAGCTGTTAGTCCAAATTTATTTGTGACTCAGACATATTCTTACAATTACATTCGTAGAAATTGTGTACCAGAGAAAAGGAGACACATTCTGTTTCTGAGGTTTAGGTGCAAATTCTCTAGCGTAACATTACCACTAACACACACCACTCTCTACAGCAGTTAACGTCACCAAGGCAATGTCAACAATTGGGAAATAAGCCATATTAAAACCATATTCATCTGCGGATAGGATTGCTGTGAATGATCTCCAGCTGCACTGTATGTTCAACATCCCTAACAATTTATTGATCAATAGAAGATTTATTTCAAAATAATTGTTGCTCTTCATAACGTATTGTAGCCTGTCAAATAGACGAGCTTTATGATTCTCTGTGGCTACCCGTAGAGCAGATTTTTTGGATCAGTTGCCAGGAATTGGCAAGCTAATCGACAGTAGGGGCTCTATTTTCGACTCCACCGCTGGCGCGGCGCAGGCGCAGCGCAAAGTCAGGTCTGCTGCACCGATGGGGCGTGGCGGCGCAGACTTTGGTATCTTCGTGCACTGCGCCAGCGGCGCATCTCCACCTCCTTCTCATCTCAGTCCCACCCAGCGGCGAAACTCAGATAGAGTTCAATTCAATTCAATTCAATTCAATTCAATTTATTTGTATAGCGCCAAATCACAACAGAAGTTGTCTCAGGACACTTTCCATATAGAGCTGGTACAGACCAAGCTCTTTTATCTACAAAGAAACCAACAATTCCCCCATGAGCAAGCACTTGGCGACAGTGGCGAGGAAAAACTTCCTTTTAACAGGCAGAAACCTCGAGCAGAACCAGACTCTGGGTGGGCGGCCATCTGCCTCGACCGGTTGGGTGAGAGAGGAAGAGCAAGAGAGAGAGAGTGAGACAGACAGACAGACAGACAGACAGACAGACAGACAGACAGACAGACAGACAGAAAAGCAGTCAGAGAGAGAGAGAGAGAGAGAGAGAGACAGATAGACAGATAGAGGGAGAGGAGAAGGCATGGAGTGGGTTTGACACAGCCGAGTCAAATTTTCACCAATCACAGCAGCTCCTTGCCTCACCTTAAAGAACACTGCTGGCCAGGCGCATGGCAAGTGGCAAGTCCGACGCCCAAACTTCTCCCAGGAGACTGACGTCACTCATGTCTGTGTGTGTGTGTGTATATTGTTTTATATTCTTTTCTATATTTTGTGGTATATTTTGTTTATATATATTTATATTCTCAATATAAATATTTTGTTTTTATATTTGCTTTATATATATATATAGTTCTCTCTCTTTTCTTTCTTTTCTAATTTTATTCTAATTCTATTGTTGTAAAGAGCACTGCAACAAAAGCAATTTCCCCTCGGGGATAAATAAAGGATTTCCGATTCTGATGTCTAAATATGAGGTCCTTAGATGGTAAATCCTCGGCCTCCTCCTCCTCCTCATCCTCCTCAAAGCAATGATGTTCTCCATCTTTGTAGATAACGTTAAGCATTACAATGATTACATTTGTATTTGGAATGAAATGACGTGGGTAATAGCGGACAACGATCATCACTTACGTTTTTTCTATGTATCTGTCTCTCTCTGTCTCTCGAGTGCTCTGAGATAGATGCAGTATATATGCTCTGTAGGATGTCACGACTGTTTCTGGTTGGCACAGCGACGTTAACTGATTAGTTCGCATCCCTGTTTCACCTGTGTACATTCGGTCAGGGTGAGTGACCATTACGCGTGCCAGTTGTGTGTCAGTTGACGATGTGGACTGAGTTCTGGACTTTGAAAAGGTGTGAACTAGAGGATGATATTTCCTGTAATGACATATGGGAAAACCCAAGGCAGCCTTTCTGTTGTGAATAAAATGTTAAAATGCAATGCTGCTGAAGGATCCCTGCTACATCTGGAATTAAAGATCTTTGGTTTGGCATAACAAAGTGATGATACAAATTAATATAGCCATTCCACTCACACCACAGGGAGATTTGCATTACTTGAGCAGAGTATCTTCAAAGAATAACCATTATTATCTGTCATTATGTAATGACAAAAGGTAATCATGACTAATTGATGCCAACTCAGAAAAAATGGATCACTGAAGCAATATATCTCATACCTCTTGAACACCTGAGGGAATTTCTCTGACTTTGGCACAGATGTTAGCTTGGAGTCAAAGATGAACAGATTAGAATTTGGTGGCCAAAAATCATACTGTAGGTCATGTTTACTGTGATTACACAAAAAGCATTTCGACCATTACTCAAGATTTCAATTCGTAGCCTCTCTGCAGCAACATCCATATTTGAAGCATTGTAGTCCAACACAAGCTTATTGGTTTTCCTGATATTGAGCTTCAGGTGATTGTCATTGCACCATTTGATGAGGCTCTCTATCAGTCTGTACTCCTCCTGTAATCTCCCCTTCTGTTCCTGAGTTATGGTGTTGAATAATGTCCAGAAAAGTGTTTTTTGTAGTAGGTAAAGTAAAGACAGTATGTTTCTCACTGGAAATTATTCACAGGAATCATATATGTCCATATATTGATAACTTCCATTTCACCAAAAAATAAACACTTCATACTTTTTATTAAATTCCTTCAAAGTCTTCACTGCATATGTTATATGAAACAAGGGTGTAAATGCAACTTGACTGGTTGGCAGAGGCAACCAAACCTCCTAACAACAACAAGGTGGTAATTCTTGTTTCATTTCTGACTTATGCTAGTAATAGTCATCTTCCTTTTCTCTCTGTGCAGCTTCATGGTATTAACATTGCATGTTATCTGTGCTGTAAGATGACAGTACAATGAAAATCGCAGGATTGTAATGTGCTTATGACTGAAATTATTTGAGGGTTTTGTTAGATATGTAAATTGCATTGGAGGAGGTTGGAAAAGGTGCCACTCACTTGTTTTTTATTAATAAAATAAAAACTAAGTAAATAAAACTTAAAAAAAAGAAAAAAGACAACAGTCAACAGTACAAAATCCCACAATATTAACTTTACTGTCAAACATGACTAGGAAAGCAACCACCCTCTCATATAAGAAGCTGGAACCAGTAGTAGTAAAACGAATTGTTTCATCTCTAATATTTTTTATAATGCTACCAAATCCCAAACAGAGCCTTGCACCAGGGCCGTGCAGAGACCTTTGGAGGGGCAGGTGCTCAAAATTAAAAGGGGGCATTTGGGAATTTGAAAAACCATACAGAAACATACCTTGCAATATAACCGGTTTAATGGTAGCAACCCATATTCATTAAGAATGTAACATGGAAACACAACATACCATATCATTGTCCACACCTCATATATTTGTTAGAGGCCAGTGCAAAGCAAAATTAGTCTCTGTTTTACCTGATGGGGTACATTAAACAGCTTCTGTTGAGGGGGTTGGTGAGGAGGCTGCTGCTGATATGACATTTCATACCTTTTCAAAAATTGTACTGTATAGCCACGAATTTAATCCATTCATAATCTGCCTTTTATTATTCCTGGTGCTAAATTAATAAAATAAAAAATAATTAAATGATATAGAAATCATGTATTTAAATATTTTTGTGCTTTTATTCAGTTTGACTATCGACTTCTATAATTTGTATGTATATTATATTTAATTTGTGTGTAAATTTTATAAACAAATAAGTACTGATATGTTTAAATGAGAGGTTGAGAAAATCAAAATTCAAAGTCTTCTGTTATTGTTATATATATATATTGTAATAGTCCCCCCCCCCCCCACACACACACACGTGCCTGCCTTGCGCAGAAGTTCTCCTTCTGAAATCTAGCTGTAGTAGCCTCATGACACCTCTACTTTATAAGAGAAATAACAGGTCATAACTGGAAACCTTTTTATACGTTGCTTTTCTGAGTTGCTGACTGTTAATAAAGCTAATTTGTATCCCACCTTTCAGGCAAAGAATAAAAGTGGAAATAAATGCACCAGAACAATATTTAAAAACACAATAAAAAGGCAAATAACATGAATTAAAATAGAATATGATAACATTCTATAGTACATATTTTTTCATTTACAGAGAATAATGCTAACCCGTAAGCTAAGTAAAATATTAGTAGATGTCTTGTAATGATACCTGTGGTCACTAGGTGGAGATATTTACCCAATATGCACCTCTCTGGCAGGGTGAAGACAGTCAGGAGGACCTATAGAGTGCAGTTTGTGTGCAGTTTGTAGATAGATTTCATGCAAAATGATGACCCATGATCGCTGTGTTACTGTGAAAATACAGTTTATCCAGTGAAAAGTGCCAAAGGGTTAGGAGTTAGGGTTACTGCCGAGAGCTCTTCCCATAAGGATGTGTGTTGGTTTGTGTGTGTGTGTGTGTGTGTATGTGATGATCACTAGTCCTCCGCTCTAGTCTCCTTAAATAGCCCTATTAGGCGCTTCATATAACCGCGTACGGGTTATATATGAAGCTCTCAGGTGTATTTAATGCAGCAGTTAGCAATGCACACACATACACACGTACAGGGTAAAAAACAAAATTAATCAAAAGGAGAGACAGAATGTGATGACAGTTATGTTTGTGCAGAAAAGTACCAGTGACTCAGACTTGACTCGAGCAAAAAAAGACATTTTTATGCCGGGTATTTTAACATTTTGTCAGTGCAACCGCAGCAAGTCCTTATCAATATGTTTTGGCCTTTTTTTTTTTTTTAGAGAAGGAAAAGTTTAAAAAATCTGATTGTTTTGGGGGGGGGGTTCGCAACAAAAGGTTTGTGGTTTATAATTGTGATGTTAGTGGTGATTATCATGCAACAAGGTGTTGATAGATAGATAGATAGATAGATAGATAGATAGATAGATAGATAGATAGATAGATAGATAGATAGATAGATAGATAGATAGATAGATAGATAGACATGAACATGTGCAGTACATATAGATCTGAGTGTGTTTTAGCACTTGTGTTACTCTTATCTAGTCTTATCTACATCTTTTGTCATTTTCTTTATTGCATTGATCTGTTCTGACTAATGTGGTTGGAGCAGTGCCCACAAGTCCTTCCCCCACTGTCTTAGGCAGCCCTGATTATAAACCCAACTGCGTGTGTGCAAGGGAGAGAGACTTTGCTGTCTAAATGAATGCTAGATTCAGTATGGCAGAAGGGGAGGGAGAATTATAATGATTCCTTGTTTGTGTGTATGCATGCAAGAATATGCCAAGTGAGCTGTAGTTATGTACATCAGATATTCCCACATGTGATTCTGGTTTATGTATTTATTTATTTTTTTTTGTTCTGTCACGTTAAATGCCATTTGTTAAGGTAAGGAATGTGTAAACATATTTCTTGGCCTAAGCCTGTGGTTCATGTGTATGGATGTATACATGTGTGTTTGTTTTAGTGGAACAGATATAGAGATGGACTTCAGGGTCTCTCCATTTAACAAGCACATTTAACAAGACACACACACACACACACACACACACACACACACACACACACACACACACACACACAGCACATAACTGTGTATTCAGGCACATATTTGGCACAAATACAAAAAAAACCAATCATCCCATAATAGAATATTAAGATATACACAGGCTCAACAACAAATATTCATGCTCATAGATCATTCAGTAATCCCTTATGTTTAATAGAGTCCGGGAGTCCCTGTCTCTCCCTCCTCTTTTATTCCCTCTTCCTCTGCCCTCCCAGACATTCATTACATAGTCTTGAAATAGTAAAACTAGAGGGAATATTGAGGTTTCTGGCCTGTATGTATGCTTTCAGGCATACAGTACAGAAACCTGCTTCATTTATCAGGCCTTTTGTCTGACAGATACCAGGCCAAGGACCAGGACATGCATGTGTATATGTCATCTGTCTGTGCCTGCCCATGACCTTTTTCTTTTGGATGAATCTATTTTTTATTTCACTCCACAACACTGTATCACTGTATTTTTAGATTAGATATCTGTATGATATCTAATATGTGCGATAACTGTTAGAAAAGTTTTTTAATTTGACTAACTGGGGATCAGTCATGGTGGGTTTTGTTTTCACACGAGCACCCTTTTTATAGGTGTCACATTTTTCAGGAAATGAATTTTTGGATGTCCTGTTAGCCAAGTAAATGAAAATTTAATAAACATGGGGAATGAGGATATACACGAGCATATGGGAAGAAAATTAAAAACAAAAAAGGTGTTAAAACTGCTAATGATATGGTTTTACTGTATTGGGATTTCATCGGACATTATATTTGATTCATGTGCTATTGTCTTATTTCATTATGAGCATATTGTGGCTCCATAGAATGGATATTATTTTCACTGTTTTTTTCAATTAATTAATTACATGTTTAATCTCTTAATAGCAGAGTGAAAAATGCTAAAGACAATTTCCAAGTCCGATCTGTTGAACATTGTTATTCTGTGAAACAGTATATTTTTTGGGATGCATGACAAATTTCAGAAAAAAATTCTGATAAAATGAAATCATAAAGCAAAAAATCTAATTGATTGAATTGTCTGACCAGCAGTTCAAATCCTAAAGATTTTTTATTTACAATGATTTGATTGAACTTAATGTATGACATTTACATAATTTTTAATCCATCTTTGAATTTGCATAATCAAAATTAAAATTAAAGTGAATGTAAAAAAACTGTGCAACCTTAACTCGAAAAATTAAATTGCAATTTAGACTTTTGCAATTCTTATCTGTCCCAATTTTAGCTTGATGCATTAAAAAGGCATTGAAGAATCCTGCCATTGTGAAGCCTTTCATTGTCAATTGGATTTCAAAATTTTGAGTAAAATTTTGAAATCTATGCTCACACAAATGAAAAAGTACATTTCCAGTTGATGAAACAATATCATTTCAATATTGGCAGCCATGGACTTCTATACTTGAACCAGTGAAAGATTACCATTTCTACTTATGCACAAGATATGTGATAGATGGATTATGAGGAAGCGTATTTCCTAAAATGGTGAACTAACCCTTTCAAGGAAAGGGTAGTTTAAATTTCTAAATACCTGTGACAGCAGAAAATGTGTATGAATTTGCAGCTGAAAATAGCCCCAAAGACAAGTGAATGAAGTAAAGATAATTGTTTATTATGACAGATCATATGCAATAATTAAGGCTTATCGGTAAGTCTTTGGCGGTTCACACAGGGAGATCTCATAATCAAGGAGCATCGCCCTGAGCAGCAGCAAGATAAACCCCTCCATGAAGTCCAGACACTGGTGTTGGCTGATGACTCTCTTGACTGATGGGGCTGATGCAATGATGAAGCTGAAGATCTACGAAGAGTGGATGGTGATGGAGAGGTGGAGGGGGTGGACAAAATGGCAGCATGAACATACTAAGGCAGAGAGAGAGAGAGAATTATGCTTGAAAAGACAGCAGCAAAATAATAGGCTACCAGTGAAGGAGTGTCACATTGCAATTGGGCAGATGGCAGATGTGACCAGCTGATGAGAACAGATGATATCTGAATTGACAGCCTCAGACAGTGACAGCAAAGAAATTATGAGTGAGAAGGTTGAATGCAGGATGCAATGAGAAATAAGGTACAGGGCGAAGCGTGCAAAACAATAGCCTTCCTAACTGAACTTTCTCTAGGGCTTCATTTCCTCCTGTTTGAGTAATGTTTGCTAAATATTACAGTGGCTAGCTGTTTCAGGAAATTACTGAGCCTTTTAAAAGATTTATGATTTTCAAGATTCATACTGTCAATAGGAACCCATGAGCAGTCAGAGACAGAGTACTGATGCATAGCTCATCTTTCTCCCTTTACCGCTAAACAGTTTGCCAAAGGATAAAATATCTGGTGATCTCATCAATATGTTTCTTAGGCATCTTTCTTCTCTTGTGCAGGCTGCACAAAATTTATCACCCTGTAAAATACCACCCCTCCAATTACTCTCCCTCATCCCTTCATCCCTGTCTCCTTCTCAAAACCCCACCCCTTCCTTTTAATGATTCCCTTCTTCATTACCCTGTTGCTCTTTTTGTTTGGCCTGTATCTAGAGTTACACTAGTATTTGTGTGGCATTCAGGCATTTTGCCTTGATTATTATGCAAATATTCACTTCTAAACCCCAATTCTTCTTCTAATCAAATACACTCTGAATGCATGTAACATTCTCAGTGAGTTAGTCAGAATAAAATACAATAGAACTCAACAAATTGGAGCTAATTCTGTGTTGTAGCTAAAAGATTCTAACATTAAATACATAATGAAGATAAAGGCGGGATCAAATGGAGAGAAAAATAAATAAGTAAATATCCCGCTGCTTGATCTGGGCTTTTCTTTTATTGTTCCTGTATGTATCTCATTTCTCTCCTTTGTATTGCTGTATATGTTCAGAAAAGCTTCTTGGAAGCTGCTCTGTCAGGGAAGCCATTGGGTGTGAGGCAGCAGAGAGGGAGGTTGAATCAGTGCCGTCAAAGCACATGAAAGTGCAGTGAGTGACACTGGTACATTATTGATGATGCCATTAGCTCCAAGTGTACTGTGTCCAACTTTCCTTCACTAATCCCAATGCAAACCTATGGAGTGGGACATTTATTGACTCAACCACAACTACATGAAATTACAGCCTGACAGGCAGATTTATGGCCAAAACAGACAAACTTTGAAATGGTTTAGAACACATCCAACACAGACATGTGGCTATCATCAGGACATTTTGGGTGATGTTGTAACTGGTTTTTCAAACAGGTTCTTTTTTGTTTTCACCCCCTGCAACTACAGGTTTTTCAGAAGGCAGGAATAGCTACAAAAGAAAGCTTTTCATTGTTGTAATAAGTTCTGCCTCATCTGCCAGAAATTAAAAAAAAAAAAAAAGAATTTTGAAAGGCTTGGTGCATGGGACTCTTCGATCCAAACGGAAGTCAGAGAATGTGTTTCATGTATACTCCATCCACGAGAATCCATGTGCCTGTTTTGGTGGGTTCTTCTTGTTTCACATATAATATGATACCATTGTCATGCAAATGAGAATATACTTCCTCTTGCATGTCCTCATTGTGGACTGAAATTGTTTTGCATTTCTATTGGATATGGATATGTAATGAATCATTGTGCAAGAGTTCAATCAGGGTTAAATTTGTGTGGAAAGGTGTATCAGACAGAAAGCAAAGCAAATTTTTGGCTTGTATTTTTCAGTTGGACCTTTTGTGTTTCTTCACCCCAAACAGCCAATGTGCCAACTCTGCAGAGGTTTCCTGCAAGCTAACTAACGAGGGGCACACTGACTGTGTCTATGGGAGTGGGCCTGTGTGTTTGTGTTCAGCTTATAGTCTGATGTAAGAGGAAGGCTGCAGTCATTTCCACTGTCTCATTTATAAAGCATATTCATTAAAGCCCAGGAATATGTGCAATCAGTTCACACAGTCTCTTCCTATTGACCTCGTATGCATATACATAAATTCCTTTCACCAGTTGAAGCAGTTAATCAGCTAGTATTTTTCAGTAGTACCTGAGACAGAAGAGCTGGCGGACCAGAATCAGCTTTAGAAAAATTGTTGTGGAAACATCAATCTCTAAGTCTGTCTTTTCTGTTTGCTGTGTCCTCAGGAGCTGGCTGACCTTCGTCATGTTCACTCTAAGCTGAAGAAGCAGTTCCAGGAGAAGACAGCAGAGCTCGTCCATGCCAACCGGAGGGTGGAGAGCCACGAGGCTGAAGTCAAAAAGCTACGGCTGAGGGTGGAGGAGCTTAAGAAAGAGTTGGGACAGGCAGAGGATGAGGTAGGAACATGGCTGTACAATTATTTGTGGCATGTAGTTCAAAATACATAACCATCAGAGACTATTGCTTTTGTCCATTTATTGAAAACCTTCAGCTTCTGACCATTCCACCAATCCAAAACTCTTGACATTCCAATCAACCAACACCTGGACAATTTAAAAAAAAAAAGAAAGAAAAAAAGGTCATACTGTCATACCTGTCAACATTGGCATTTGAAATTATGGGAAATTTTCCAGTGTCCTGTCCTGGGCAGTCCCACCACCCTTACCGCTGTCCACATACCCCTTACATTTAGACAGGCTACACACAGTGAAGACGATGTTGATAGGAGAGGGTAATGATGAAAATGTATAGGATAGTTTCTGTGCCTCTTGAGTGCGTTTATGCGTGGTAGAAGTGTCGCTTTCCCTTCGCGTGATCCAGTAAAATTCATGTGACATATTTTACAAAAAGCATGACTTTGACTGTCATGTTATTCTTCACTAAGTGCATGTAAGCCTCCTCCTATTCCACAAGTGATTAGACTTTTTGGCAGGTACTGCATCCCTCTAACGTTCATCATTCTGCATCTTCTTTTTCTATTGGCAGGTGCCATTTGCGCGAAATAACTTCTCGTCAGTAGATGTTACAGCTAATACAGATACAGCCACATTGAATACATCGAATGACTCCTGTCAATGTCAGAAAGGTTAAAAATACAGGAGGTTTATTGCAAAGTATCTGAATGGGAGGACAGCAGGGGAGAAGGGTAAACTATTGGAGAATCTGGGGAAAAACTGGAGGATTGGCAGGTGTGCTTTGGATTCACGGTCAGTCACCTAACAGTGCACAGAAAACAGCACAAATAAGAATTGTCTTTCTGACATTTTCTATGGTGATTGAAGCTTTTAGTGAGGGCAGTTTCTTTCCTCACGTCTAGAACTTGAATTGGTTCTTGGGAGCTTGAGCTCCTAAAGTTGTGCTCCTGCATCTCTAAAATTGTGGTGGAGAGCTTAAGCAAGATAACCATAACATTTATAAATGTGAGAACAAGATCTAGATTGAAAAATACTGGGTTTTCCCATTTAATTTCTACATGCCTAAACTTTACTGGCTGATTGATGTTGTGTCATCTCATTTGACACACAGCACACTGGACATGACCCACAGATGTCCTGAGAAGCTGTACTGTTACATAAGCCGTAATCGTAATTGTTCTGGCTGCATCAGGACACCAAGTGGTCAATTTCCCACCTGTAGGCATACTTATCACCACCAGAGATAAGCCCAATGAGGGTGGTGTCATCTGCACACTTCAGGAAATTGGCAGACTGATGAAAAGGGTGCAGCTGTTCATATACAGGTATAAGAGCAAAGGGGAAGGACACAGCCTTGGAGGGATCCGGTACTGATGGTCAGAGACATCTTTGCCCAGCTACACATGGAGCCTCCCTTTGGACAGGAAGTCTGTGATCCACCTGCAGGTGAAGTCAGTCAGGCTCAGCTGGCAAATCTTTTCCTGCAGCATAGTATTGAAGGCAGAGCTGAAGGCCACAAACAGCATCCTGGCATTGGTTTCCAAGGAGAACAAGTGCTGGAAAATCAGGTGCAGGGCCATGTTTATTGCAGGGCGTCTGTGAGTGGGTTGAGACGATTTTGAGGTGGCATAGCACAAGGCGCTCAAATTACTTCATTACCACAGACATCAGGGTGACAGGTCTGTAGTCATTAAGTCCTGCAGTCTTTGGTTTTTTTTGGAATGGGGATGACAGTGGAGGTTTAGAAGCAGGGTGGCACATACCATGTTTCCAGTGAGGTTTTGAAGATGTCCATGAACACTGGAGAATGCTGATCAACACAGTTCTTCAGGATGGATATAGAGAGACAGTGTCTTAGGCTTTGTGGGGTTTATGCCTAAAAAGGTTTGTGAAAAGGATTGTTAACATCCCTCTCCAAGATGGAGAGAGTTGTCACTGCAGTTTTGGAGAGGCCCAGGTGTCATGAGGGATGGTGTCAGGACTGTCACATTGACTTAAGACAAGAAAAGAAATGCTTTCATAATAACAAAACTGATTCAGTGTACTATGCACATCCTAGCAACTTAAAATTACGTCAAACAGGCTGTTAATTGCTTAGAACAGTAAAGAGAACAAATCAAAAGGTAGTAAAGGAAGGCTTTGTTTAAAGCGTAAAGTGACCATAAACTATAATACATCTCCCACAATGCACGTCGATTTTGTGACCTGTGAACTGACGGCATCCTGCCCCTAGTGTGCAGTGTTTCCATATCTGCATTTAACTAAAGCAGTTTTCTAACAAGTGATGGAATTGAAAAAGATCTACATATAATCCCAAAATGTCTAAGAAGAGAAAATTGATACAAGTGCTCTGCCAATTCCCCGTCTCCCTATATTCTTGTTACCCTGTTTGCACATCAGCTCTGATGGTACAGTCTGGAGGCAGACATCAGCTTTCTAAAGAAGGATTTGGAGGAGGTGAGATTTTTCCTTTTTGTTTTGGAGTTACATGGACATTAAGGATAAGATGAGGGCCATTACAACCTTTGAAGTTATAGTCAAGACAAAGCCCTGGTTTTGGAAGCTCCAGGCATGGCTGACCTGTTATCTGGGACTGATAATCTCAGAAAGACCATGCTGGTAACTCAGGATTACTCCCGTGGCTTTCATGCTAGACTTAGCATGGAGCCTATTAGCCACTTGTCTGTCCAAATTTCTCAACCTGTTACCCTCCAGCAGCATAGCCATCCAGTTTCCATCCTGTCAGGTTCACCAGCCTCCCTGGCCATCAGCTCTCTTAGACCTATCCATGTTGTTTTCAGGTCTGTCCAGCCTGCACCACTGGTAAGTGCTCAGCCTGCTTCCTAGAGCTCTAGAGAAGTAGAAACTAGCCTTCACTCTGGCCTTCTCTTAACTTGCCAGCCAACCCAAGAGCAAACATAGCCTCCAGCCAATTCCTGTTACTAAGTTTGTCAGCTTCCTGCCAGAATCCACCTGTGATGAATCCCAGGAGTCTCCTCTCTGGGGTACCTGGCTAGCTTCTAAGACAGCCCCCACAAGAAAGCAAGGCTCCTGACGACACTGAGGGTCAGCCAATGCCATCTCTGCTCCCGGCTCCCAGTCAGTGGCCTGGCCAACATCTGCTTCTGGTTTTCTGTTGGTGGTTCGGCCGGTGCATGTTGGACTCCAGCAGGGCTGCCCTATGTCACCGGTTCTGTTCATCATTTTTATGGACAGGATTTCTAGGCGCAGCCAGGGACCGGAGGGGGTTCGGTTCGGGGGCCGGCAGATTTCGTCTCTGCTTTTCGCGGATGATGTTGTCTTGTTGGCTTCCTCGAGCCAGGACCTTCAGCATGCGCTGGGGCGGTTCGCAGCCGAGTGTGAAGCAGCTGGGATGAGAGTTAGCACCTCCAAGTCCGAGGCCATGGTTCTCGACCGGAAAAAGGTGGCTTGCTCCCTTCAGGTTGGAGGAGAGTTCCTGCCTCAAGTGGAGGAGTTTAAGTATCTTGGGATCCTGTTCACGAGTGAGGGAAGGATGGAACGTGAGATTGACAGGCGGATCGGTGCAGCGGCTGCAGTAATGCGGTCGCTGTATCGGTCTGTCGTGGTGAAGAAGGAGCTGAGCCGAAAGGCGAAGCTCTCAATTTACCGGTCAATCTACGTTCCTACCCTCACCTATGGTCATGAACTTTGGGTCATGACCGAAAGAACGAGGTCCCGGATACAAGCGGCTGAAATGAGTTTCCTCCGCAGGGTGGCGGAGCGCTCCCTTAGAGATAGGGTGAGGAGCTCTGTCACCCGGGAGGAGCTCAGAGTAGAGTCGCTGCTCCTCCGCATCGAGAGGAGTCAGCTGAGGTGGCTCGGGCATCTCTATCGGATGCCCCCTGGATGCCTCCCTAGGGAGGTGTTCCAGGCATGTCCCACCGGGGGGAGGCCCCGGGGAAGACCCAGGACACGCTGGGGTGACTACGTCACTCGGCTGGCCTGGGAACGCCTCGGGATCCCCCCGGAAGAGTTGGAGGAAGTGTCCGGGGAGAGGGAAGTCTGGGCGTCCCTGCTCAGACTGCTCCCCCCGCAACCCGGCCCCGGATAAGCGGAAGATAATGGATGGATGGATGGATGGTTCGGCCAACATCTGCTCCTAGTTTGCAGTTGGCAGTCCTGCCAACACCCGCGTCTGAGCTCCAGCAGTCATCTGTTCCTGTGCTGCAGCCATCTCCTGATTCTGCTGAGTTCTAGCACCCTTGTGTTCCTGCTGAGCTGCAGCAGTCTACTGTGGTGGTGTTTCATCAGCCTTCTGTTTGTCTGGCTCCACCAGCTCCCCTGACAGTGAGCCTCCAGCCCTGCTGCCTTTTGCAGGCTCCAGCCCTGCTACATTGTGGCCGGCCTGCAGTCCTGCTGTACTGTTGCCAGCCTCCAGTTCTGCTGCTCTGTTGTTTGTCTCTGGTTCCATACTGGTCCTGATCCCTAGACATGTCATCAACCTCCAGGGGCTCCCACCTTCATTGCCAGCCTCCAACCCAACCTTCAGAGGTGTTCTGCCTTTGTCACCAGCGTCCAGTCCTGCTCCTCCATGTGCTTCTGTTACTTTCTTACCTGTACCTGTTTTTGCTTGCCTGATTTAACTCTTTGACTGTTTGCCTGTTTATTGGACTCTGGATTGCTTTGCTGCCTTCTTGTTAGATTTCTGGTTTTGACTCTCTCCTGCCTCACATACTCTGTAAGACAATGTATCTCAAGTTATATTATTAAATCACTAACTGTTTCTGTTCCTGTGCTGCAGCCATCATCATTTTAGTACCATGACCTGGATGAATGAGAATCTTCACAGATGTATCACTAAGCTGTATCATATTTGCTTCAGTTGGATTCTTTTCCTGTATTCCTGTTACTCTGCTTGTGCATCATGACAGCATGACAGTAATAAGATATGCCTTTTTATTACATATTTTTCCTTGTTTGAAAAGAAGTATATCTCCTGTCATGACAACTTCAATTGATTCCCATAGAACTCTACCAATGTCATTTCCAAGGGACTCTGGGGATTCTCTGCACGGATGCCAAAGAAGTAACCTGTATTGGTTACTTTTTTCTGTATTTATAAAATTTGAAATGTTCACTATCAATAAAATGTTGTCCTCTTTCATAAATGTAGTGTAAATGATGAGATCAGGTGAAAGAGTGTGTTCAAACAGCTGCTAAATGTTGGCAGGTAAGATGCACTCAGAGATGTTGTAGCTGGCAGCCCATTACAGCAATGCCATGACATACTGAAATGTTTTTCACAAGGAAAGAAATTATGTAATGTGTCGCATTAAATGTAGAGAAGACACAAAGAAGATGATGAAGCCATTGTCACTTCTCAAACTTTAAGTTTCTCCTCACTCAACAATTCTCAAAATTACTTGATTTTTTTTCGTTTGGATTTTGTTTTGTTTGTAGCCTACTTACGCAGGTGTTAGGTCTGAAGACCACTTTAACCAAATGACTCAAATGCCAAGGCACAGAGGATAAACACAGGACAGCCTTTTAACGGTTTTATTTGGTAAACAAAAACATGAATAACCAAATCTCTCCAACAGGAGGGAAAAAAAAACATTAAACACAAAAGCAGTTAACTAAGAGTGTCCCAAAAACAAAATAGTACAAAATTAAGGAGGCGGGCAGGTAGGAATATTAATATACAAACAGTCACAGAAATAAGCAGCAGCTGCATGGCAGCGCAAACCTCACCAGGAACGATGAACCTGCAAGACGACAAAGCACAGAGACTCCGGGGAAGGAGCTATGTTAGTAACACGCCGTGGTAGGACATGAGAGCATGCGGATGGAGAGGGACAGAAGGACAGAGGAGCTCGGTGTATCTTTGGATGTCCCCCAACAGTCTAATCCTATAGCAGCATAACTAGGGGCTGGTCCAGGACAAGCCTGAGCCAGCCCTAACTATAAGCTTTATCAAAAAGGAAAGTTTTAAGCCTACTCTTAAATGTAGAGACAGTGTCTGCCTCCCGGACGAAGACTGGAAGATGGTTCCACAGGAGAGGAGCTTGACAGCTAAATGCTCTGACTCCTGTTCTGCTTTTTGAGACTTTAGGAACCATAAGTAGACCTGCATTCTGGGAACGCAGTGTTCGAGTAGGGCAATAAGGTACTATGAGCTCTTTAAGATAAGAAGGTGCCTGGCCATTTATGGCTTTGTAAGTAAGGAGGAGAATTTTAAACTCTATTCTAAACTTTACAGGGAGCCAGTGCAAAGTGGCGAGTATTGGAGAAATATGATCTCGCTTCCTGGTTTTTGTCAGAACACGTGCTGCAGCATTCTGGAGCAACTGGAGAATATTCAGCAACGAATTTGGGCAGCCTGATAGTAAGGAATTGCAATAATCCAGCCTGGAAGTTACGAATGCATGGACTAGTTTTTCTGCATCATTTTGAGACAAAATATGCCTGACCACCAACTGCTTCATGTTTCTAACAGGTTCTCCCCACTCGGCGACACACCCGCTGAGAAACCAACTCTGATTATTGGCAGCTCCATTTTGAGAAATGTGAAGTTAGCGACACCAGCGACCATAGTCAAATGCCTGCCGGGGGCCAGAGCGGGCGACGTCGAATCAAATTTGAAACTGCTGGCTAAGGATAAGCGTAAATACCGATTGTTATTCACGTCGGCGGTAATGACACCAGGTCACTAAAATTAATGTGGAATCGGTGTGTACATATGCTAAAACGATGTCGGACTCCGTAGTTTTCTCTGGACCCCTGCCAAATCTGACCAGTGATGATATGTTTAGCCGCATGTCATCGTTCAATCGCTGGCTGTCGAGGTGGTGTCCAGCAAACGGTGTGGGCTTCATTGATAATTGGCAGACTTTCTGGGGAAGACCTGGTCTGATTAGGAGAGACGGCATCCATCCCACTTTGGAGGGAGCAGCTCTCATCTCTAGAAATCTGACCGATTTTATTTATGAACCTAACCCCTGACAACTCAGAGTTGAGACCAGGAGGCAGAGCTGCAGTCCTACACGCTTCTCTGCGCCTCCATTAGAGCAGTTACCCACCCAACACTCCATAGAGACTGTGTCTGCCCCCCGACCACGTAAACTAAGTAAACCAAAAGTACAGAGAAGAGGAGTTAAACATAAGAATCTAATTAAAATTAGAACAACCTCTGCAATAGTACAACAAGATAGGAGAATTAAATGTGGACTCCTTAACATCAGATCTCTGTCCTCTAAAGCTGTTCTAGTAAATGAGTTAATATCAGACCATAATGTTGATTTATTTTGTCTGACTGAAACCTGGCTGTGTCCTGAAGAGTATGTGAGCCTAAATGAAGCTACTCCTCCGAGCCATATTAATACCCACATTCCTCGAGGCAGCGGCAGAGGAGGTGGAGTTGCAGCCATTTTTGACTCAAGCCTTTTGATCAACCCTAAACCTAAACTCGACTATAACTCATTTGAAAGCCTTGTTCTCACTCTTTCTCATGAGAAATGGAAAACCACAGCCAAGTGCAGCCACTTTTATTTGTTGTAGTATACCGCTCTCCTGGTCCTTACTCCGAATTTATAGCTGAGTTCTCGTAGTTTCTATCAAGTTTAGTTCTTGAAGCAGATAAAGTAATTATTGTAGGTGACTTTAATGTACATGTCGACGTTGATAATGACAGCCTTAGCACTGCGTTTATCTCAGTATTAGACTCAGTTGGCTTCCGCCAGAATGTACATGAACCGACTCACTGTTTTAACCACACCCTCGACCTTGTTCTGACATATGGCATTGAAATCGAAGACTTAATAGTCTCCTCACAGAATCCTCTTTTATCAGACCATCATTTAATAACTTTCGAATTCATATTACCAGACTACCAGCCAGTAGGCAAAAATTCTTATACCAGACTCCTGTCTGATAGTGCTGTAGCTAAATTTAAGGATATGATCCCATCAGTATTTAATTCAATGCCATGTCTCAATACAACAGAGGAGTCTTATGCTAACGTTAGTCCCTCCCAGATTGACTTCCTGGTTGATAGTGCTACAGGATCGTTGCGTATGACACTTGACTCTGTTGCTCCCCTAAAAAAGAAGAAAATTAAACAGAGGAGGTTAGCTCCATGGTATACTCCTCAAACCCGCAAATTAAAGCAAACTTCACGGAAAATAGAAAGGAAATGGCGTTCTACCAATTTGGAAGAATTTCGGTCCGCCTGGCAAGACAGTCTTAAAATATACAGGAAAGCCCTCCGCAGTGCCAGGGCAGCCTATTACTCTGCACTAATAGAGGAAAATAAGAACAATCCCAGGTTTCTCTTCAGCACTGTAGCCAGGCTGACAGAGAGCCATAATTCTGTTGAACCATGTATTCCTTTAGCTCTGAACAGTAATGACTTCATGAGCTTCTTTAATGATAAAATTCTAACTATTAGAGACAGAATTCATCGACTCCAGCCGTTAACAGGTACTGTTTTGTCTTCAAACGCAGAAATCGTAGAAACTGTTACTCAGTCTGTCGCAGTTTTAGCCTGTTTTACTCCTGTTGACCTTCACCAACTAATTTCAATAATTTCATCATCAAAATCATCTACCTGTATTTTAGATCCTATCCCGACTAAGCTGTTTAAAGAAGTATTACCTCTAATTGACTCTTCAGTTTTAGACATGATCAATCTCTCTTTATCAACAGGCTACGTACCACAGTCCTTAAAAGTAGCCGCTACTGAAAAAGCCTACTCTTGATCCAGGGGTTTTAGCCAACTATAGACCGATATCCAACCTTCCCTTTCTCTCAAAAACTCTTGAGAAAGCAGTTGCCAATCAGCTGTGCGACTTTCTAAACAATAATAGTTTATTCGAGGATTTCCAGTCAGGATTTAGAGTGCATCATAGCACAGAGACAGCACTGGTTAAAGTTACAAATGACCTTCTAATTGCATCTGATAAAGGATTTGTCTCTGTACTAGTCTTACTGGATCTTAGTGCTGCATTTGACACCATTGACCATGGCATCCTATTGCAGACACTGGAACATTTCATTGGCATTAAGGGAACTGCGCTAAGCTGGTTTAAATCCTACTTGTCAGATCGCTCTCAGTTTGTACGCGTTAATGACGACTCCTGAAGCAGAACAGGAGTCAGAGCATTTAGCTATCAAGCTCCTTTCCTGTGGAACCATCTTCCAGTCTTCGTCCGGGAGGCAGACACTGTCTCTACATTTAAGAGTAGGCTTAAAACTTTCCTTTTTGATAAAGCTTATAGTTAGGGCTGGCTCAGGCTTGTCCTGGACCAGCCCCTAGTTATGCTGCTATAGGATTAGACTGTCGGGGGACATCCAAAGATACACCGAGCTCCTCTGTCCTTCTGTCCCTCTCCATCCGCACGCTCTCATGTCCTACCACGGCGTGTTACTAACTTAGCTCCTTCCCCGGAGTCTCTGTGCTTTGTCGTCTTGCAGGTTCCCATGGACAGTGGCTGAATCTGGATTGTGGATTTCAGCTGCATCTCCTGCCTTGGCCCTGCCTGACATCCACTGCAACTGCTACTGCTATTATTACATCCACTGTCACTGTTACTGTGACTGCATGTCTGTCTCTCTGTCTCTGTCTCTGTCTCTCTCCCTCTCTCTCTCTCTCTCTCTCTGACTGCATTTCTGTCTGTCTGTCTGTCTGTCTGTCTGTCTGTCTGTCTGTCTGTCTGACTCTCCCTCTCTTGCTCTTCCTCTCTCACCCAACCGGTCGAGGCAGATGGCCGCCCACCCAGAGTCTGGTTCTGCTCGAGGTTTCTGCCTGTTAAAAGGAAGTTTTTCCTCGCCACTGTCGCCAAGTGCTTGCTCATGGGGGAATTGTTGGTTTCTTTGTAGATAAAAGAGCTTGGTCTGTACCAGCTCTATATGGAAAGTGTCCTGAGACAACTTCTGTTGTGATTTGGCGCTATACAAATAGAATAGAATAGAATTGAATTGAATTGAATTGAATTGAATTGAATTGAATTGAATTGAATTGAATTGAATTGAATTAGAAGGTCATTTGTAACTTTAACCAGTGCTGTCTCTGTGCTATGATGCACTCTAAATCCTGACTGGAAATCCTCGAATAAACTATTATTGTTTACAAAGTCGCACAGCTGATTGGCAACTGCTTTCTCAAGAGTTTTTAAGAGAAAGGGAAGGTTGGATATCGGTCTATAGTTGGCTAAAACCCCTGGATCAAGAGTAGGCTTTTTCAGTAGCGGTTTTATCACAGCTACTTTAAAGGACTGTGGTACGTAGCCTGTTGATAAAGAGAGATTGATCATGTCTAATACTGAAGAGTCAATTAGAGGTAATACTTCTTTAAACAGCTTAGTCGGGATAGGATCTAAAATACAGGTAGATGATTTTGATGATGAAATTATCGAAATTAGTTGGTGAAGGTCAACAGGAGTAAAACAGTCTAAAACTGCGACAGACTGAGTAACAGTTTCTACGGTTTCTGTGTTTGAAGATAAAACAGTACCTGTTAACGGCAGGAGTCGATGAATTCTGTCTCTAATAGTTAGAATTTTATCATTAAAGAAGCTCATGAAGTCATTACTGTTCAGAGCTAAAGGAATACATGGTTCAATAGAATTATGGCTCTCTGTCAGCCTGGCTACAGTGCTGAAGAGAAACCTGGGATTGTTCTTATTTTCCTCTATTAGTGCAGAGTAATAGGCTGCCCTGGCACTGCGGAGGGCAATGTGTTTTGGGTGCATTCACATTTGTATTTAGATCTGTCCACTTGTGATGGAGTCACCCAGGACACATGTTAATACCAGGTGTAAACAGCCTTTTTTTTTCTCTCAAAGTGACAGTAGAACTCATTCAGATCATTGGCCCAGTGCAAGTCATTAATGGAGTCGGGGGCTGTTATTTGTTTCAGCCCCTTTTAGACAGAACCATTCATTCACCAGTCATTGGCTGAGAACTTGTTGGAGTTTCTCAGGATACGCTATTTAGATTTTTTCATGTTCATGTGCAAATGCTTTGAAGTAGGCAGTGGTGTGTCTTGTCTGTCAGTGAATGTTAGCTTGGGGAGACTCTTCCCCAAGCTAACATACATGTGTGTGTGTTATCCTGCAGATAACCTTTTTATGTAGCCATCATCCCAGAATCCATCAATCTTAAAGGTTCAGTGAGACTTAATGAATTTTCCTGTTAAAAATAACTATATTTGTGTGTGTTCAGTTGGATGAGTCTCATAACCAAACCAGGAAGCTGCAGAGGTCTCTGGATGAACAGGTGGAGCAGACTGAGAACCTGCAGGTACAATTGGAACACTTACAATCAAGGTAAGACACACACACACACACACACACACACACACACACACACACACACACACACACACACACACACACACACACACACACACACAGCATCCATCCAACCATCCATCCATTTTCTATACCAAGGGTTGTGTGGGGGGGGGGCTGGAGCCTATCCCGGCTGTCAATGGGCAAGAGGCGGGGTACACCCTGAACCGGTCACCAGTCAATTGCAGGGCAACATATATAGACTCACACTCACCACCAATTAACCTAATGAGCATGTTTTTGGTCTGTGGGAGGAAGCCAGAGTGCCCGGAGAGAACTCACGCATGCACGGGAAGAACATGCAAACTTCACACAGAAAGGCCCTGCCCAACCCGGGGATCGAACCAGTGATCTTCTTGCTGTGAGGCACGCGCACTACCTGCTGCTCCACTGTGCCGCCCACACACAGAACAGTGGAAGTTAATCTCTAAATAGTAAGAGAAGTGAGTGCTGAGCCTCACATTGAGCCTCACAGCTACAAGTAGGTTATCAGCTTCACATCTCACACACACACATGAACATGGTGTGTTCTGAGTAGGTGCCTTAACTGCCTTGATGGCTGTCTAAGTGTTGTTGGAAGTGTGAGTGCTGTTGTAAACATGCCACCACTTTTGTGAAGAGTAAAATAATTCCATTTTGGCGTAAGACTTTTTGTAGGATATTCCTCTGTATTTGTTGAGTTTAATAACAAGATACTAGCGTAGAATATTTTATCTTGCATTTTTGCCTTCTGGAATCCTACAGTGACTTATTTTCACAGTTTCAAAGGAAAATCTTGGTTTGGCAGCCGTAATAGATTTGACATTATATTTGGGAAACACCAGTGCCAGCAGTAGCAATGATGGAGAGACAGAGTTACTGATAGTTGGAAAGAAATTTACCAGTACTGCTGGCAAATAATGAATCTTTTGTTTCTACTACTTTTCGATTTCACTATGCACCGTGTCTGCACTGGTACTCCTCTAACCTTCTCCTACTTGGCTTTTATATATTACACATCATAACAAACCACATACAACAAAAGAAGCTGAGCACTAACTCACACATGTTTACCTCTTGGGGCTTACCGTGGTTGTATTAGGGCTTTAAGTAAACTTTTTTTGCACATAACACTGGTGCTAGATTTGTGGCAAAGACCACGAAATTGTATAAAACGTCTGTTAAAAACAACCACAGTAGCGCAGTTAACAAACATGCTAGTTTGAGTGCAGTAGTGAGCTACAGCAGGTATTTACCTGACAAAGGACATTAATGTTGACAGGCCACCATCAAAACCTACATGAAAAAAGTTTTAAGACAAACTTTTTTGTCATTTGCCCATAATGGTAAATTGCAGGGACATAACACATCTTGCTATACAAAACCCTAAAAACCATACAAACTGTATATTACACTTACACATAGAATGTAATTTTGATTAAATTCATATTGATCATAAATTATAAATCTGTAATGTTTTTGTTCTCCTATTAGTGATTTACACAAACATGGGAAGCTGTGTAACAACAAAAAAATCTAGAATCCAAAAAATGTCTGTTCTTCAACAGAATGCAACAGATTCAAGTCATTGACCACAAATAGGGTCTTTGACTCACTATTTAAGGGTCATCTCCTTGAAACTTTTTTGGAGCCTCCCTGCACCAGCAACACAACAAGAGCTGGTATTTTCAAGGGAAAATGACCAAATAAACAAAATCTGCGCAAGTCAACAAAGCTTGACAGGTAAAATGCTCTGCTTCTGAAATGTGACCTGTGGAGATGTGAGATGCGTGGAGAGTGGAGCAAATATGCGTTGCATACACAACATCACAGATACGCGCCTGGTGGAAATCTCAGGTTAGTCTGATCTGGACTCTATTGGCCTGAAAGGTGCACAACATCTAATACTCAGATGCCCAAAAACTCAGAAGTTAGATAAATTTTGAGGTCTGGATCTGGGTATGCCAAGACAACATAACACTCAGCTTCTGTGGCTCAACCTGAAAGACAGCCAAATCACTGCTTATATCTCAAATGGTTGTGGTGCTGTGTTCATTTTCCCATCTACTAAAAGCTCTAAAACAGTTCCTACACTCCACTTCCATCGTCATGAAAAACGCTGATTTTAGCAACTATTTCTGCAGCTTCAAATTGAAGTGACATCAACAGCAGAAATAAATATCTCGCTACTGATTGATTAAGGCAAAAGAAAACAAAAGACTGGCCCATTCCTAAACAAAAATTGGCTAACATGAATACAATGTCAAGCTGAATGAATTAACAAAATGTCAGTTTGTCTGGTTATCAGGCTAGGTAGGTATGCTCAACCAATCAATAAAAAACATTCAGTATTAGCCATTATTCAATTAACCAATTAAGTGGTATAAAATTCTTCAGTTATACAAATTGATGATAAAATAGGTAAGGCTGTAAAGCAATGTTACTGAACCAGTGTGTCCATGCCCACAATTTCAGATGGTGATGATAAGCAGGGTGGAATTCCACATGCTTTCAGGTTGGCAGAAACTTAGCAATGACAGAACCTTGTAAGCACCAGGCCCTTGTCATCACTAATGGTGCTAACAGAGGAAGGCTTTTAGAGCATTATTTTTTCAATCTATCAAAGTTAGATATATAGAGATAGAGGGTGTGTATGATTTGAATTGATGAATTATAAAGCCCCTTGTGATTGTCAACTATATAAATAAAATTGATTTCAAAACCCCATTTACACCTGGGATTAAAATGCACTCAAGATACATTAACTTGATAAGGAAAATCATATGTTACCGCCAAATGTAAAGGCATGCAGAACGCGTTGGGATTGGAATGCAAACACATTTTAGCACCAGCAAAGACCCAGAGATCAGATATCATTATCCAGATAATCTATCAGAAACAGATCAGATGTTTATACTAGGTGTAAATGGAGCATAATTATCTCAGAGTTCTACTTAGAACATGGCTCCTTGTCTAGTTTTTGTGGTAACAGCGTCAGAGACTGACATAAATCTATGTGTGTTCTTGTAAAAGGTGTAACTTAAGCTTTTCTTTGTCATCACTTTTGGACAGACCTTCATAGGGCTGGGTAAAGACTTTGTTTTAAGGGTTAAGTTAGAATTTGGTTTAGGTTGGTGTAAGGGTTAGGGTTGGAATTTAGTTGTGAGGGTTAAGGTTAGGGGAAGAGGCTTGGGAATGCATTATGTCAATGAGTGTCCTCACAAGAGGATAGAAGTACAAATTACAGGAGGGTTGGTGACACCATGTGTATTGGGGGGAAATTATAGTCACTGAAATCTAGCTAGTTGTAGAAGAGTTACAGTGTCATAGTGGAAGTCCTCCTGAGTGCTTCTACTGTGAGTGCTTCATGGTTGCTAGTGTCGTACATGCAGTCTATCCATGAATGTTCAGGAATATTTCCTGCATGGGGTCACGCATGAATGGGAACAGGGAACGATATTCAATAAACTGTGTATTGCTAATTTCCCGCTTCAAGAATACTAACATTTCAGGGAAAATGCTGGTACGGCTGTGTTGTGAAAGCATTATCATTATGGGGGTCAAGTTGTTTTCCTAGGGCATGTGCAGCTTCTCCACTTGAAAGAGAACTATGCATCTACCCTGAGATTTTTTAACTGGATTCCACTGAGATGACAAACAGCTTTTCCTTTTTCCTTCTTTTTTTATTTTGGCAGGTTCAGTAATGTATATATCAACATTACAAATACAAATAAATCAACAATTTTATCATCACTGCTCCCCATTCTTCTACTGAAGAAGAAGAAGAAGAAGAAGAAGAAGAAGAAGAAGAAGAAGAAGAAGAAGAAATCCTTTATTAGTCACATTTTTGACACACAACATGCGAAGTTGGGGAGGGGAAACTGCACACGCCAGTCCATTAAAATAACCAACAAACCAGCGTTAAAACGCAAAATTATACCATTTTAAATGCTGGTGTGACTGGGCCCTACAGTTGTTCACAGGGGGTTGCAAATGCTCTTCAGCGCCCACTCAATCTTTAATGGTGCATGTTAGGAGAAATCCCAATCCATTACTCTCTTCTTCTCACCTGTGTAGTGGGACATGCTAAACGACCTTTCATGCCACATCTGGGACGCCCTACGACACCTTGAGAAAAAGACTAGCATAGCAGATTTTTTTTTTGTCTTGACACGCCTAGTTTGTCCTCTCCCATGATATGTTTCTGAGTTTGTCCAGGTGCTCTATTCAGAGCACAGTCAGGTAATCATGGCGAAGAAGAGGAGGAGGAGGAGAAGGAGGGATGCTGAGGTTGCTGCTGTCAGGTGGGACAGTGTAATATAGAAAAGTTCGTTGAGCTGTGGCAACAGTACCCCTGCCTATTTGACGTTTCCTCAAGTACATAAACGAGTCAAAAAAGACGGCGAGAAACACGGGAAGCACTTCATCAGCCAGGCAAGTAGCTGGCCATGCTGTCATAACATTATCCCAAATCCTAATTGGAGGAATATGCTTATAGTTACTCATTCCAGATCGAACATTAAAGTAGCCTGTTTGATGCGGGAAACACAGCCAAGCCTGCTCCAAATCTAATTAAAAACTATGGAAATAAATTGCATTTGCTTTAATGTTACAGCGCATCCACAGTTGTTTTTTTCTTTCTTTGCTTTTTTTATGAACACAAGACTGCTATCACACACAATTCTGTCAGTTGTTTCACCCGCCTCCCCAATGACTTGGCAACTTGTGCATGATCAGATGTGCTGTTTATTTGGGTCATATATGTCATCTTGCCAGGACAGGGCAAGAGTTTTGTGTGTGATCATAAGATCTGACACAGTGACCATCATCAAAGACAAAAGTATTATGTAGTCTGATCCCAGCATAAGTGGCGGTTGTGGCTGAGGAGGTAGAACGGTCGTCCGCCGATCAGGAGGTCGTGGTTCGATTCCCTGGCAGAGGCAGTCCACATGCCAAAGTATCCTTGGGCAAGATACTGAACCCCAAAACTGCCCTGATGCTGTCCCATTGGTGTGTGAATTCATATGCACGTCTGCCAAATTGTAATTGTAATAAGTGACAGGTGATTCTATGTGGGAAGATGGTAACCTCTGTCTTTGTTCAGTGCAGGTCGGTGGATTGGTGGATCAGTCCACCACTTTTGTCCAAACTGAAAAAATTCAGCAAATATTTGATGGCTGCCATAAAATTTCAAACTATTCATGGTTCAATGTAATGTTATTTTAACATCATGCTCTCTGTCTGTCTGTCTGTCTGTCTGTCTGTCTGTCTGTCCGTCCGTCCGTCCGTCCGTCCGTCCCTCCGTCCCTCCCTCCGTCCCTCCCTCCCTCCCTTAATACCCAGACTGCGGCGGCAGCAGCAGAATCCTGGTCTGTTTGGCAAGATGCGAACAGCCCGGTTCACTCCTGAAAACCCAGAGTGTCCAACCAGTGACATGGACGAGGATGACGAAGAACTGCAGCTCCAGATCCCATGACAAACACATACACAGATACACATACATATAGTGAGACAAAGAAGGTGAATATTTGTTGTTCTTGGGGGGAAATGTCTATATCTCCAGTATTGGTTATTTTTTTGTACCAGGAAGCAGCAATGTCTTCTGCACAACAAGTTTTAAAGTGTCACTCCAACATTTTAGGAAAGATTTTACCCAGAGTCAGATCAAAAAGTCAGTGTCACTTTTATCTCTGTGCATATTATAAATTGCCAGTTTCCTCAACTGATTGCTTGCCATGTTAGTGACCAAAAATCTAACTATAATTAAAAACAAATGCACGTTTCTTTTTCAGGAGACTTAGTCAAATCACATAATTGTTTAAACATGAAGGAGTTAATGTGTGTCTCCACCGTTACACAGAACACACATACACACACACTTTCTCATAGACACTAAGACTCACATATGCTTGGACAAACTTGGATGAATAGGCACACAGCAGTAAGATAAAACCCACCAGAGTGCGACAGACATTAATGGGATGTCCAGACAATATAATGCTGTTTAAAAAGATCTTTTTTCAAACAGAGGCTGATCATCCTTTCGATGTACTCACTCATTCTTACCTCATGTCATCAAGCCTCAACCACTCATCTACATCTCTAGTATTCATGTTTGCCCATAGCTGTCATAGCTGTTTTGATATATCACAAGGGAATATATATATATATAAAAGACCATTTCAGCGACATATGTACACACACACATATTTCTCATGAATTTTAAGGTCATAACCAATGCTGAGATCACTGCACAACTAGCCACAAAATATGTGTGTATGTGTGCTCCCTGCCTAATTGTCACTCCCCAGTCAGTCTGTGCGGCTCAAACTGAAAAACCCACTCCACACACAGCTCTGAGTCATTAGTATGAGGGCTGTGTTCAGATGCAAGCTAATTTTTTTGCATGAAAAAAAGAGGACAAAAGAGCCAAACAGACAACACTAAGGTATATGCAGAACTAGAATTATGCATCTGAATCTGGTCCTTACCTGTGCCTTTCAGACCTGACCAGGCTGAAAATGAGCAAGGCCGAGACCATGTTTTTGTTATTTCCTTTTCAAAGGAAGTCAGATGCTTGTGTTGAAACGGTTTTTCTCACACATAAATGATCAGTTATTTGGCAACAATAAAAGACTAACACAAAGCACCAAACATATAGAATTTCTGCCAGCCGAAAAGTACAGAAGATGGTGGAGCATTTCATCAGTGGGATTGAAGGGATGAAAGTAGTAAAATCTCTTCTTAGTCGTTTCTGTGAAGGGGATATGTACCTGTGAATGTCCACTAAAGGATTGGTCACATTAGCATTTAACACACATTTCAACACATTTCAGAACAAAGCTCATTCATTTCATGATAATCTCCACGATTAGTGGATTCACTCTCTAGGGCAAAGTCATTCTGAGTCAATTTGATATTGTCAGCTGTGATTCACTTTGATTCACACTGTTAACCAGCAGCAAACCGTCTTGACAGTGCTGACCTTTTGAAGAACCATATAGCCAGAGAATCCAAAATGTCAGATGCTACTGTAGCCTATTAGCTGTATCACCGTCTGCTCTTATTTAACCTTCCTCTGTTAAAAGTATCAACTGTTCTACGTTAGTGTCCTACTAGCAACTGAGCTACGGAGCTTGCAAACTGAAAGTTGGAAATGTTGCTTTTTCCCCTTCAGTAACTCTTAAGTGAATGAAATGAAAATGAAAATTTCAGAGGGGAGTACAGTAGAACAGCACAGTACAGAGAAAATGTAAAGGAGATCAGAGAGGTAATGTGATTTGCTAGCTTCACACACTAGCCAGCTTCCAAGCTGGCTAGTGTGTTAGTGGTTAGCTCACCAGTTACAGTTTTTCACCTTCTAGCCCTGCAAGTAGTCCCTACGTCCCCAAGCCTCTAACGACACCTGTTTTGGAAATATGAATTTCTCTTTCTGGTGTGACTAGTCCTTAAAACAGACTGAAGTCCTGCATACTCAAGAGCTAGAAATCACTAATATTGTGATTTAAGAGGAAGAGCTTTAAAGCTGAATTTTTGTTTTCAGTCCATGTAGTCATTATAGTTAGACCGGTGGTCTGATTCTGTTGAAATTGAAGGGTCCCTTTTCAGACAGCAGATACTAGAACTACATTCAAAATTCTGCTCTTGTTCTGTTCTGTTTGGTGGTTGCAGATATGATTTTATGCAGGGTTTATGCTAATGTTATGTGTTTTAAAATATTGTAATTTTCCTGGAGAATAAAACCCCGGGCAAGTATTTATGTCCAGCAATTCTCTCAGGATGGTATTCAGCCAGGTCGGAAGTGTCTTCAAAGCAGCATTTAGACCATAATGGGATAATGAAACACTCACTGAAACCCAGGCCAGTAAAATTCCTGTAGGCTTAATTCTGACAGGCTCCTTATAAGATGGCCCATCTATTCAACAGTAGGGGGAACTGAAGAGTTAATTTGTATAAGACATGATTTGGCTCAATCCGCCTGTGAAAGAGCTCCAGTCTAGTAGTTGATACATGCAGTTGTGAAAGCAATAAAACCTTCATTTATCGTCAACCACAATCCATTCTTACTCTTGCCTTGGTTTCAACTCTGACGCTGGGAGGGGACCAAGATATTTTTACTGATCAGGATTCTGAACTATTTATATTGTCGTTATGGTTTACTTTTTATAAATGATCTGTACCACAGTGGTTTTGTATTAGCTCTATAAATGTCAACTGTAATTATAAAGAAATATGAGTCAGTGTCTTTTTTTCTCTGTGCTGTATGTGTTCATGTGTGTCTTTTATTTGAAGAACACTTTCCAGAAACTAGCAGTGTCCTTCATTGCTTGTAACTTCAAAGTTGTTTTCCTTGTGGTTTCTCTGAAAACATTTTTCTAAATTTAGTGAATGAGTGATTTCTCCTTCTCACCAATCACCAATCAATTACCCATTTGCCATGCTGATTCCGCTAACATTTGTGCTTATTGTAAGGGAAATTCTCTGTGTTGCTTGTTGAGAGTTGCTAAGTCTCTGAAGAATTACAGACCTTGGTGTGATGAATCAGGTCTCTTTAATACATGCAGCATGGAGGGAAGACTCATGCAGAGTGTTCTCTGCAGATCTCAACAATGTCTTGGCTTTTATACTGTTAGCAGGAAAAGGACAACTGGTTATCACACACACACCTAGTAATCATAAATCTTTCCTTAAAGAACAACCATTTGGGGGAGTTCACTCATCCTGTTTCTTTAGGGTTTATACTATACCATAAACTCCTCAGGTACAGTGAATTGTACCTTAACCTTCCCCCTCTATCCAGTGTCCCTCACTGAATGTCCTTTGATCCTCTTTCTCCCCTCAGTGACAACGGGCCATAAAGAGTTTTACAATTCATAGACTGATTCCCAGGGTTAGTAAGTCATCTAATTTCTACAGGTGCAGAACCACCACAACATGGGTAAAACTTATCAACCTTTTAATCTTAAATTGGCAGGACCAGATTAGCAGCAACAAGTACAGTCACTGGTATTGTGCAGGGAATAAAACATCCAGCAGTCACAGGCAGGTAAAGACTTGGGACATGCAGAATACAAAGTCTTAGAGTCTCTGTAAGTGTTTGGTGTGTCAAACTGGCACACAAACACCAAACACTCAGGCAAACAGTATCCAGGAAATGAAAAGCAAGACTCATAGTCAGGGACAAAAGGCTAAGGTAGTTACCGGTGAACAGGAGAACAGGCAGGGTCGGAAACAGGCAGGGTTGGCAAACAGGAGATCGGTCCAGGAGATTTAACTAGAGAGTCTTGCATTAGAACAATGACAGTCTGGCAAAGAGTGAGTGTGGCAGAGCAGCTTATATACTGCACTGATTGCTAGTCTCAGGTGTGTGATTAGGTGAGCAGACAGGTGGGCACGGCTGAGAGTGGAAAAGTACTGCGGGCACTGGTGAGCAGATGAGAAAACAATGGCAGCTGAATATACTGTGACAGAACCCCCCCCTCCTCCAAAATCAAATGTCCAAAACAGAGCAGGGTGGGTGGAGAGGGTCTGGAGCAGGAAACCTCAAGCAGCTAGCCTGGGGACTAAGCAGGGCAGAGCAGTTAACCTCAGGCGGGTAGCCTGGGGACTAAGCAGCGGCAAAGCAAGTAACCTCAGGCGAACAGCCTGAGCATGGAACCTCTCAGGAAGATGGGCAGGAGTCTGGTGAAGGCAGTGCCTCTCAGGAGGACGGGTAGAAGGTTGATGAAGGCGTAACCCTTTTGAAGAGTGTGAAGACATTGGCAGTGAAGGTGAGACCAATCTGGAGGCCATCGGCGAAGGTGGAATCAGTTGACAAGGGGGAAGCCCCTTGGCGACGGGTAAGCCCCTCGGCAAAGGCGAAGTCCCTCTGGAGGTCTTCAGCGAAGGCAGAATCAGTTGACAAAGGGGAAGCCCCTTGGCAAAGGTGAAGCCAATCTGGATGCCGTCGGTGAAGGCAGAATCCCTCTGGAGGCTGTCAGCAAAGGCAAAGCCCCTCTGGCGGCTGTCGGTGAAGGCGATACCCCTCTGGGGGATGTAGGCAAAGGGGATACCCCTCTGGGGGATGTTGGCAAAGGGGATACCCCTCTGGAGGACGCTGGCGAAGGCTAGCAGACTCATAGACTGGAACTGGCAGGCTGGAGAGACTGTTTCTGAGAAGAGGAACCATCTGAGCCCCAACACTGTTTAAAAAAACTACTGTTTCTAAATAAAAACCAATGAGCATTCTCATCCACCACCCCAATGAAACAGTGTTTCCTGTGTAACATTCCCAGTCCCACATCCCTGCACAAAAACAAAGTTTTATTTGTGGTGTTCATACAAGCATCTGTAATCAAAAAAATGTTTTACAAATGGGCATAAACATGTGCATGTGAGAGAACTGTGACAAAGATTAATGTTGCTTGCTCTTGCTCCCTCCCTGCCCTTATCTGCCCTGCTGCTGCTGCTCTTTGTCTTGTGCTCTCTGTGTCTGATCTATTGGAGCCTCTCTCTGCATTCTCTTCGAAAACCCAAAATCATGGATTTGATCAGCTGGTCTCTCAATGCAATCGACCAAATTTTCTTGACAAAGAGACTGGGTCAAGGTGAGCCCTCCTGCCCTGACGGAACGTTTGCAGCAGGATACACGATGGACTCCTGGGAGAGGTGGAGGATCGTGTGCCTGTTGATCCTTTCCGTTGAGGATGTTGAAGATGTCTACACATTTGGATTTATGATAACAGGCTTTCTGCTGTCTGGAGTTAGCAGCTTCCTGATTTATCGCAAAGTTCGGAAGTTGATGGCAGGACACTTGGCTGCCCATCATGGTTGAGGGAATGTGCAGGGCTGTCAACACTCAGACTCAAGCAATAAGTGAGAACGGTCGCAAACTGGATGCGATTCTTGATCAAAATCGTAGGCTGGATGAGAATTCTGAACTCATTCAAAGGGTGGATTCCAACTTGGAGAAGTTGTCAGCTCGGCTTGGATCAAATTGACCACCGAATTTGGATATATTTGAATTACAGCCACTGGGAGACTCAGAAAGACTCAAGGCAGACGAAAATTGCAGTGTTGGCCTAACCTAAACAAATTGTTATCTTCATTGGCTCCCTGAGATAACCTTCTGTCCCTGTACTCCCCATGTTATATGTCATTGTTCTTTTCATGTTTCTTGGACGGGATGTAACTGAAATGAAATTTCCCCTCTGGGAGACTAATAAAGGCTTTCTGATTCTGATTCTGATTCTGATATACAACCACAGAAAAAGTGTCCACTCAGGTGATAAGCAAAATTAGATTTATTTCTTTGCAAAGCAGGTGTCACTAAGCTTCAGTGGTTCAGGAAGGCTCAGTTTGTCATCAATAAGGGTCAGCAACGGAAGATCAGTCCATGAGATTTAGCTGGAGAGTCTTGCATTAGAACAATAGCAGTCTGGCAAAGGGTGTGGCAGAGCAGCTTATATACTGCACTGATTGCTATGAGTCTATGAGGAGTGCAGGTGGGCCACGAGAATAACGCCTTGGCTATGCAATTTTCTTTAATCATCTACTCTTTTGCATGTCACAGGAACAAATTGCATCTGCCAAGGGAGGTCGTCGATGTGGTAGCGTGCATTGTGGCCTCCAATGCGCACCCTGGCTGCACTCTCCTGGTGACAAATGTGTATGCCAATTTCCCCGAGTTGGCACATGACTCATTCATCCTGGTGAATTCTAGCATCCCTACAGTCTTTCAGGGGGACACCCCTCTAGATGGGCGGTTGCTCGGTGATAACGGCTATCCACTGAAAACGTGGTTGATGACACCGTATATCACACCTTCAACAAGACGGCAGCGTGGTTTTAACAGTGTTTTCAGCAGTGCTTGGTCAGTCATCGAACGCACATTTGGGGTTCTCAAAATGCGTTTTAGATGTCTGGATCGGACACACAGCCCCCAGAATGTTGGTGCATTCTTTATGGCATGTTGCGTTTTACACAACATGGCTGTACGACGTGGATGTCACTATGAACTCACGGAGGACACATCAAGGGAATTAAGATGGAGAGAGGCCGAACTGCATGTGCCGTGTCAACTGGGAGAGCAGCAGAGTGCAAGGGAGAGGAGGGACCGCCTCACTGCCCAGCTTTGTCATTGAGTATTTGCGGTTACATCAGTTCAAAAAACATCTGACAACCAATAACTTTCCACACTAAACAGATAGACAGCATTGAAATAAATTTTGCGAGGCCGTACATACAGCCACTGCGAGCCTGGACCTCCCGGACCAGAGCGCCAGTCTCCTCCTGGCAGAAAATATCCATCCATCCATCCATTATCTGTACCACCTATCCCTTTCGGTGTTGCGGAGGGCTGGAGCCTATCCCAGCTACAATGGGCGGGGTACACCCTGAACCGGTCGCCAGCCGATTGCAGGGCCACATGCAAGGACAAACAAACATTCACACTCACACCTACGGACAATTTTAGAGTCATCAATTAACCTAATGAGCATGTTTTTGGTCTGTGGGAGGAAGCCGGAGTACCCGGAGAGAACCCACGCATGCACGGGAAGAACATGCAAACTTCACACAGAAAGGCCCCGCCTGACCTGGGGATTGAACCGGCAACCTTCTTGCTGTGAGGCACGCGCACTACCTGCTGCGCCAGCGTGCAGCCCTGCAGAAAATATCAAATGGCGCATTTCCATTACACAGTTCCAGCTCTACTCGACCCGGTTCTACTCTACTCTACTTGGTTTGGTTGAGTTACCATTACAATTGAGTACTTCATCGTACCTCCTTAACGTAGGCGGGGTCGTCATACCACGGCTGCGTGAAACTGCCATGACGTCAATTTTACGCGACACAAACAGAGCCGACAAACAATGGAGGACATCGAGGCGATGTTGTATTTGCTGCTCGGTTTGTGGCTTTTTAGTCTGGACCTCGTCGACGGACCACGGTGATATTTTACGAGCAGCCATTTCCCTTGAGTGAGAATAAAGAATAAAGTCAGCGGTTGCTGTTGCCCGGCGTTACAATGGAGGGGGCGGGATTGTTTTTCCGGTGTTGGACGTCGCAGACCAGTGACGACACTCTCCGGCCAATCAGTGGCCAACAGGCTGTTGACATCACAGATAGAGTATGGCTTCTACTAGCTTGGAACCTCGCCAGAGCAGGTACTAAAAATAGTATCGGGTACCAGGTACTATCCCTAATGGAAACACAAAACAACCGGGTAGAGTAAAGTCGAGTCGAGCCGCACTAGTGGAAATGTGGCAAAAGTCTGCGCCGCCACACCCCATCGGTAAAGCGGACTTGACCTTGTGCCGCACCTCCCCCGCGCTGGCAGTGAAAACAAAAATAGAGCCCCTCATCTCAACAACAACAACAACAACAACAACAACAACAACAACAACAACAACAACAACAATATCCTCCTCAGGATCATCTAATAAATTAGCTGAGTGATTCTCCAACAAGTTAAGTTACCTCCTGTACTTTGGCCAGTATGTTGCTGTCAGCTCCACTCTGGGGACAGAGCAGAGTGAAGGTAGACTTTGATTTTGTTTCCCACAACCATCTCTTTCCTTTGGTTTCTTCTCCTCTCTTTTCACTCAGGCTTCTCCCTGATGGACCATCAACCATCCTGGGACTTCTCTATCACCTGGCTGTTGATGTTGGTAGTTGCTATAGGAGATTAAGGTAATTTCTTCTCTGAGCTATAGTTAAGTCACATATGAACACACAAACATGACATACTATATGTTTGGATTCAGTATGACTTGCACGTTCAAATGTCCACCACAAATAGATGTCCAGAAATCCTTTTAGAAAAACAAAAAACAAAAAACATTCTCTTTACAAGTCCAGAACTTACCTGAGAATCATCAAGTTTTCTTCAGTGTCAGAGTAATTCAGTGACATTTGTGTGTACTGTACATCGATGGGCACATTGTAAACAAGAACTGCTAATAACTCTTTTGGCATACTTTTTTTTAGTGGTGCCAGTTTGTGAATTAGTCCGAAAAATCTGGGCCACACAGTGACTTTGAAAACCCCTGCTCAAGATCTGGGCCCGTATTTACAAAGCTTCTTAGAGTCCTCTAAGAGAGCTCCTCACTTAGCCTTAAAATTCCTAGCAAGGAATCTTAGCTTAAGAGTGATTCTCTGAGCAAGGAGGGTACAGAAACTTTTACCTTAGTGAGGAGGTGTGCTTGGCAATGTTGCTAGGCATGATACAGTCTTCTAAAAGCTGTGATTGGTTGTTACAAAAAGGGTGAAAGATTAAAAAAAAAAGAAAAGAAAAAAAAAGTAATGAATGGACAGTAAAATCAACCGATCATATAACTTGGACTGTATTAAGAAATGCGTAATCGTGACATTAATTTTATGTCACGATTTTATGTAACTCAGCAAAATTAAATTAATTGTGACGCAGCTTCAAAATGTTTGAACATAGGCTACTGTTAGCCTAATTCTTTTGTTGGAAGCCCAAGAACGGTCCGAAGCAATTTTCAGTTCACAGTCAAAGTATTTATTGAGGTCACATATAAAGCAATGCAGCGCTGGTCTCAGACTGACAGAGGTCCCACAAGATCTCCGCCAGGATGAGCACAGATTTCACACAGAAGTTCACATTTATCTTATTGGGTTTGACCAAACCCCGTACAATAAACAGACATGCGTTACAGAATGTAATTGGCCGTTTTCCAAGTAGTGGGCGTACCATGCTTTGTTCGTGCCTTATCCTTGACATGTAATAAACAATCTGTGTGTGTTGTTTAAGCGTGTATCTAAATGCAAGAGACGTCACTAACAGACAAGAGAGGAGAAAAGTGTCATCTGGCCTTCTGTTATCAAAACACGCTGTTATCTTACAACTCGAGGCTATGAAGGACATTCGTTCCAGAACATACAAGTGCAATAAAGATCATGGGATGAGCACACATGAGATCACTTTAAAGGACCAAACTGTTACAGTACCTCATTCACATGCTGATTATATTGATTTGCTTATTGTTATGTTTACTGTCCATGCTGTTAATTTTACTACTTAATGTATTTGATATGAATGGTGGACACAGACTCAGCTGTCAGCAATTCCTGTATTTGCTGGCGTCCTTATAAAAAGCGGTTTGATTTGGCAGAATGACCAAACAATGAACGAAATGGATAAAAAGAAAACAAGAAAGCCAAAATGGACACAAAAGCAGTGCCTGCAGTTGGCACAGCTCGTGGATGAAAATGAAACAGTATTAAGAGGGAAATTGGGTGCCGGGATCACAGCCCAAAGGAAGAGGCAGACTTGGGAGAGCATTGCCCAGCAGATCAATGCGTTGTTCCCTCTCCTTTTACGCACGAGCGATGAGTGTGAGAAGCGCTGGTACGTGCTGCAATCCCTGTCTGTTTAAGACATACATAGGGTTCTTAAACGTCCTCCTCCCTCCTCCTAACAGTTTTTCACCTTAGGAGTTTTCTTAAGGCCTAAGACGCTTTGTGAATAACTTTTATCTTACCAAGGGAAAATTCGAAGAAAAATCTTGAAAAAATCTTCTAAGAATGACGTCACTATTTTTAGCCTTAGGATGCTTTGTGAATACGGGCCCAGGTCTATATCTTGTCCTTTTATTAAACAAACTAAATAGCCTTAAGTTATTTATCTACAGGACGGCATGTCATGTCTGTCACTACATGGTCGCACATTTACAATTCTCCTTTGCTCCCCGGATCGGTGCGTGCGCGCGCGCAGGGACTCTCTCTCACTCACTCTCACACACACACACACACACACACACACACACACACACACACACACACACACACACACACACATATGTGCGCACCCACCCACCAGCAGGCAGAGAGCGCTTTTTCACTGAGTACATGAGGTCCATGATTTGATTTTATTTTCTATATAGTGCCAGATCACAACATAAGTCATTTGGGAATACCTTTCCTATAGAACAGGTCTATACCTTGTCCCTTTATTAAACAAACTCAATAGCATTATCTTATTTATCTCATAGGGCATGTCATTTCTGTCTCTACATGGTTGCACGTTTAATTCAATTTTTCAATTTTATTTGTATGGCGCCAAATCACAAGAGAAGTTGTCTCAGGACACTTTCCATACAGAGCTTTCCAGGCCGAGCTCTTTTATCTACAGTAACCTAACAATTCCCCCATGAGCAAGCACTTGGCGACAGCGGCAAGGAAAAACTTCCTTTTAACAGGCAGAAACCTCAGGCAGAACCAGACTCTGAGTGGGCAGCCATCTGCCTCAACCGATTGAGTCAGAGGGAGAGCAAGAGAGAGAGAGTGGGACAGACAGAGAGAGACAGACAGAAATGCAGTCAGAGAGAGAGAGAGAGAGAGAGAGAGAGACAGAGAGAGAGACAGACATGCAGTCACAGTAACAGTGACAGTGGATGTATTAACAGTAGTAGCAGTTGCAGTGGATGTCAGGCAGGGCCAAGGCAGGAGACGCAGCTGCAATCCACAATCCAGATTCAGCCACTGTTCATGGGAACCTGCAAGACGACCAAGCACAGAGACTCCGGGGAAGGAGCTAAGTTAGTAACACGCCGTGTTAGGACATGAAAGCGTGCAGATGGAGAGGGACAGAAGGACAGAGGAGCTCGGTGTATCTTTGGGGGTCCCCCGACAATCTAATCCTATAGCAGCATAACTAGGGGCTGGTCCAAGGCAAGCCTGAGCCAGCCCTAACTATAAGCTTTGTCAAAGAGGAAAGCTTTAAGCCTACTCTTAAATGTAGAGACAGTGTCTGCCTCCCGGACAAAGACTGGAAGATGGTTCCACAGGAGAGGAGTGACAGCTAAATGCTCTGCCTCCTGTTCTGCTTTTTGAGACTTTAGGAACCATAAGTAGGCCTAGGACTTATGAATCTGTAAGGCCCATAAGAAATGGCCTTACAGATACAGAGAGCATTAAGAGTGCATAATAAATTTACCTGCCTCTACCATGTAGAGACAGACATGACATGCCGTCCTGTAAAGATAAATAACTTAAGGCTATTTAGTTTGTTTAATAATAGGACAAGAATTCCTCGAAATCTAAGACATTAGCCTCTTGTGTCCAGGTGGGCGAGGGCTGAGTGAAGAACAGAGGAGACTGCATCAACAGTGGACCGGTTGGCCTGTAATGCAAACTGAAATGGGTCCAGGAGAGGGGGGAGGCTGGATCTTATTTGTTGCATGGCGAAACTTTCGAAGCACTTCATGATGGTGGAGGTCAGTGCAACAGAGCAGTAGAATTTCAGCACCCATGTAACTATTAGCATTTGAGTCTGAGCTCAAAAGAGCAGTCACAAAAATGAATTAAATCACTTTTGACATGCTAAACATTAAACACACCGATGAGAAAGTTGTTTTTCTCTTCTTGGCACTAGATTCACTGCAGACACACAGCAGCTGACAAAAAGAGACAGAGACAAACTTTCTTGTCATTCAGTAAACAGCAGGTGTACATGGAATGAAACTTCAATTGCAGCAGGCTCAGCACAGGGTAGAAAAAAAAAAGTGTGTGTGTGTACATATATGTATATATATGTACAGTATATGTATGTGTATAAATTAACAGTAGGTGGTGAAAATATTTACAATTATTGTAAAGAATGTTAAACTAAACAGCAGAATAATTTTGTAAAAATCAACAGTGTGTATAATAAACAGTAGAACATAGGTTAAGTTAAGGAATAGCAGCAGGGATATGCGGTAAGTGAAAAACAGTGAAAAACAAGCAGCACAAATATACAATTAAGTAATTTCAAAGTGCATAAGAGAAGAATGACCTGAGGTGACAACAGTGGTGCAAAGATGCTCATTTAGAGTTCAGCAGTCTGATGGCCCAAGGGAAAAAGCTGTTGCAGAACCTGGTGATCCTGCAACGAATGCTGCAGAACCTCTTTCCAGAAGCCAGCAGGGAGAACAGACCACGGTGGGGATGTCAAGAGTCCCTGATAATGTTAACAGCACGGGACATGCAACATTTAGGCAGTGCAAAAAGAGGAGATAAATATAGAGAAACATTAGCTTTTGTAGCTGGTAATTAGCCTTTTCAGCCACTGTCAGTATTCAATACAAACAAATTATTAGACTGTAAACCATTAATCAAACAAGTAACTAAGCTGTCAGACAACTCTGCCATACTTAAGCAGTTACCTAGTGTTTCTATGGTTTTGACAAAACGTTAAAAAAAAAAAAAGTGTGTGTGTGTGTGTGTGTGTGTGTGTGTGTGTGTGTGTGTGTGTGTGTGTGTATTTGAATTCCCCGTGGTCTCTGGGGAAAACATTCCAATCTCCCTTCAAGAAATTTGATGTATTAACAATTCCTTATGTGTCCACAAAAACACATCACTCCAGAAACACAAGATAAAAGGTATTATATATCAGCAGTCTTCTTGTCAATTTGGCATCAAAACAATCCACAAAGATAAACTGTAGTTCCATACAAACAGATTTTTTTCAACTTGTCACCATATTTTTTCATGATCAAAATATGAATTTCAGACAGCGTCTGTGTCCGGGGATCAGACTGTCAGGGAGGACACCATGGGGCGGACTCAGCTTACTTGATCATACCTGTGGCTGCATCGGATGGAACAGATGAGCTTCATGAGATCTCTACAATATACACGTTCTACAGTGGTATCACACACACACTAGCACACAAGAGCACATGTTCTTGAATACATCTTCCGATGCAACTGAACTCATCATCAGTAATGTAACCTGGTGTCATCGGGTGTTTCGGGTCTTTCAACATTATACACCCTCTTCCAGGCGACCTCACCACGGTTGATCAAACTGTGGTGTGTGTTCAGATGGCATTCGCTTGTCCCCATGGACCTTCTCTCCGGATTCAGAGCCATCTCGAGGCTTTCTCAGCTGCTTCGGTGATGTTCTTGATGGCTCTGCTCCTTGGTGTTCCTGTGATGCCCAGTACACTGAGAGCTTTGTGGAGTGAGTGGTCCACAAATCCCCTACAGCCTACCTCAATGGGCATGCACCTCGCCTTCCAGCCCTGCTGCCGACAGTTGATGACCAGCTGTTCATATTTGGTCCTCTTCCTTTCATGAGCCTCCCCCAAGCGGTCCTCCCATGGCACCGTCAGCTCCATGATGATGATGTTCTTGGTGCTCTCTGAGACGAGAAGTATATCTGGCCTCAGGGTGGTGCTGACAATGTGCTGCGGGAATCTCAGCTGCTTCTTCAAGTCCACTGTGAGCTGCCAATCTGGCGCCGTTGCCAAGATCCCTGCTGTCGCCTTCTTGTGACCTGCCCTCGGCTGCGCTCCTACCTTGACAAAAGCAATTGTGCTGGTGGTATTGTGCACTCGGCTGCAGCTGCTGATCCCCTTGCTGATAGCTTCTGCAATCGGTTTCAGCACCTGGTTATGGCGCCAGGTGTATCGGCCCTCGTTGAGAGCTTTTGGGCAGGAGCTCATTATATGTTCCGATGTTCCCCGTGCTGAGCACAGTGGGCAATTCGGGGTCTCGACCCTCCCCCAGGTGTACAGGTTCACCGGGCTAGGCAGGACAACGTACACTGCCCGGATCAGGAAGGTGATGCGATGTGGTTCAGCCTGCCAGAAGTCCGTCCATGTGACTTTCCGCTCCACGGCCTGCTCCCACCTTGTCTAGGCCCCTTGTTGCCTCAACCCAGCCCCTCTGCTAGATCTTCCTTCCTCCACTGCAGCCCTCACCTCCTCCTGAATCCACCTCCGCTTCTCCTTCCCTGTGCTCTCCTTCTGCCGAGATGTTGGGAACAGTCCCAAGCCTGCTCTACCATGGGCCACCACGCCCACCAAATCTTTGCGGCGCAGCCGGGACTCAGCATCCAGCACCGCAGCCTGGGCACTCCACTTCCTTCCTGTATTCACCACCACTCCAGCCTGGGCCACCTTTGGGTCTCTTGAGTCTCTGTACATCAGCACCTCTTGTGTCCGTGTGACCTTGAACTCTTCTTCCAGAGACTTCAGTGGCAACCGAAGCTTTGTGTTGTTGCCATAAAGGGGTTGCTGCTGAGGCATTTAGGCAAGCCCAACCATCTCCTGAGACAGCTGCTGACCTTTCTCTCCAAGTTCTCCACGGTGGACATGGAGACCTCGTAGACAAGTAGTGGCCATAGTATCCTTGACAGGATACCATACTGGTATATCCACGCTTGCACGCTTGCTAAACTTGCCTGGGAGTCCAGATTTGTCGATTGATTTTAGCCAGCTGTCCAGCTCCTTGCTGGTGGATTGAATAGATGAGGTGTCCCTGAGGCTGCTATCGAACACCTTGCCCAAGCTCTTCACTGGCTTCTTAGAGATGGTTGGTATTCGCTGACCTTCGATGTTGAATCAGAACCTGTCTGTGACCTTGCCCTTCTTCACCACTAGTGATCTAGACTTGGCTGGTTTGAAGCTCATACGAGCCCACTGGATCAGCTTCTCCAGCCCTTGCAGGATCCATCTGCTTCCTGGCACAGACTCCGTGGTGACTGTCAGGTCATCCATAAAGGCCCTGATCCAAGGCTGGCGTATCCCTGATTGGGTTCGGGGGCCCCAGCACTCTGGCTCAGCTGACTTCACAATCATGTTCATTGCCAGGGCGAACAAGATTACCAAGATGGTGCAGCCTGTGATTATCCCAACCTCCAGCTTGTGCCACTCTGATGTTACTCCTCCTGCTGCAACTCTCATCCTGAACTGGTCATAATAATCCAGGATCAGGCCTGCAACACGGTGTGGCACATGGTGTTTGGTCATGGTGGTCTTGACCAGTTTGTGGGGTATGGAGCCATACGTAGTGGCTAGGCCTAACCACAGCACTGTGAGGTCTCCCTTGTTCTCACCGGCTCCCCGGATGAGCTGTGTCACCACTCCAGTGTGTTCTAGGCACCCCGGCACTCCAGATATCCCTCCCTTTTGCACAGATGTATCTATGTAGTTGTTTTTGGAGAGGAAGTCGGACAGCCTTGCTACTACACTGAAGAAGATCTTTCCTTCCACGCACAGCAGTGAAATCATTCTGAACTGGTCGATCTCCTTTAATCCTCCTCTTTAGGGATCCAGACTCCTTTAGCACATCTCCACTGCTGTGCCACCTTCCCTCTCCTCCAGATGACTCTAAGGATCTTCCAGAGTCGCTTGAGCAGCAACGGGCAGTGCTTGTAGGCCTTGTAAGGAACACAACTTGGTCCAGGGACTGAGCTAGATCTTGCCTTCCTCACAATCTCCTGGACTTCCTTCAGAAGTGGTTCCCTGGTGTCAAAGTCCTCGACGGGAGGTGGTGGGTCTAAAAAGGATATCACACTGGCCGAGCTCCATCTGTCTGTTGGGGTCACTGTAAGTGTCCTGAAGATGCCGATCCAATTCCTCCTTAGTGCAGGCTAGGTTGCCACCTTGTTTCTGCCCTAACAGTGATTTGGTGAAGCCAAATGGATTGGCTATGAATGCAGCCCGCTTCCTAGCTCTCTCCTTCCGGTGCCTTCGATGCCATTCTGCTCTGCGCAGGGTCATCAGCCTCTTCCTCAAGATATCCCGCAACTCTGCTAAGGGGGGCCCCTGCTCCTCGTTAGCTTCCTTGTGCTGCCTCTTGAGGGACTTCAGCTCCTGACGGATCTTGTGGATCTTCACTGCCCTCTGGTTCGCAGTGTATGGTCTCTGTGCAGGTCTTTCCTCCTCTGCACCAAACCTCTCCAGAGCAAGACTGATGATGATAGTCGTCATTGCCTGCAGCCTTTTATCCATATCTCCCTTCACAGACGCTTCAAGCACCTTGTCGACATCCTCGTCAAACTGCTACCAAACTGTTGTCTTGCAGGCTTGTGGCCACTTGATTCAAACCTTCCCATGGGAGAGATTTGGAAGAGCCAGTTGCGCCACACAGAGGCTCTGGGCTCTAGGGGTTGCTTCCTGGCCCGGCTCCTCCTGCGTCTCATCAGATGTGACATCTGTGCACTGTGGTACATTGGCTCTCTCCAAACACCTTATCCTGGCCTGGTGAATCTTGAGGCCTCAGCTGTTTTTGCAGATTTTCCCGCATCTGCAAGTCGCGGTCGTAGTCGTTTCTCCGGTGTCGTTTGTCGTTGCCGTTTGGTCCGTCAGATTGGGGATCTCATCCTCTTCCCCTCTCAGGCTCCCCTGGGGGTGTTTTTCCATAGGTCGATCTGTAGCTTGATAATGGGATTCCTCCTCACGGAAGAAGCGGTCCAAACATCCATCCATCCATTTTCTATACCGCCTACCTTTTCGGGGTTGCGGGGGGGCTGGAGCCTATCCCAGCTGTCAACAGGCGAGAGGCGGGGTACACCCTGGACCAGTTGCCAGTCGATTGCAGGGCAACTTACAAGACAAACAACCATTCACACTCTCACCGTCTCTCCGCTTGAAGTCACCATTCTTGCCTGTGTAACAAAGTCCCACCCACAGCCCTCACTGATCGGCTACATGGCACAAGTGAGTCAGTGACAGCCAATCAATGCTGAAGCCTCTACATGCAGTGCCACAGACACGGAGAAGCAGATGACTGCTCCGGTGATCCAGCAGAGGCAAGGCAACAGAGTCAGTCGAAGTGGCAATAAAAACCCTCTATGATGAAGTTTTTAAAATACTACAACCTTATGATCAATTTCAGTGATAACATGCAAGCCCAGAGTTGACATTTCACCGACCTGCTTGTCTAATCACATCAAGCATACGACAGAAAAAAAAAAAGAAAAAAAAAAAAGACGTAACCAAGTGAACATGACCTGAAGCTCCTTACTTAATAAAAAAAAGACATAACGACATACCGGTAGGTAGACTATAGCAAGTATAAGGGAGGAAAACCTGCTGAATTTCGCTGTTTGGCTGTGGAGATGAAACTGTTCACAACTCTTATACCATGGTCTGGGTGAATACTCGATTCTGAATGGCTGCAGGGTGTCAGTTAAAAAGTGTTGTAGGACACCTATAAAAAAGTTCCGGTCAAATAGCCTGATTGTTCTAAATTATTGCGCTGGCTTATTTCTAAAAACGATTTAGGATAGACTTACTTGCTTGATACACATTTAATGATCAGAATGAATGGTGGATAATATTTCTTGCAATAAAAATGATTTAGGAAACTATCTGTGGACTTTGATTCTTTGAAACAAAATCTCGCACAATCCTCTGGACCAGGGGTGGGCAATTATTTTTTACATGGGGCCACATGAGAACAACAAAATATTATGGAGGGCCGGACCGAAAGGAACTAAAGTCTGCATAAAATTAATTGTGTTTCTTTATATAAAGCAGTAAATAGCATTGTTTTGATAAGTTGGTAAGACTGGTCAGAGTATATGTTATAATTCAGCAATGAAAAAGAGAGGTTCAGTAAGATACATCATATTAGAAAATAATGATGCCTACATTTGTAGTTAAATCACATTCATTCTCATCACTCATTCTGTGTTTTTCAGTTTTTTTTTCTTGTTCAGTGAGAGAAATCTAGTCTTTGTTGGTCTTTAACAAGTGCATCAAAGTCAGGTTGAATGTCTGAGGTGGAGATGCGAAGCACAGCTCACAGCTCACAGCTTCACATATGTAGGTAGAGCCAAAGAGAACAAACATCTTCTGAGCATGTCTCCTCATGTTTGGAAACTTATGTTGCTCAAGAGAAGAGTAGAATTTCAGCAGTGGTTGTGAGTTAAAGTGCTCTGCCAGTAGTGCATCAGACTGCAGGTCAATGAGTTCCAGCTGGACATCACTAGTTGCATCATCCACATAGCAGGTAAATGGAGAGGAAATCAAGTGCATTTCACTCTCCATTGTTCTGAGATCTTTAAATCACCTTGAAAACTCACCATGCAGTGCTCCTAACAGAGATGAGCACCTGCAGAGGTTATCATCTGATGGTGTGACCTCTTTCAGGGTTTACATGTGAGTGAGATTGTTGCTCTCCCGTTGCCTCGAAAGAAACTGTAACTTCGTCATGAAAGCCTTCATCAGGTTGTGCATTTCATGGACGAAAAGGCCCTTGCCTTGCAGTTTGGTGTTCAGTGCAGTCATCAGTGCAGTCACATCAGCAAATGGAAAACAGCAAATGCAAAATCTGCCATCAACTTCTCATCTGAGAGCTCTGGGACGTCTTTGCCTTTCTTCTCACAAAACTCTTGGATCTCTGCTTTCAGATCCCAGAATCTTTTTAGCACTTCGCCCAGGCTGAGCCATCAGACAGCTGTAGGATAGCTGATGTCAGTCTCGTGCTCCTCTAAAAGTGCAACAAACTGCCTGTGATTCAATGTTCGTGCCCTGATGAAATTTACTATTTTAGTTACAACATCAATCACTTTGTCAATTTTAAGCACTGACTTGCACAACACATGCTGATGTAAAATACAATGCAAAAATACCACTTTCTGATCTGCGTTGATTTCAGTCACTTCATCTTGCATACGTTTCAACAGCCCAACTTTTTTCCCTGTTAGATTTGGACAACAGTCCATTGTGACACCCTTCAGTCTGTCCCATTTCAGTCCCAGTGTGTCCATGCATGCATTTACCCCAGTGAACAGATTGCTCCCCGTCGTTATACCTTTCATTGAGCACATTGCTGCCAGCTCCTCCGTAATCTTGAAGTATATTTTCCCACGGACGAATACAAGTAACTGGGCTGTGTCATGGACATAACAGCTCTATTCAAAGCCAAGGAGAAAAAGTAAAAATTTGCAACTTCATGTTGCAGCTGAAGCTTCAAATTTCCCGCAATGTCTTCGATCCTTCTTGCCACGGTGCGCCTGGACAGCGGGACTTGCTCAAATGCTGTTTTTTTTCAGGACATTAGTGCTGCAGAGTCCACCAAGCACTCTTTTACAAACTCTCCCTCTGAGAATGGCTTACTGTTTTTAGCGATTTTGTGGGATATTACAAAGCTGGTCCTGGTTGCTGCATCCCTGGATGTGTAAAGCTTGGTAAAAAAAATAAAAAAAACCCTTGTTGCTTTTGTAGCTTAGCTACCAAATCCTCCGATATCCGTGCCATTTCAGCATCATTCAAGTTTTTATATTTCTCCAAATGTTTTATATTGTAATGTTGACTCAAATTGTAATCCTTGAACACAGCAATCTGGTCTCCGCAAACCAAACACACTGCTTTACCTCTGACTTCAGTAAATAAATACTTAGCAGTCCATGTCTTCTTGAAAACCCTGCATTCAGCATCTACCTTTATTTTTTTAGTCAACATTTTGGGGGTGAAAGTCATCTTGACGCCTGTAACCTGCTTGCAACAACATCAATTCAGTAACATGCATCACTTACATACCTTACGTACCTATGTGCGACGTAAAAAAACACAACTTCACAATAAAAGCAATGCACATTCAATCCATGCATTAGGTAAAATAAGAAAATACATTTATTTTGTAATTTCTTATAAACCTTACGCAGGCTGGTCAGAGTCAACCAAAGGGCCGCATGCGGCCCGCGGGCCATAAAATGCCCAGGTCTGCTCTGGACACACACAAGCAGTAAGAGGTGCACTTGCCCTCTGAAATGATACTTTGTATCACGTAACATAACGTTAAGCAATCAATTAAGCAACCGGTTCACGCCTCCGCGTCGTCCATTCATTTCTGATAATGGACACCTCGTCAAAGATATGAAAACTGTGGTGCTGGCATGTCTCCTGCTAGTGAATTGGGAGTACTAACCCAAATTTCAGAACAGTTCTGTTCAGTTTATTTTGTTGATGTTTCAAAAATTCAGGGAGCTATTTTATTTATTTATTTATTTATTTATTTATTTATTTATTTATTCATTCATTCATTCATTCATTCATTCATTCATTCATTCATTCATTTATTCATTTGAGAGAGTTTTAAGAAATGTTGCTGGAAGGCCCCTGCACTTTTTGTTTTAAAAATAATTAAATTTACAGGCATTTCAATGAAGATTTTGTGTTTGTGTTATTTTACAAAAAATTAAGGTCTTTTTTTTCAATGTACACAAAACAAACAAACAAACAAACAGTATACTGTATTCATTCTAATCCCAGGTGTGTTACTCTAAATTTTGACACCAAAATTTAAATTTTCGCTGCAAACGAATATCGGTTCTAATTATCGGTTATCGGTTTCACTTGATTATTAATAATCGGTATCGGTTTCGGCCCTGAAAAATCCATATCGGTCGATCTCTAGTATGGTATGGTACTGTAACATGATTTCCACATGTGCTCCATATGTTGCAACATGGTAAAGTGCTATATGCGCTCCACATGTTACCACATATTAACAACATGTGGAAACACATTTTCCAATTGTGCTCTATATGGTACCACATGTTACAACATGTCACATGTTCGAACAGGACACTCAGTGTGCCTCTGTGGGAAAATCACCTTTAAAGTATTAGTCAGCAGCTCATCACGCATCAGCGCGTTCGGCACATGTAATGGTCACTCACACTGACTGTATGTATAAAGGTAAAACAGGGATGCAAACTAATCAATTAATGTCGCTGTGCCAACCAGAAACATCCGTGGCATCCTACAGAGCATATATACTGCATCTATCTCAGAGCACTCAAGAGACAGAGAGAGACAGACACATGGAAAAAATGTAAGTGATGATCGTTGTCCGCTATTACCCACGTCATTTCATTCCAAACACAAATGTAATAGTAATGTAATGGTAATAATAGTAATAATAGTAATGCTTAACGTTATATACAAAGATGGAGTACATCATTGCTTTGAGGAGGAGGAGGAGGCCGAGGATTTACCATCTAAGGATCTCATATTAGACATGAGTGATGTCAGTCTCTTCCTGGGAGAAGTCTGGGCGTCGCACACTTTCCTGTACGGGCTCAGTCATCCTCGAAACGTGCCATGCGCCTTGCCAGCAGCATTTTTAAAGATGAGGCGAGGACTTGGTGTGATTGGTGAAAATTTGACTCAACTGTGTCAAACCCACTCCACGCCTTCTCCCCTCCCTCCTTCTGAGTTGCGCCACTGGGTGGGACTGAGATGAGAAGGGGGAGTAGCCACACTCCCGCCACACCCCAGCGGATTCCGGGCGGAATCGAAAATAGAGCCCAAGATGTCTGGCTGTAGAACATTTTCTCACATTCCTTCAGGGGAGCAAGAGACACAGACACCTCAACATCAAAGGTTGCCTTTTGCTCATGATGTTTCTCATGGAGATGCTAATTCTTTCCTGATAGTCCATGGGAGATACGGACAATAAAACTGTCTGGGTGAGGGGTGCCAGGTCCCAGAGGAACTTACAAAATCAGATAATGCTGATGGGTTGTAATTAGACATTCCTGAAGCAAACTGTTTTGTATGTGTGTGTGCCTTCTTTCGAATACACCAGGATAACTGAATCTCTATGTTTGATTTAACTTTGGATTTTCTTACAGTGTTTCTAGCTTGTAAAATGACAACGCTGTGATTTTAACTTTCCTACAAAGTTTGTCTGAGTTTCTACCATGAAACCATGCTGCCATCTAGAGGTTTGTAGCAGTTAGCTACACACAATAGTGTGTGGGGCAAATATAGCCTGCCTTTCTTTATTTCTTTGTTAGGTTGTGTTAGTTATACCCTGAGTCATCATATATATTAGGATGAGTATTAGAAATTGTTATCATGATTATTGTTGAATGTCGGCATCTACTCATAAGAATTGTCTAATGCATGTTGTGAACAATGTTAGAATGCCATTGAAAGTTAATCATTCAAAATATATGTGATTGACCATAGTGAGAAGCAGATCAGCCCCTCGTATGAATTATTAATTAATTCCCACTCTATAAGGTGAAATCACGTCGCACCGCCACGAACCATCCCACATGCGCAACGGCCTATTGATTAGACACATTCTGGAGCAGTTAATACCGTCTGCAGCATGCAGCGGACGCTCAGATTTTGCCTTCTTCTAGTATAGCTCTCTTCTCAGGTTGCTTCGTTTTGAGTCTTAATTTTTCCATTCCTCTTGCAGTTGTTTTCCGCTGAGTTGGAGAACAGGTACGACATCCTGAGCCTGCAAGATTTCCCTCCCATGGGAGCGTGTTCCAGCTCGCCTCCGGGACCTGTCCACCCAGCTGGTCGTGGCTCTCGCCAGCACAGCAGCCGGGATCCGCGTGTCCAGCCTGGCCCCTCTTCTCCATCTCGGCCAGGAGCAACCGCGGGCCGGCGCCACCAACCCTGGGTCTCGCCCCGCCATCGGCGCACCTCCAGGCAGCCCGTGGAGCAGCGCAACCCCTCTGTGCTGGTCGTCGGAACCTCGATGGTCAGACACGTGTCGGTACGTGATGGTCGGACCTTCTGCCGCCCCGGAGCCCGCGTCAAGGAGCTTGAGTCCTCTGCCCTCCAGCTGTGTGCTCAGCACAGCTCAGCCTCCATGCTGGTCCTGGAGGCCGGCATCAATGATCTCAGAGACCAGAAATCCGAGATCCTCAAGCGGGATTTCAGGTCCATGGTGGACCGCATGCTGGACACAGGGAAGCGACTGGTTATTTCCGGCCCGCTTCCCCCGCCACGCTATGGTGACGTCACCACCAGTCGCCTCCGCCAGCTGCACCTGTGGCTAAAGGGATTCTGCCTGGGAAAAAGTATTCCATATGTGGATAATTTTATCGCTTTTTTAAACAGACCCCACCTTTTTAAAATAGACGGCCTACACCCAAACCAGGAGGGGTCACGGCTTTTATCAGTAAACATTGACTTGACAGTCCGGTCCTGCACCACAATCACCTCCTGACTCACTACACCCATACACACGCTCTCTGCACCTCACCCACACTCACCTTCACCCACCCCCACCTACATCATACACGCCCCTCCCTTACTGACCCCAGTGGCACAGGACAATATTTACACAATCAAAACCATAATTTCACACAGACATAGGAAACCCAGGACTACTTTTAGATCAAACTGTGTTTTTAACATTCCACTGGAAAGACGTGATGAGCGCAAGTTCAGCACAGATGTTAAAATGGCTGTGCTGAACGTGCGCTCTCTTTTAAACAAATCTTTTATTATAAATGACATAATTTTAGATAATAACCTGGACAGCATTCTCCTTACGGAGACGTGGCTTGGCACTGACGCACCTGTTGTTCTCACTGAGGCTTCCCCACCCAATTTTAACTTTTTATTTTCAACCAGGGGGTGCAAAAGAGGGGGCTGTACTGCTTCAATCACAAAAACCAACATGCACATGAATGAAGTCAATTTTAACAGCTACTCATCATTTGAATACCATGCCTTCGTTTTTAGCAGCCCACCGATCCTCTGTATAACTGTGTACCGACCACCCCAATATTCTACTTCTTTTATTAGTGAGTTTTCTGAGCTCTTATCAATTATTCATACCTCTTTTAACAGAATTTTAATATCCGGTGATTTTAATCTACACATGGACTTTCCCTCAGACTTAATGTCCAGAGAATTTTTAAACCTTTTACACTGCCTTGATTTTAAGCAACACGTGACGCAGCCGACCCACAGCAAGGGGCGCACCTTGGACGTCATTATATCTTATGGTCTGTCGGTTGGTGCGCCCTCTGTTGTGGACCTGGCTGTGTCTGACCACTTCTGTGTGTTTTTTACAATCACCAGTTTTAATCAGCGGGAGGCCCCTGTGAGAACAGTGAGGAAACGCTACCTAACTTCTGAAGTGGCTGCAAATTTTATCCAGATCTTACAGAGCACTCCTGCCGAAATTTTACCAGCACCCTGCGATTTTATCACTGACAACTTTAACAATAAAATAAAGTCAACAGTGGACTCAGTGGCTCCACTTGTTATCAAAACAATCAAAACAAGACCCACACCTCTGTGGAGAACTGAGGACATTAAAAACTCAAAAGGGAATGCAGGAGTGCTGAAAGGAGATGGAGGAAATCAAAGTTGACAGTTCACTATGAAATACTACGTCAACACCTCAAAATCTACAATAGCACAGTCAAACAAGCAAGAATCTCTCACTTCCAAAACCTAATCCATGACCATAAAAATAACCCCAAATTCTTATTCTCCACAATTGATCTTTTAACAAACAAAAATTTTAAAAGATCCTCCAAGACACCAGATAACGCCCTTTGCAAGGATTTTGCAGACAACTTCAGAAGAAAAATCAATGACATAAGATCCAGTCTTTTATCTCAACAGCTTTTAACACCTGGATCATTGCTTGGACCTGTGGAAACACTGGAGAGTTTTGCCCTGGTTGATGCAAGGACACTGAGTCGAGTTTTCTCCCAGGTAAAGCCCACAACCTGCCTTTTAGACCCAATTCCCACACCGTTTTTTAAAACACTCTATGGATTCTTTGAGGAACAGCTGCTGTATTTGGTCAATTGCTCTCTCCAGACGGGTGTCTTCCCCACCTCCTTTAAAGCGGTGGTGAAGCCCCTTCTGAAGAAGAGTGATTTAGACCCCAATGTTTTAAATAACTACCGGCCTGTATCCCACCTACCATTTTTAAGTAAAATTTTAGAAAAACTTGCTTTTTATCAAGTAAATGAATTTTTACACTCGAAACATATTTTAGAGACTCATCAGTCTGGTTTTAGGATGAACCACAGTACAGAGACAGCACTTTTAAAGATTTTAAACGACATCAGGTGTAATTTAGATAATCATAAACTCACAGTCTTGGTTCTACTGGATCTAACCGCCGCCTTCGATACAGCAGACCATCACATTTTATTAAATAGACTGAGGAACCTGGTCGGCCTCTCTGGTACTGTTTTTAACTGGTTCACATCCTACCTCACTGATCGAAGTTTAGTATGGATACATGTTCCTCAGGAACCCATAAGATAAAGTGTGGGGTTCCCCAAGGTTCAATTTTAGGTCCAACTCTTTTTAACCTTTACATGCTGCCCCTTGGGGACGTCATCAGGAGGCACGGCATCAACTTCCATAGTTATGCTGATGATACGCAACTGTACATCGCCGTGTCTCCTGATGACACAGGGCCAATTGATGCCCTTTTTAACTGTATTTTAGACATCAAGTCATGGATGGCAGCAAACTTCCTACAGCTCAACCAGGACAAAACAGAGGTTTTAGTCATTGGTCCTGAAGGCCAGAGAGAGAAACTTTTACCAAACTTACAGGATTTTAAACCCTCAAAATCAGTAAAAAATCTGGGCGTGATTTTTGACTCTGATCTCACTTTTATTCCACACATCAAAAACATAACAAAGATAGGTTTTTACCATCTCAAGAATATAGCCTGCCAGAGCTGCAGTCCTACACGCTTCTCTGCGCCTCCATTAGAGCAGTTACCGACCCAACACTCCATAGAGACTGTGTCTGCCCCCCAACCACGTAAACTAAGTAAACCAAAAGTACAGAGAAGAGGAGTTAAACATAAGAATCTAATTAAAATTAGAACAACCTCTGCAATAGTACAACAAGATAGGAGAATTAAATGTGGACTCCTTAACATCAGATCTCTGTCCTCTAAAGCTGTTCTAGTAAATGAGTTAATATCAGACCATAATGTTGATTTATTTTGTCTGACTGAAACCTGGCTGTGTCCTGAAGAGTATGTGAGCCTAAATGAAGCTACTCCTCCGAGCCATATTAATACCCACATTCCTCGAGGCAGCGGCAGAGGAGGTGGAGTTGCAGCCATTTTTGACTCAAGCCTTTTGATCAACCCTAAACCTAAACTCAACTATAACTCATTTGAAAGCCTTGTTCTCACTCTTTCTCATGAGAAATGGAAAACAGTGCAGCCACTTTTATTTGTTGTAGTATACCGCTCTCCTGGTCTTTACTCCGAATTTATAGCTGAGTTCTCGGAGTTTCTATCAAGTTTAGTTCTTGAAGCAGATAAAGTAATTATTGTAGGTGACTTTAATGTACATGTCGACGTTGATAATGACAGCCTTAGCACTGCGTTTATCTCAGTATTAGACTCAGTTGGCTTCCGCCAGAATGTACATGAACCGACTCACTGTTTTAACCACACCCTCGACCTTGTTCTGACATATGGCATTGAAATTGAAGACTTAATAGTCTCCTCACAGAATCCTCTTTTATCAGACCATCATTTAATAACTTTCAAATTCATATTACCAGACTACCAGCCAGTAGGCAAAAATTCTTATACCAGACTCCTGTCTGATAGTGCTGTAGCTAAATTTAAGGATATGATCCCATCAGCATTTAATTCAATGCCATGTCTCAATACAACAGAGGAGTCTTATGCTAACGTTAGTCCCTCCCAGATTGACTTCCTGGTTGATAGTGCTACAGGATCGTTGCGTATGACACTTGACTCTGTTGCTCCCCTAAAAAAGAAGAAAATTAAACAGAGGAGGTTAGCTCCATGGTATACTCCTCAAACCCGCAAATTAAAGCAAACTTCACGGAAAATAGAAAGGAAATGGCGTTCTACCAATTTGGAAGAATTTCGGTCCGCCTGGCAAGACAGTCTTAAAATATACAGGAAAGCCCTCCGCAGTGCCAGGGCAGCCTATTACTCTGCACTAATAGAGGAAAATAAGAACAATCCCAGGTTTCTCTTCAGCACTGTAGCCAGGCTGACAGAGAGCCATAATTCTGTTGAACCATGTATTCCTTTAGCTCTGAACAGTAATGACTTCATGAGCTTCTTTAATGATAAAATTCTAACTATTAGAGACAGAATTCATCGACTCCTGCCGTTAACAGGTACTGTTTTGTCTTCAAACACAGAAATCGTAGAAACTGTTACTCAGTCTGTCGCAGTTTTAGACTGTTTTACTCCTGTTGACCTTCACCAACTAATTTCAATAATTTCATCATCAAAATCATCTACCTGTATTTTAGATCCTATCCCGACTAAGCTGTTTAAAGAAGTATTACCTCTAATTGACTCTTCAGTTTTAGACATGATCAATCTCTCTTTATCAACAGGCTACGTACCACAGTCTTTTAAAGTAGCTGTGATAAAACTTTTTAGTTTTAGCCAACTATAGACCGATATCCAACCTTCCCTTTCTCTCAAAAACTCTTGAGAAAGCAGTTGCCAATCAGCTGTGCGACTTTCTAAACAATAATAGTTTATTCGAGGATTTCCAGTCAGGATTTAGAGTGCATCATAACACAGAGACAGCACTGGTTAAAGTTACAAATGACCTTCTAATTGCATCTGATTTGTCTCTGTACTAGTCTTATTGGATCTTAGTGCTGCATTTGACACCATTGACCATGGCATCCTATTGCAGACACTGGAACATTTCATTGGCATTAAGGGAACTGCGCTAAGCTGGTTTAAATCCTACTTGTCAGATCGCTCTCAGTTTGTACGCGTTAATGACGACTCCTCTGTGCTCACTTAAGTCAGCTATGGAATTCCACAGGGTTCTGTGCTTGGACCAATTCTATTCACCTTATATATGCTTCCTTTAGGTAAGATTATCAGGAAGCACTCAATAAATTTTCATTGCTATGCAGATGATACCCAGCTATATTTATCAATGAAACCGGAAGAAACCAGTCAGTTAACTAGACTACAAGCATGTCTTCATGACATAAAGACCTGGATGACCTGCAATTTTCTGATGCTAAACTCGGACAAAACTGAAGTTATAGTAGTAGGCCCTAAACATCTTAGAAAGTCACTTTCTGATGACATAGAAGCTATGGATGGCATTGCGCTGGCCTCCAGCACCACTGTAAAGAATCTGGGAGTCATCTTTGACCAAGACATGTCCTTTCACTCCCATGTAAAACAAATTTCAAGGACTGCCTTTTTTCACCTATGTAATATCGCAAAAATCAGGCATATTTTGTCTCAAAATGATGCAGAAAAACTAGTCCATGCATTCGTAACTTCCAGGCTGGATTATTGCAATTCTTTACTATCAGGCTGCCCAAATTCGTTGCTGAATATTCTCCAGTTGCTCCAGAACGCTGCAGCACGTGTTCTGACAAAAACCAGGAAGCGAGATCATATTTCTCCAATACTAGCCACTTTGCACTGGCTCCCTGTAAAGTTTAGAATAGAGTTTAAAATTCTCCTCCTTACTTACAAAGCCATAAATGGCCAGGCACCTTCTTATCTTAAAGAGCTCATAGTACCTTATTGCCCTACTCGAACACTGCTTTCCCAGAATGCAGGTCTACTTATGGTTCCTAAAGTCTCAAAAAGCAGAACAGGAGTCAGAGCATTTAGCTATCAAGCTCCTCTCCTGTGGAACCATCTTCCAGTCTTTGTCCGGGAGGCAGACACTGTCTCTACAGTAAATAAGATAAATCAAGTAAGGCTATTCTCAAATGACTTATGTTGTGATCTGGCGCTATATAGAAAATAAAACCAAATCATGGACCACATGTACTCAGTGAAAAAGCGCTCTCTGCCCGCGAGTGGGTGGGTGCACACATATATGTGTGTGTGTGTGTGTGTGTGTGTGTGTGTGTGAGAGAGAGAGAGAGAGAGAGCAAAGGAGAATTGTAAACGTGCGACCATGAGACAGATATGACATGCCGTCGTGTAGATACTGTAAATAACTTAAGGCTATTTAGTTTGTTCAATAATACGACAAGATATAAACCTGGGGCCCATTGCAAAAAACTAGGATAAGGCAATAAGCCGGGATATGTAGGTTATCCTGGCTCAACTTATCCATGATCCGGTTGCACAAAAGCAGGAGCAGAAAGTGGGATATGTTCTGGGATAAGTTACCATGGGGATTTATTCTGTGGAGCTAGCCTGCTCCAGACCAGGCTAAATTCCAGGATCTATTTAATCTCATCCCTTATCTCAGTCAGCAGTCATCACAAACGGAAATCAATAGTTATTCCACTGACCACTACACATTGTTATCACATTCAACACTGTCATTATTTAAACATTAACACAAAACATAAGCATCATTAATTTCAATTTTAATTAATTTCCTTAATTTCAATCATTGTAGACAAATTATGATTTTAGATGATGTTGCAATCATCAGATAGACAGTTTCCCATAGACTATAAAATACACATCCAATATAAATATAAATAACCATCAAAGAGTAACATGATGTTCCTTTATTGAATAAGGATAAATCAAAGCATCAATTCTTTCCAAACTGAAGTCACACAGTGACTCTACAAGATAGAAAGTACAGAATCAAAGCATATTATACAACACAAGAATAAATACACATCCAACGGTCTGTATATACTGTAATACACCCCACATGTCTGCACACTGAAATAAATGCAGGACAAATCTGTACACAACAAATGAACAGACAAATGAATGGATGCAGTAGCCTGCAAGCTTGTGTACAGCACAAACATAAGAGGCTAAATCATTCTAACTTGATAAGATCAACTTTATTTATCAGGCATATTTTGTCTCAAAATGATGCAGAAAAACTAGTCCATGCATTCGTAACTTCCAGGCTGGATTATTGCAATTCTTTACTATCAGGCTGCCCAAATTCGCTGCTGAATATTCTCCAGTTGCTCCAGAACGCTGCAGCACGTGTTCTGACAAAAACCAGGAAGCGAGATCATATTTCTCCAATACTCGCCACTTTGCACTGGCTCCCTGTAAAGTTTAGAATAGAGTTTAAAATTCTCCTCCTTACTTACAAAGCCATAAGTGGCCAGGCACCTTCTTATCTTAAAGAGCTCATAGTACCTTATTGCCCTACTCGAACACTGCGTTCCCAGAATGCAGGTCTACTTATGGTTCCTAAAGTCTCAAAAAGCAGAACAGGAGTCAGAGCATTTAGCTATCAAGCTCCTCTCCTGTGGAACCATCTTCCAGTCTTTGTCCGGGAGGCAGACACTGTCTCTACATTTAAGAGTAGGCTTAAAACTTTCCTTTTTGATAAAGCTTATAGTTAGGGCTGGCTCAGGCTTGTCCTGGACCAGCCCCTAGTTATGCTGCTATAGGATTAGACTGTTGGGGGACATCCAAAGATACACCGAGCTCCTCCGTCCTTCTGTCCCTCTCCATCCGCACGCTCTCATGTCCTACCACGGCGTGTTACTAACTTAGCTCCTTCCCCGGAGTCTCTGTGCTTTGTCGTCTTGCAGTTTCCCATGGACAGTGGCTGAATCTGGATTGTGGATTTCAGCTGCGTCTCCTGCCTTGGCCCTGCCTGACATCCACTGCAACTGCTACTGCTGTTATTACATCCACTGTCACTGTTACTGTGACTGCATGTCTGTCTCTCTGTCTCTGTCTCTCTCTCTCTCTCTCTCTCTCTCTCTCTCTCTGACTGCTTTTCTGTCTGTCTGTCTGTCTGTCTGTCTGTCTGTCTGTCTGTCTGTCTGTCTGTCTGTCTGTCTGTCTGTCTGTCTGTCTGTCTGTCTCACTCTCTCTCTCTTGCTCTTCCTCTCTCACCCAACCGGTCGAGGCAGATGGCCGCCCACCCAGAGTCTGGTTCTGCTCGAGGTTTCTGCCTGTTAAAAGGAAGTTTTTCCTCGCCACTGTCGCCAAGTGCTTGCTCATGGGGGAATTGTTGGTTTCTTTGTAGATAAAAGAGCTTGGTCTGTACCAGCTCTATATGGAAAGTGTCCTGAGACAACTTCTGTTGTGATTTGGCGCTATACAAATAAAATTGAATTGAATTGAATTGAATTGAATTTATTCCAAAGAGAACTTATGTAAGGGATAATGCCCGACGAGGTGTCATCAGAAATGAATGGACGACGCGGAGGAGTGAACCGTCCAACGCGAAGCTCCGCTTATAACATGGTCACTTACGAAAGAAATAAATATTAAATCAATTATTAATACGTTAATGTTGTTTTTTACCGTTAAAATCGGAAGTGTTTCCACAAGAAGTGGACTATTCTATATATTCTATATATCTCTCGTTGTGACGCGTTGCCAAGGTAACCGGCTCTGGCCACAGAACCTGCAGCTCGGTTCGGAGGCTGAGCGGAGGCGGCGGAGCTCAGGTATACATCATCAACAAGTGCGAGCAATTCACCGTTGGCAGGCAACGCAAGTACTTCCTTTCACTCCGGAAAGCTAATCGTTTTTTGTAAATTATTACACACAATGTATCTGAATTTGTCGCAAAAGAAGACGCAGACGCAGTATAGATTGCAGCACGTACCAGCGCTTCTCACACTCGTCGCTCGTGCGTAAAGGGAACGACGTATTGATCTGCTGGGCAATGCGCTCCCAAGTCTGCCTCTTCCTTTGGGCTGTGATCCCGGGACGCAAATTCCCCTCTTAATACGGTTTCATTTTCATCCACGAGCTGTGCTAACAGCTGGCACTGCTCTTGTGTCCATTTTGATGTTCTTGTTCTCTTTTTATCCATTTCGGTCGTTGTTTTGGTCAATCTGCCAAATCAAACCGCTTTTTATAAGGACGCCAGCAAACACAGGAATTGCTGACAGCTGAGTCTGTGTCCACCATTCATATCAAATACATTAAGTAGTAAAATTAACAGCATGGACAGTAAACATAACAATAAGCAAATCAATATAATCTGCATGTGAATGAGGTACGTTAAAACATTTTGAAGCTGTGTCACAATTAATTTGATTTTGCTGAGTTTCATCATCATGACATAAATTAATGTCACGATTACACATTTCTTAATACAGTCCAAGTTATATGATCGGTTGATTTTACTGTCCATTCATTACTAGGAGCTCGGAGCGTTCCCACCCAACACTAGACGTCATTTGGACGTTGTTTTTTGGGCTAAATCTGGTCAGTCCGTCATTGCCTTGATTTAGCCCAAAAACAGACGTTGATAATTTGGCTGCGTTTAGTCCGCCTGATTTGGTCCAAATTTAGCCCAAAAACAGACGTTGATAATTTGGCTGCGTTTAGTCTGCCTGATTTGGTCCAAATTTAGCCCAAAAACAGACGTTGATAATTGGGCTGAGTTTAGTCCGCCTGATTTGGTCCAAATTTAGCCCAAAAATAGACTTTGAAAATTGGGCTGAGTTTAGTCCGTCTGATTTGGTCCAAATTTTGCCCAAAAATAGGCGTTGAAAATTAGGCTGAGTTTAGTCCGTCCGATTTGGTCCAAATTTTGCCCAAAAATAGACATTGAATATTGGACTGCATTTAGCCTGTCTAATTTGGTCCAAATTTAACCCAAAAACAGTTGTTGGAATTTGGGCTGTGTTGAGTCTGTATAGCTGATTTGGACGTAACTGAGCCCAAGATGGAGATCTTTTTGGACCGCATGTGCTTTGGTGCACCATAACACTTCTTCCTGCTTAACTTTGACCTACCTTCCTCAGTCATGGACACTTCCTCTACCATCATAGTAACAAAATTCTGGGTCCAATGTAGCACTGTATGTAATGGGGGATGGTGCACATGCGTTATTTTTTTGTTCTCAAATAAAATTAAATGGCCAAGGTCAAAATGTCTCAGGTTGGAAAAATAAAATTGCTTACTAATTAGTAAACACTGGTCCTACAGAAAGACCACACAAAGGGAAAACTCAGATTTCAGGGAAGTAGATGAGGTCTCGAAGAATAGGAGAAAAGTGCTTCAGTGACAAGTTCAGCATAAATAACAATCTGTATCATCAAAGTCATGCCACCAATAACAATAAGAAAACATGTTTTTGATTTACGGGGTCCATAGTGCCATCAAGCTTGTTACATGATAATGTTATTTTTGAACCCACAAGGATGTAGAAAAAAAATGGATGTAGGTAGGTACCGTATAACCTATACAACCCCATTAAGGATGAATAAAATTACTGTCATTACACATTCTTTTACTTTTTAATTTACTACTTTCACATTCATAATAGTCTAACATAGGCCCCCTTTTCAAATAAATCTACACATTATGCTCTTACACACAAGTGCTGACATTATCTATTTATTTTTTAGCTCATTAATTGTTGTCCTGAGTCTTTTTTCTCGTGGCACAGTCAAAGAAAATTTTCCACCTCAATCCCTATTGATTAATGGAAAATATATTTTTCTGAGTCTGAAGTAATGCCAGCTTTTGTAGACTAATTTGCTACTTAAATATTCATTAAATCTTGCCTTAAAAAATCTTTTCCCACCGTTGAATTTTGTGCAGCTGGAACATGTTCAAGCTGTAGCATGTGGCAAGAACGTGCAGAGAAGATGCTACATTCTTGTGCAGCGTGGAATTGTACCAACAATAACATTACGTACAGAATATGCAGACTTAGTGGCTATAACATGAAGTCCCGCATATAAATACTGTGGATTCCAGTGCGAAACCAGCCTCTGAACAATAAAGTCTTTCCTGACTAAAGTGGCCCGAAGTAACTACGCTGATTGTTGTTAGTTGGTTAACTTTTCATATACTCTGTAGGTTTCCCAAAAATCAAGAGCTCAGAAAGAAGTGGGAAACAGCTGTCAGGCGGGAAGGGTTTTCTAGTCAGTCATCCGCACTCTGCAATGAACACTTCAGACCAGAGGATTTTGACAGGACAGGTCAGACAGTCAGGATCAGAGCTTTTCCTTCTGCCTTCAGTTTCCCAGCTCATCTCCACAGGGTAGGTGTGTAGGCTGTAAGGATTAGATCATTCAGTGCCACGCTACGTTAACAATGTTTTCCCTTTCTGAATGTGAAGGAGTCAGTGATGTATTTAGTTTTACACTGTGAGACCATTTCTATATTTGTCACCTTGTCACCGGACTGTTCCCAGCTTGTCAAGGAGATCGGACCCCTGCCTGTGCCCAGTGTTGTGAGTAATAAGTGCTAGCTATGCTTCAAACAGCTGCAAGCTGGTTACATTCAAACTTCTCGTCACTCCCCTGTGCCCTTACAACACCTACTACTGTCTGTCACTCTTTCAGACAGACTCGCATACACATATGCACATACATTGAAACATGCCAGTATTGAATCTGCAATTGAACCTTCACACACACACAAACATGTGTGCAAACACACACACACACACGCTGCTGGCAGTACCATTGAGCAGAGCTAAAACTAAGAATATAAGAATGTGAAACATTGGACTGCACATTGTACTAGTAAAGATGTTACGGACTGTCACTGAGTAATGTAATGATGTACCCTTGTTTGTACTAGGACTACTCCTATGCTCTGCCTTCATCATATGATGATCTGAGAGCCAGACTCAGGGAAGCCGTGAACAGGGTGGAGAGTCTGGAAAAAGAGAGGAGAAATGCAAACTGCTTTTGAGTCTTCTCCAGCAGCAGAAGAAACTAAGGCTGCACCACATTGCCAAAATGAACACTCTTCAGTTGCAGAAAGGCAACACACGGAAAAAGCTTTGCAAGATCATTCTTTTCCAAGGCTTTTAGCTTACGCACACACACGCAGTACACACACAGAGACTAGTTGTATAAATGTATAGATTGATAGATATAGATATATGTACGTATATATGTTCATCAATGCCACCCCTGTACACATGTAAGTGTAGATATGTGTATGTTCAGCAATCATTGAATATGAAAATGATTAATCAAAATCAGTGAAATGTAAATGTTTGTGCTCTTTATTCAGAAAACCCATATGTCACATCTAAAATTCAGGATCTGGTTATTATAAACAGATGTTTAATATTTCAATATTTATCATCACAATAACAGTGTTGCATACATTGATAGCTGTAACAACTTAAAAAACATACCCTGGTTTGGTACTTTTGTATAGGAATCCAATAAGATCTCTTTAGTATGTATAATCAAGGTTTAAGGTCCATAATAGTTATTTAATACTTCTTTGGTGTTCTATGGTACTGCTACCATCACGGTATAATTTGTTTCATCCCTGTGCTACAATCTTATATTGCTATAGTAAAATGTGCCAAAGTACTATAAGATTACAACCATTATCACATCAAATCAAAAGTTACATACGTTTTTGATGCTATTTGTTTCCCAAACCAAGGAGCTGGTTGTGGGCGCCCGCACTCTCCCCAGTGAACATCCAGGGAAGGGACATTGAGATGGTGACATCTTACCTGGGTGCTCATCTGAACAACAAACTAGACTGGACTCATAACACCACTGCACTTTATAAAAAAGGACAGAGCAGACTCTACCTGCTCAGGAGGCTGAGGTCTTTTGGGGTGCGTGGGGCATTCCTGAAGACCTTCTACTGTATGACTCTGTTGTGGCCTCTGCCTTGTTCTATAGAGTAGTCTGCTGGGGGAGCAGCATCACAGCAGCTGACAGGAAGAGGCTGGACAAACTCATCAGGAAGGCCAGCTCTGTCCTGGGATGCCCTCTGGAACAGGCGGAGGAGGTGGGGGAGAGGAGGATGACAGCCGAGCTGTCCTCCATGACAGACAATGACTCCCACCCCCTCCAACACACACTCACTGCACTGAGAGCTCCATCAGTGACAGGATGATACATCCAAAGTGTGTGAAGGAGCGGTATCGCAGGTCTTTCCTTCCTGCAGCCATCAGACTTTACAATAGAAACTGCTCCAAGTAGACAGTACAATAATCTGCATAACATTCTGTGCAATAACTGAACTGAACAATTTTTTGGGAAACAATCTGTGCAATAACCTGGGCAATAATCTGTGCAATATTTCAGTACACAAAAGCCTGTAATCTGTGCAATATTTCTCTGTAAACTGTGCAATATTTCAGGACATAAAAGTCTGTAAATACTATTTTCCGGTGCACCCTTTTGTATATACTTGTTGTGTTAACTGCATTCACTTTGTCTTTTAATATTCTATTCTGTTATTGATGCTGCTGTGAAATCTGGAATTTCCCCTCGAGGGACTAATAAAGGAATATTGAATTGAATTGAATTGAATTGAATTGAAATATATTTGTGTGTGTGTGTGTGTGTGTGCGTGTGTGTGTGTGTGTGAGAGAGAGAGAGAGAGAGAGAGGGAGAGAGAGAGAGAATGGGTGAATACAAGACATCACGTTAAATCAGTTTGTAGAAAGGCGTTTTATGAAGATTGGTCCATTTCCTTGCATTAGTTTACGGAGCAGCTCTGCCACATCCAATATGGCGGACACGCTGACGTATGCAGCAACGGCCCAACCAGCTCAACGCGGCGTCTACGTGTACGACACGCCTCTCTCTTGCAGGCCGCAGACGGATTCACTTGGAGACAGGCTCCGAGACCCGCAACTACAGATGACGTCACGCATAATGATTGGTTGTACGGCGGTCTCACATTATGATTCGTTGTAATTCGGCATCCGCGGCAAGTTAACGGAAACAGAAGAAGAGGCAGAAGAAGCAGGAGATTGACATTGTTGGATAGTTCGGCGGGAGACACATACTCTGTTGGTTTATTGAAGAACGAAAGCGACGGATAGAGACACATTGTAAGTATCAAATTCTTATAATTTGTAATACATAAACGTATGCTTAACTGAATTTAGGTCTTGATATCTTGCTAAAGTAATGAATGCTAATCGAGAATGCAATGTAACGTGCTAAACTTAAAACGCTTTGCAGACTGTTGGTGTGTCGGTTTTATCTACAAACAGTGTGACTTTGAACTAAAGGTTAGCTACAAGCGCAAGTTAGTGTGCTTGTCCCGGGCATTTTGGTCTGAGAAAGGCTAACGTTAGCATTATTCATTCTACTGGTAGAGCAAATGCAGGGCTCTCAAGTCTCACGCATTTAGAGTGAGACACACGCATTTCAACCTGTTCACACGCCACACCTTGTATTTCTCATGCAGAGAAATTACCATAACGCCCACCAAATTGCGCCGCTATTTTTTATAATAGTGGAACAAATAGGAATCAAGGGCCACAGCCAATTGCATGGCTTGGATAGCATTGCTGTATCCAGGTAAGATTTAGATTTTCCCGCTTCAGACGCTAGCTGAGAAGAGGACACTAAAGGAGGGTGAGATGTTAGAAAAGAACATAATACTTAGATTTTTATCAGTTATTTTATCAGTACTTTTTTATTGTGTTGGTGTAATTTGTTATCACATTGCTGCTTCTCTTCTCCTAAGTTCCTCCAAATACACACACACACACACACACACACACACACACACACACAACTGCAGTAAGAAATACTGAATTAAATAAATATTTTTATTTATACGAATTTATGTGTCATTATCAGATAAGAGCCCTGTCCCCACCCCAACCAAACCCCCGCCCTCGCTGTCAAAATCTCACTCTGAACTCAATTCAAAACTTGAGAGCCCTGCAAGTGACACTGCAAAAGGTCCAGTGTGTAATATTTGGCATGGTTCATTGGCAACATCAGAATATACTGCCCATTAATCTGTTTATGTATGTTATATATATATATATATATATATGCGCTTTAGGAACGTCGCCATCTTGTGACTTGAGACTTCTTGTCTTTTTGAATATTCTGTTCACTTATTGATGCTGCTGTGAAATTTGGAATTTCCCCTTGAGGGACGAATAAACATTGAATTGAATTGAATTCTCAATATCCTCCTTATTGATTCCTGATTAATTTTCTGTGTGGAAAACAGTAGTCCTACATAGGCCCAGTCTGTGAACTAGCTGTAGCCACAACCTGTCATCGTCTAAAATGGATGAAATGAGAAAATATTTGTAAAGCATTCATTTGCGTTCAAATTTTCTTAGCCATAGAAAAAAATCCAAGCCTTCTTTTGGCGTGATAATGTTATAACATTAGCGCCAGATAATTATAACCCTCTGTAGTGAATATACTGTATTGAATTGTATTGAATACTTGGCATTACTGCACAAAACTCCCATGACTCATGGTCTCCGGTCACAGGTTTTTGGTTCCTCGAGAGAAGGAGGTGGAGAGTGAGGCTGTGAGACGGTGAGGCTGATCAGAGCCTGGAGCAGAACACACAAACCACTAAGGTGGGTCTTTGAATTACATTCTCCCTGTGAAAATCACTGCATCATTGTCAAAAGATGGCCTCAAATTATCTTCAAAAATGGAGGAAGGTCAATACCATAGTCAACAAATTAGCTGAGAATGAGAGTGAAGATGAGTTCATGGATCAGGATTCAGAAAATATTGTTGGCAACCATTTTTTGGGGGGGTTGACAATTTCAATGTTTAGCTGACTGCTGTGAGTTTCCAGTTTTCAAAAAGGACATTTTTGATGGGATTTGTGGTAGAAACAAAATGCACTATTACAGGGTTCCTACAGTCACAAAAACCCTAGAAAAATCATAGAATTAGAAAATGGGTATTTTCGGGCCTGGAAAAGTCCTGGAAATGTATTTAATGCATGGCACTTTCTTCTCAGTTCAGTACTTAATCAAAGCATTTTCTGGTCTTCCTGTTTCACATGTGCCATGTTGGTGTTACAGGGCAGTCCAGCCCTAGAAGGGAGCATTCCAACTCTTCCAGTCACCGATCAAGGCACGGAAGTGCTCGACATTCTACCCCAGGACACTCAACATCCAGACATGGTAAGATCGAACAGTTCTAATCTCATCATAACACAAGGAAGTACTGCATGTTGGCATCATGGACAATGAGAGCTAGCACGGAGGGGGGTGGCTCTGGTACACTAGAACTAACTGTTGAGCCTTCCTAAGGTGTTGTGAGCCTTAATCGACATAATATCAGCGAAGGAAGATGTCCACTTCATAATCCTGATGATATGCTCTCACTGTCATTCTATCTCTCTACTAGAATACTATCAATGGCCATTAGGGTAATTTCCAGGCCTTGAAAAAGTCATGGCAATTGATTTCATGCATGGCTTTTCTCCAGTTCAGTACTTAATCATTCAAAGCATTTTCCTGTCTTCCTGTCCCACATGTGCCATGTTGGTGTTACAGGGCAGTCCAGCTCTAAAAGGGAGCATCCCAACTCTTCCAGTCACCGATCAAGGCACGGAAGTGCTCGACATTCTACCCCAGGACACTCAACATCCAGACATGGTAAGATCGAACAGTTCTAATCTCATCATAACCAGGGATGTTCCGGTTCGACTAATTTCCCTGTCAACTAAATGAAATTTTTATTTAAGACTAGTCGACAAGTCTAAAGTAGAAAAACACCCAGAAAAAAGTCAAAACTGAGCACAATTTATTGGTCAGTATTTAAAACAATGTCCAAAAAATAGTGTGTGTATTTTGAAGCTTTTGATCACATCTTCAATAACCACACCACATTTTAAATGCCGCTGAAGTGGGAGACATTTGGCACTGTGTGTGCCAACTTCCACATGCCTGAGCTGTATATGGTTGTGCATTGCTCCAGTTGAGTGGTTATATGCAAGTTTTTTTTTCAGTAGGTTGGACTATTGCAATGGAGTCTTTACTTGCCTAAACAAAAAACTGGGTTACAAACACCGGGTAGCACGGTGGAACAAGTGGTAACACTGTTGCCTCACAGCTAGGGCGCTGGTGGCGTGTCCTCCACTATGCCTTTGGTGCCTGCTGCTCGAGGAAAAAAAGGGGCCTTTCTGTGTGGAGTTTGCATGTTCTCCCGGGGTTTCCTCCTTAAATAACCCCCACTAAAAACATGCAAGAAGATCGCCACCTGACGAAGGAGGACGAAGGACGAAGGAGGACTGGTCCCCGGGCGCTGGCGTTGGCTGGCAGCTGGCAGCCCACCGCTCCCGGTCTGCTGCGGAGGATCAACACACCGAGGATGGGAAAACTGGAGAAAATAATTTCACGGAAGCATGGCATGTGTGCATGTAGTGTGTGCAACTTCTATGTGTGTGATAAATTGTGCATTTCTTCTTCTTCTTAAAATGGATCATATCACACCACTCCTCAGATCACTACATTGGCTTCCTTTAAAATCTTACTGTTGGTCTACAAAGCATTAAATGGTCTAGGACCAAAATATATTCTAGATTTATTAACCCCATATGAAGTATCCAGACCTCTCAGGTCATCAGGGACAGGTCTACTGTATGTTCCCAGAATGAGAACCAAACAAATTGAAGCAGCTTTCAGTTATTATGCTCCTCACCTGTGGAACATCCTCCCTGCACACCTGAGGTCTGCACCAACTGTCAGTTCATTTAAATCAGGGTTGAAAACATTATTATTTGCTAAAGCTTTTGATTAAATATATCTGCTCAATGATTTTGATCATTCTAAATGCTAAATTATTGTCTTTGCCTAGCTTCTGTTTTTAATGTTCCTTTAATTGTATTCTATTTTTATTTTTCTATTCTCTTCTAATCCCTTTCTTTCTTTCTTTCTTTCTTTCTTTCTTTCTTTCTTTGAAATGTATGATTTTAATGTATTTTCATGCTTCTGTAAAGCACTTTGAATTGCCTAGTGTATGAATTGTGCTATACAAATAAATTTGCCTTTGCCTTTGCCTTAGAATACTACCAGTGGCCATTAGGGGCCATAAGGTATATACCATTGGCATTGTCAATAACTGGAGAGCACATCAAAGAGCAGTTGGCAATGCTGAGAGCCGTTGGGGGTTGTGTACATTTGTACAGTAATGTGTAGTTCAATTATTTATAGGTATGTTAGTTTCTTTTGGCAAATGGATTGGGTTTCTGCATTGAGTACTTATCCTTTTCATTGGGGCAAAAGTATCTTTTTTTCTTGCCATTGTACTACCTTTATGTTTACATCCATTTCCTCTAAAACAACAATGAAGCCATTTATTTACTCAAACTGAGGAAACTTTTATTTTTTATTTTGGCATATTCCACTTTATTAGTATTGGTTTATGTGGCAAATTTTGGCAAGAGTCTTGCCGCTCTGGCACTAAATGGAGTAATGGAGTATTCTGGATTAGCGGCTATGGGGAGCACCAAGCAAGTAATGGGGATATTTCATCACTCAGATCACTTATCCAACCCAAAACTCAGATCTTGTATCAAAGTCATCTAGTTCAGAAAGTAATACAAAATTTAAAAACAATTGAATGTAGTCCAGTTGGTTGAAGTCATCGATTTCTGTCCCGTGAAATGCAGTATTTCCAGCTAGAGTATTGAGTTCAAAATGTTTGTTTCAGAAACACCAAGAGCTCCAACTGACAACAGTGTGGATATATTTCCAATGCCCATGGCCAGTAAGTAATTAATTTGTATTGTTTACTGCTGTATTTGTATTTTAAATATGCTCATTTTGTGTATGATCATAGTCATTTTATTTTCATAAAATGGAATTAATATTCGCTGCATGGTGGCGCAGCAGGTAGTGCGCGTGCCTCACAGCAACAAGGCTGCCGGTTCGATTCCAGGGTTGGGCCTTTCTGTGTGAAGTTTGCATGTTCTTCCCGTGCATGTGTGGGTTCTCTCTGGGTACTCCGGCTTCCTCCCACAGACCAAAAACATGCTCATTAGGTTAATTGGTGACTGTAAAATTGCCCCTAGGTGTGTGTGTGTGCGTGTGCCCTGCGATCGACTGGCGACCGGTCCAGGGTGTACCCTGCCTCTCGCCTGTTGACAGCTGGGATAGGCTCCGGCACCCCCCGCAACCCCGACAGGGATACGTGGTATAGAAAATGGATGGATGGAATTAATATTCTTGTGAAATGTCTCCATACCATTTAAGAATTCCAGAAATGTGTCCTGAAGAAGCTTGTGGAGCTTACAGAGGAGGTAAAGCGCATTGGGTGTGCAGAACCCAGTGCTTCAAGTTACCATGTTAGAAGAATGGAGAAGATGGAGGAAGTTGATAAGTTGGAGGACAAACTTCAAAATAATGAAGCGAGACATCTTCTGGTAAAACATAATTTCATGAAACAGTCATTTCTGATGGAGATATGCTAGCCCAAAGGTGGGCAACCATGTCTTTTTAATCTACCAATAAATCTCAAATGGGGTCTGAGTAGATCTCTGGATTAGCTGGAAAACCCAGACAAAGACATCTCTCTTTTTGTTATTCAAGAAATCAAACTCAAGCTTACGGGTTTAAATCTCAAAACCAAGTTGCCACGATTTCATTTTATTTTTGCAATGGGCCTATACAGAAGGGTCTAATGAGGAAACTGAAGCAAGTCCCATTTCAATTCTTTTTTTTTTTTTTCATTTTTCATATTATCAACGATCAATGTACATATGCTTGTCTCCCCAGATAAGAAGAATTTACACATTATTATCGATATAAAAATATGGACCAATACTATGTTTGCATATTATTATGTAGGCTATAATTAGACTTTAAAATTTTGGTGATTTTCACTCCTTTTCACGCCTTTTTCTGAGGCTGCACAGATCTACCATCCCCAGCCACGCAGATAAAGTAGATCTTATGCCCAAAAAGGTTGCCCACCCCTGTGCTAGCTGGAATGGTGCTAAGTTTTAAAAGTCTAGCATTCAAGGGCTATAAAATGTCTGTTACTAATATAGTGATATACTAAAAATAACTCTTTTCACATAGATTTCACAGTTAAGTAAGGTTGGAGGTAAGAACATCAGGGACTGCACAACAAAGATCTTGGACAGGTATTGAGAATCCAAATGCAAACATCACATTCAAATCACAGTAATTCCTTTCATTATAAAAGCTAAGATTATCTGATGGTAAAAGAAATGCCTGTTGGTGAAATGCTCTATGTACCTCCCTCTATCCTTCCTTCCCTCCCCATTTCAATCTCCCTTTCTCTTTCTTTATTTCCCTCACTTCCTTATTTTCATCTTCATCCTCCCTCTCTCCATCTCCATACCTCCCCCAGCACAGTCCCTTTCTCCCTCTATTTCCTTTCCTCCCTCTGTTTCCCTCCATACCTACCTCAAATCTCTTTCCCTTCTTCTATCCCTTTCCCCATGTCCATCTTCTTCTCTACCCTCCTTGTCCCTCCCTCCCTCCCTCCCTCCCTCCCTGCTCAATATCTCTACCCTGCCCTCTATCTACCTTTACCTCCCTATCAACTCCCTCTATCCCCCAAACCTCACCACTCATCATCCCTCCCCAGCTCTTAAACAACACAAGAAGTTAACTGATTAAGTGTAGATACCTCATGTGCTAATTTTTCAGGCTGATGACAAACTCCCTCATGTCAGCATTCAATATGAAGGGCCACGGTTCCAAAAGGGCATTCCATCCGACAGCACTTTACACCATTGTGACTGGTACATATTAGGAGTTGCACAACTTTAGGTTTTTTTCAAATGGATTTTTCTGTCAATAAAGTTGAAATTTGACAACGTCATTGATGTCAATATGTGTACACAATTTTTTTGTTGTTCATTTGATTGTATTGTGTAATTAGGAATAAACAAATGTTGATTACATATTTTTTTCTTTGTCATTGCAGCTGCTGTCAAAAAGTGGGACAGCAAAGCCACAGACCATGAAATTTCACGTACTATGGCAGACCATTTCAAACATGCTCCTGGGCGGTCTGGTGGCGGAGGCTATCTTCAAAAAACAAAACAGGTTTGTCCACAATAAGTGAAGGAGTCCAACAAACCGAAAGTCGGGTAATTGTTAAACAGATATTTGTGTATTGGTATTTTTGCTTCAAATTAACTGAACCGTCGACCAGGTGCTGCATGTTCATCTGTGGGCCACGCAATGACAGTAGCAACTAGTGACTCAGCAGTCACTGGCCAGAAAAGGACAAAGGTGACTGATTGGCTTAATGCCCTCAATGACCCACTGCTATTAATATTACTTAGTTGGCCTAATGGTAGTATTGGGATGCACACCAAGAATCAGGCACTGTATTGGACATTTGTCGGGTGACAAACACAACTCCAAATGAATGATAATGTTGCACTGGATGTGTAAAAAAGTAACTGCTTGCAAATGTTCTTTAGAAAATATATGAGCTCAGACTTCAAATACACAATAAGTGCTGTTCATGTCAAAATGTGATGAAGTAAACATAACCTGCCTCATGTTCGCAGTGCTGCAGTGAAGAGGAAATTTCAGGGAGGAACTTCGATTGTTTCTGAGTTCATCAGTCCACACCAGTTTTATTTCTTCATGTTCTTCTGGATGTATGATCATTTTGTTGTTGTTTTGGGGGGCGTTTTGTGGCAGATTTAAAAAGTTTTGCAAGTGTTTATGTAAGAAGTCAGGTTCTCAAAGTCCATGTGAGAACAATAAATGTTTTATTGATACTTTTTTTGTGAATCGTCTCATTTTTTTAGGGTAAAAATTCAGTCGTGAATTTATGATTGTATCATTAATTCATAGGTTGAAATTACGTTTACTTTGCAAACCTAATTTAGCCAGCAAAGGGACGTCTTTATTGAGACGTCTTTTCAACGACCTGAAAATGACGGCTTTTCACCTTTCACTTTTCAACCTAATCTAAACGTTGTTTCAACGTATGGAAATGATGTCTTTTCAACGTCTTTTCAACCAATTTTTGCTGGGTGGGTTTTGGGTCCCCCCCCCCTTTTTTTTAGAACAACCAATCACAGCTTTTAGAAGAGTGCGTCATACCTAGCAACGGGATCAACCACACCTCCTCAATAAGATGAAAGTTTCTGTACCCTTCTTGCTCAGAGTTGCTCTGTCAAAATGACGCTTTCAGAGCAATAAAAGCACATAATGAGACAATAAGAATTGTTTATTTTTTTCAAAGTAACTGCATACGGAATCAAAATAAACCGTGCTGTCCTTCAAAAATATGCACAATTGAATGTTTCTAAAGTGGAATTGTTATTCTGACTTAGTTTGATACATCACTACAGCTGAATCCTAAATAGTGACATTCGTCGCATTTGACTGTCAAAATGACATTTTCGGAGTGAGAAAAGCACATAATGAGACAATATGAACACTTGTTGCTTTTTTCACAGTATCTCTAACAGAAGTCAAATTAAACCATGTTGTCCTTCAAAAACATGCACAATTGAATGTTTCCAAAGTGAAATCGTCATTCTGTAACAGTTTGGCATGTAACAAGTGCTGAATCTTCAATTGTGACATTCATCTGATTTTACTTTCAAAATCACATTCTTTGAGTGAGACAAGCACAACATCAACATTTGTATTTTTCACAGTAACTATGAAGGATTTAAAATTAAAACAAGTTGTCCTTTATAAACATTCACAGTTAAATGTTTCTAAAAATTGAATTGTCATTCCAAGACAGTTTAATGCTTAAAAACACATGAATCTTAAATGGTGATGCTCATTTGCTTTTACAGTTAAAAGCTCTACATATATAGCGACAAGAGCCCATAATGAACACATATGTTACAGTAACTGACAAAGAAGTCAAATTAAACCATGCTGTCTGTTGTGAGATTTAAGTTAATGTCACTATGAGGCTACTGTAGCCAGCATAGGAGTGTACGTGATGATGTCACCGGAGGTGCAGTTCGCCTAAAAAAAATGCGTATGTACATTAGCAGAGAGCTAGTAGCAAGTACGGAACCACGTTGCTGAATAAAGCTGTATTTGAGATTCATCCAAGTCTCCCTCATTATCATGACATGGTGTCAGAATTGAGGACTTCACGCTGACGTCGGAGGTGAAATGGCTAAGTTTGGTCCCCCCGAGCCGTTCGACTTTTCTCGCCCGGCAGAGTGGCCGGTGTGGAGGCAGAGGTTCTCCCGGTTTAGAGTTGCTTCCAAGTTGGATAAGGAGAGTGGTGAGGTCCAAGTGAACTCCTTTCTTTATTCAATGGGGAGAGATGCAGAGCCTATCTACAGCTCGTTTGTGTTTCCTGCTGCCACAGTAGCTGTCCCACACCCCGAGTTTGATTTTAAGACGGTAGTGGAGAAGTTTGATGAACATTTTGTGCCCAGATGTAACGTCATACATGACCGTGCCTGCTTTCACAAGCGGAACCAACGGGCCGGTGAGACCGTGGAAGCCTTTGTCCGGAGCCTGTATGAGCTGGCGCAGCACTGCAAGTTCGGCAACAGTAAGGATGAACAGATCCGTGTCCGAATCGTCATAGGAATACTGGACAAAGATGTGTCACAGCGGCTACAGCTCGAGGCGGATCTGACGCTGGAGAAGGCGGTCCAGCTCGCGCGTCAGAGCGAGCAGGTTAAACAGCAGGAGCATGTGGAAACCAGAATGAATGAGGTGAGACACAAACAGCGCAGCAACACAAGATGGAGCCGTAATAAGCTGGGACAGCCCCAGAGTCAAAAATACGGTGACAGTAAACAAAGCTGCCAGCGGTGCAACAGAGTGCATGATAAAAACGAGAACTGCCCAGCCCGTAACAAAAGATGCAGGAAGTGCAACAAGATGGGTCATTTTGAAGCGGTATGTAAATCCAAAATGCTAAAAGAAGTCAGGACAGAGAGTGTGGAGGATTCAGAGGAGGATTCATTTTTCATAGGTGGAATTTTCCTTGGTTCTGTGAGCGATACAAAGCCGACTGTCATAGTTGAGCCTGACTCAGACACCGACTGGGACGTGAAACTGGAAGTAAATGGCAACCCAGTCGAGTTTAAAATCGATACTGGAGCCGACACGACGGTTATAACAGAAGAGACATTCAGTAGATTACAGCCGAGGCCCAGACTGACTGTTTCTAAGCTGCCTGTGTACAGTCCAGGCGGGAAAGTTTCATGTGTGGGAAAATTCATCGCCAACAGCACGTACAAAAAGCAGAAATATCAGTACTGGATCACTGTGATAAAAGGACAGTACACAAGTGACCTACTGGGAAAGTCAGTTGCAAAACGAATGGGACTGGTTGCAAGAGTGAATGAGATCAGCCGCAGCCTGACAAACGATGTGTTCGGAGAAATATGACTGCTGAATTGTGAGCCTGTTAAGATGGAACTAACAGATGATGCAGTGCCATACACTGTGAACACGCCACGCAGAGTCCCCTTTCCTCTTCTACCGAAAGTAGAGAAGGAGTTAAGGCGCATGCTCAACTTGGGAATCATCGAGGAGGTCACTGAACCCACCGATTGGTGTGCACCGATGGTGCCTGCCCCAAAAGCAACAAAGACGAGGTCGGAGTGTGCGTGGACTTAAAAAGACTCAACAAGGGAGTAAAGCTAGAGCGCTACATTCTACCCACACTGGATGACATAACACCTAAGCTAGCTGGAGCTAAGGTATTTTCGACACTGGATGCATCAAGTGGATTCTGGCAGATCCCATTGGATCCCAGCTGCCAGAAATTGACGACGTTCATAACCCCCATGGGCAGATTTTGCTTTAAACGTCTGCCGTTCGGAATTACATCAGCACCCAAGATCTTCCAGCGGCTCATGAGTAATCTGCTGAAGGGCCTGGAAGGAACTGTTGTCGTGATGGATGACATCCTGGTCTACGGGGCTGACAAGGAGGAACATGACCACCGCTTGGATGCGGTGCTACGTACCATCAAAGCTTCAGGTCTCAAGCTTAACAGAGCAAAGTGCCACTTCAGACAGACTGAGCTACAGTTTTTTGGGCACATCATTGGCGCTGATGGAGTGAAACCGGACAGCAGCAAAGTTGAGGCTATCACCAAACTGCCCGCTCCCACAAATGTGGAGCAGCTTCGCCAGGTACTTGGGCTCATGAATTACGTGGGCAAATTCCTTCCTGGCCTGTCCACCATGCTGCACCCGCTCACGAGCCTGCTCAGAAAAGAGACAGCATGGGTCTGGGGTGAGCTTCAAGAGAGCGCATTCAACAAAGCCAAAGTCACACTAGCAGCAGCACCAGCTTTATGCTATTACGACGCAGGCCGGCAGACTGTGGTCAGCGCGGATGCCAGCAGCTACGGCCTGGGCGCCACCCTGCTGCAGGACCACGATGGAGAGTTGCGAGCCGTCGCCTTCGCCTCCCACACCCTCACCGATGCAGAGAAACGATACTCTCAAATTGAGAAGGAGTGCTTGGCAAGCGTGTGGGCCTGTGAGCGCTTCGCCCGCTACATCCAGGGGATGAGTAAAGTACGTCTCCAGACAGACCACAAGCCCCTGGTACCATTGATCAACAGCTACGATCTGGATAAAACGCCACTGAGGTGTCAGAGGCTGCTTATGCGGCTAATGCGGTTTGATGTCATCGCAGAGCATGTCCCAGGCAAACAGCTGGCGGTGGCTGACGCACTATCAAGGCACCCTCTGGATGGAGATCACAAGTCAGACACGGATGATCAGGTCAGAGCATATGTGAACATTGTGGTAAAGAACAAGCCAATCACCTCACCTAAGATGGAGGAAATCCGCAGAGCCACGCAGGATGACGCAGATCTTCAAAAAACGATGGCCACGAAGAATGGCAGAGTTCTCACCACTGCGAGGATTTTTCACAGCCAGAGCTCACCTTTCTGAATCTGATGGACTAGTGTTGTACCATGATCGCATTGTTGTTCCAGCAGCACTCAGATCCAGCGTGCTAGACCAGCTGCACGAGGGTCACCAGGGCCTCACCAAGTGTCGCGAGCGGGCCCGATTGACTGTGTGGTGGCCCAGCATAGGAGCCCAGATCACCAAGAAAGTGAAGTCATGCGATTTCTGTGCAGAACACAAACCCACACAGAGACGAGAACCACTGGTGATGACTCCACTGCCGAGTGGTCCATGGCAGAGGATTGCAACCGATCTGTGTGTGCTGGAGGGTAAGAACTACCTCATTGTAGTTGATTATTTTTCACGAGATATTGAAATAGCTTCCCTCTCAACCACTACAAGTGCTCATGTGATCAGCAAGCTTAAACACATGTTTGTGAGATGGGGAATTCCACTTGAGTTAGTGAGTGATAACGCCACTCAATTCACATCAGCTGAGTTCCAGGAGTTCAAACAGAACTATGGCTTCGCCCACATAACCTCCAGTCCCCACTACCCACAAGGCAACGGTGCGGCTGAGAGAGCAGTCCAAACAGCTAAGCGCATTCTTAAACAGCCTGATCCCTGCCTGGCTTTAATGAGCTATCGCTCTACACCCATTGCTGCAACCAGAGTGAGTCCCGCACAGTTGATGACAGGACGACAGATTCGTACAACTGTCCCAGCACTGGAGGAATCATTACAGCCAAAACCAGCCAACTATGACCTCGTACACCAGAAAGACACCGCAGCTAAAGAGGCTTACGGGTTCTTTTACAACCGCCGACATTCAGCTCGTCCTCTCCCTGAGCTGCACCCAGGTCAAGAGGTCAGAGTAAAACTCGATGGAGACAAGGGCTGGAAGACCCCCGCTAAAGTCATCAGTAAGTCTCAGGAACCGAGATCCTACGTGGTGGAGATGGACAGCGGCACGGTGACTAGTCGCAACAGACGACATCTTCAGGCCGTCCCGGAGACCGACAACCCTGTGCCACATCAGCAGAGTGCCGATCCTGTCTCTCAGCAGGACTACAGTTCCCCAGCCACGCTGACAGGAGCTCCACAAGAACCACCCCGGAGCCCACCATTGGCAGATTCCATCCCGCGGTCTCCTCCTCAGTCCACTACTTCCCGGAGGCTGACCACCAGAGGCCGTGAAGTTAGGCTGCCTCTCAGATTCAGAGACTGATGGAGAGTCTGAAGGAGTATCTTCCTCTCTGTTCAAGGGCAGAATAATCCCTTTTCAGGACTGAGGGTAGTCTACCCCGATGATGTCCTATGTTCAGTAAGGAGAGAGGAGAGACTGTTATGAAAAAAAAAGAAAAAAAGTTATGTTGTATATTGATGTTAATAGAAACTGATACTGTTTGACATGTTACAGTTTATTGAAAATAACAGGGTTACAGATATTGTTTACCTGAAAGTATTAAGTTCAGATATGAAGAATAATTTGCACTTTAACTGAAAATAGTAAACCTGGAATGTTTAGTTTTTCTTCTAAGAGGGGAGATGTTGTGAGATTTAAGTTAATGTCACTATGAGGCTACTGTAGCCAGCATAGGAGTGTACGTGATGATGTCACCGGAGGTGCAGTTCGCCTAAAAAAAATGCGTATGTACATTAGCAGAGAGCTAGTAGCAAGTACGGAACCACGTTGCTGAATAAAGCTGTATTTGAGATTCATCCAAGTCTCCTTCATTATCATGACACTGTCCTTCATCAACCATTAACATTTCTATGTTTCTAAAGTGGAATTGTCATTAGTGGACAGTTTGGCACATAAAGAAACAACAGCTGAATTATAAAATGGGGTAATTTGTTTTTTCTCTCCAAATCACACTATATAAGTTAGACAAGCTAGCAAGACAAGCATAATGAGCACATGTTGTTTTTGTCACAGTAACTGCAAAGAAAGTCAGATTAACCATGCTGTCCTTCAAAAACATTCACACATGTTTCTCTAGTGGATTTTTCATTCTAAGACAGTCTGAAACATAACAACAGCTGAATCATGTCACAACATGCTGGCCTTCAAAAACATTCCCATTTGAGTGTTGTTCAGCTGCAGATTTATTTCTGAAACAGTTTGACATATAAAAAAAGCCAAACCTTAAATAGTGACTAGTGATATTAATGCTTCCTCTCGTAAGTTTATATTTCCTTCTCGCGATTTGCTGTGTATGTGCAGCAACTGCAATGTAAGTCAAATGAAGCCGCATTTTACTTCATGAACATCCACATTTGAGTGTGTCTGAGATGGACATTTCATTTGAAAAAAGGTTTGTTTTGTTGTTAATGTGCTCTTGTGTGCTTGTGTATGTGTGCTACCACTGTAGAATGAGTATATTGTAGATATCTCATGAAGCTCATCTGTTCCATCCGATGCAGCCACAGGTATGATCAAGTAAGCTGAGCAGTGTAGATCACACCCTCCTCAGATGAAAGGGATCCTGGATCCCTGTGTTTCGTTCCATGTCGTTCCACAATATGAGGACACTAATGAAAAACAGTAATACAAAAATAAATCATTTCCTTATTATCAAAAATAATAATCAAAATAATATTTTATTGCTACAACTTATACTGCGCTTTTCAGAGTACAACAGTGCAAGTAATGAAATAAATGAATAGATCAATACATACATACATGCATACTGTTAGAAAGCCCACACTGTTCCTATGTTGTGAACTTCCATCCATCCATTATCTATACCACCTATCCCTTTCGGGGTTGCGGGGGACTGGAGCCTATCCCAGCTACGATGGGTGAGAGGCGGGGTACACCCTGAACCGGTCGCCAGCCGATTGCAGGGCCACATACAAGGACAAACAAACATTCACACTCGCACTCACACCTACGGACAATTTAGAGTCACCAATTAACCTAATGAGCATATTTTTGGTCTGTGGGAGGAAGCCGGAGTACCCGGAGAGAACCCACGCATGCACGGGAAGAACATGCAAACTTCACACAGAAAGGCCCCGTCTGACCTGGGACCTGCCGGATTGAACCGGCAACCTTCTTGCTGTGAGGCACGCGCACTACCTGCTGCGCCACCGTGCAGCCTATGTTGTGAACTTGTTTATTGAATTAAGTTTCCATTCATTGATAGTTGTTTCTCAGTAAATTCTCGTTTGTCCTATGCTCTTGAACGCGCCATTGTTGTTTCGATGCTTTTGAATGCACCACACCCGTGTGTGAATGCCGTGCCGAAAGTCAATTTTCCTCTTTAATAATATGGTGGTGCAGCCCGTGCGGGCCCGGGTCGGGCCTTTCTGTGTGAAGTTTGCATGTTCTTCCCGTGCATGCGTGGGTTCTCTCCGGGCACTCCGGCTTCCTCCCACAGACCAAAAAACATTCATTAGGTTGATTGGTGACTCTAAATTGCCCCCAGGTGTGAGTGTGAGTGTGAATGGTTGTGTGTATGTATGTGCCCTGCGATCGGCTGGCGACCGGTCCAGGGTGTACCCCGCCTCCCACCCGTTGACAGCCGAGATAGCCTATACATACACACACACACACACACACACACACACACACACACACACACACACACACACACACACACACACACACACACACACATATGTATATACATATATATATATATATGTGTGTGTGTGTGTGTGTGTTACCAGCTATAAAAGCTAATATTTCTCTATATTTAGCTCCTCTTTTTGCGCTGCCGAACGCTGCCTAAATGCTGCATCTCCCGTGCCATTAACATTATCAGGGACTCTTGACATCCCCACTGTGGTCTGTTCTCCCTGCTGGCCTCTGGAAAGAGGTTCTGCAGCATTTGCTGCAGGATCACCAGGTTCTGCAACAGATTTTTCCCTCAGGCCATCAGACTGCTGAACTCTAAATGAGCATCTTTGCACCACTGATGTCACCTCAGATATACACTTTAAAATGACTTAATTGTATATTTGTGCGGGTGGCGCAGCAGGTAGTGCGCGTGCCTCACAGCAAGAAGGTTGCCGGTTCGATCCCCGGGTCAGACGGGGCCCCTCTGTGTGAAGTTTGCATGTTCTTCCCGTGCATGCGTGGGTTCTCTCCGGGTACTCCGGCTTCCTCCCACAGACCAAAACCATGCTCATTAGGCTGATTGATGACTCTAAATTGTCCGTAGGTGTGAGTGTGAATGTTTGTTTGTTTGTCCTTGAATGTGGCCCTGCAATCGGCTGGCGACCGGTTCAGGGTGTACCCCGCCTCCTGCCCATTGTAGCTGGGATAGGCTCCAGCCCCCCGCAACCCCGAAAGGGATAGGCAGTACAGATAATGGATGGATGGATGGTATATTATGCTGCTTGTTTTTCACTTACTGCATATCCCTGCTGCTATTCCTTAACTTAACCTATATTCTACTGTTTATTGTACATACTGTTGATTTTACATACTGATTATTTATACACTGTATATGTAAAATTACTCTGCCATTTATTTTAACATTCTTTATGATAATTGTAAATATTTTCACCACCTACTGTTCATTTATACATATACTGTACATATATATACATATATCTACTTTTTAACTATTTTCTACCCTGTGCTGAGCCTGCTGTACATAGAAATTTCATACACCTGCTGTTTACTGAATGAAAAGAAAGTTTATCTATGTCTCTTTTTGTCAGCTGCTGTGTGTCTGCAGTGTATCTAGTGCCAAGAAGAGAAAAACAAGTTTCCCATGAGTGTGTTTTATGTTTAGCATGTCAAAAGTGATTTAATTCATTTTTGTGACTGCTCTCATGAGCTCAGACTCAAATTCTAATAGTTACATGGGTGCTGAAACTCTACTGCCCTGTTGCACTGACCTCCACCATCATGAAGTGCTTTGAAGGTTTCGCCATGTAACAAATAAGATCCAGCCTCCCCCCTCTCCTGGACCCATTTCAGTTTGCATTCCAGGCCAACAGGTCCACTGTTGATGCAGTCTCCTCCACTCTCCACTTAGCCCTCGCCCACCTGGACACAGGAGTTCTAGGACACAAGAAATTCTAAGATTTTCTAATAATGATGTCACTATTTTAGCCTTAAGATGCTTTGTGAATATACTCTATATCTTCTCCTTTTATTTAAGAAAACTAAATAGCCTTAAGTTATTTAGCATGTCATGTCTGTCTCTACATGGTCGCACGTTTACAATTCTCCTTTGTGTGTGTGCGTGTGTGTGTGTGCGTGTGTGTGTGTGCCCGCTTGCAGCGCGTGTGTCGGAGTCTCAAGTGTCAGTTATACTGCGGAAACCGACCGTCAAACTATGGAGGGCCAAATTAAACTGTGGCGGCTCAAAACGTTTTAATACAGTAATGGGAAACCCTGTAATAAATTAAAAACTCTTATAATATAACAGCTAATTGCTAGTGTTAGCTAGTTAAGCAGTCAACTCTATCAACTAAGTTAGCTGAGAGCTGACACACTGTTAAGTAATGATTAAATTGATATTCTCAATATACTTACCAAGCTTAAGAAAAACTGTCAGGTTCCTGACTTGGAATGTCTGAATGTCTGAAGCTACCGTCTTCCAGCCAGCTCGGACTACAGCAACCTCCAACTCTGCTTCTGCCGTGCTGCTTGAGTTTCAGGCGGGCATGTGACGTAACTCAGTAAGGTGCGCAGATATGCATGCGCAAATGAACACAACTCAATTTTAGTAAGTTGAATTAATCAGTTTATTTGGACCAAACGGAAAAAACAAATCACAGCAACAAAGTTGTTTTTTTAAACCAAACCAATCTACAAAAGCAAACCAAACCAATCTACAAAAGCATTTCCAACTCTGTTGTACTATTTACAGTGTTCTATCATGTACCATGTAAGTTATAACAAATTTGAAATTTAAGTCCCTTTAACTTGAAATAGAAACTTAATTTAACTTAAAACTGAGTTACAATAATGCAGAAATGTGTGTTTGTTTAACTAGCTAAGGAAAGTTCTTGTATTGGTGATGTTTAATATTTATCTGGTTTAACTTGCATTATCAAGTTGACACAACAAGTTATTAACAGTTTTCCTATACTGATAATGTGGAATGAATTTTTGTTTGAACTCAAAGTTTAAGTTGAGACAGGAAGTGATAAAAAGTAAAATTTACTTTGACAACTTCAAAGTTGAATCAACTAGAACAATATAGTACAATCAACTTTTTAAACTTTAATTTCTGAATTAAAAAAAAGATAAACCTCAAGTTGGGTTAAATTGCGTTTTTAAGGCAGCAGAGGAACTTTCATTTGCAAATTTAAGAGACTTGAAATGTTTTAGTTAACATGATGAAAATTCAAAATTGATCTCAAAGGTTAACACAGTTGTTGGATCCTTTAAAGGATTAGTTTAAATTCAAAGTGTGGTTATATGAGATAATTTTGGGTAGCACAAGTGGTAACACTGTCGCCTCACAGCTAGAAGGTCCCCGGTTCGAATCCCGCTGTGGGCGCTGGTGGCGTGTCCTCCACAATGTCTTCAGTGCCTGCTGCTCGAGGAAAAAGGGGGCCTTTCTGTGTGGATTTTGCATGTTCTCCCCGTGTTCACTCGGGGTTTCCTCCTTAAATAACCCCTACTAAAAACATGCAAGAAGATCACCGTCTGACCAACCAACGGTGACGAAGAGGGATGGGTCCCCGGGCGCGGGCACCGGCATCGGCTGGCAGCTGGCAGCCCACCGCTCCTGGTCTGCCGCGGAGGATGGGTCAAATGTGGAAAAAATAATTTCACAAAAAAGCATGGTGTGTGTACAGTCTCCTCCTCCCTGTAGCATGTATGTGCTGTACGAAGTACGAATCTTAATCTTAATCTTAATCTTAATTATGCGTGAGATACTTATCCGTGCATTACTCTCTGTATATGGTGGTCATTCACACTCCAGTATGGAGAAGCAGACAGGAGACCAGGCACAGAAGCTAAGCTTCGTACTGCTGTGGACAGGGTCAGTAGAAAAATGTTTTTTTTTAGCTGCATACAAAAGGGCCAACAAAAAAAAATCAACATCAGTTTAAGTGTTTGATCAGACCCCATCTGATAAAACTGAAGCTGTATAATGCTCTCTTCAAAACCACCATTTTTTTTTTTTTACAAATAAGTTTTATTTTATTTTATTTTATTTTTTTCTTTTCATTTTTACCATGGAAAGGTGTGTCTGATGCAGGGGGCAGGGTAATATGGCGTAAATATTTTAAATTTGGCACACTTTTTTTTTCCTTTTGGAAAAAAAAAAAAAAAAAAAGAAATGTTATTATGGTGACCCTGTCCACTTAGTTGGGACTACTGTGGGTAATACACTGACTACGGATAAGTACTTTACACAGCCACACTATCATATAACCGAACTAACCATTTAAGGTAGCAACAAATATATAAAATTAATGCTGTATGTGGCATAGTCATTTTTTGTTTCGTTGTTTTGCTTCATTTTCAGTACCATGAATGTGGAAGTGTAAAGAGTGTGCTGCAGAGGAAACTACAAAATATCAGTTATTGAAGCACTACAGATTAAAACATGGCCACATGGATGTCGCAGACATCCTTTTCTATGCACATTTAAGCTGTGTCCAAATTCAGGGGCTGCAGCCTTCGGAGGACCCAGCCTACGCGGCCTGCGGAGGCCACAGCTTCGGAGGCTCCTCTGTCGGCCGCATCAACTATCGGTAAATGGGACAGTCTAGCCTTCGGAGCATTTCCTGATTGCGTCACGATGTCATAACTTCTTTCCTCCAAAAAACACACGTACGGAGACAAAAATTTAACAGACAACAGACGACACAACAGAAACATAACCGACAGACGACAGAACCATAGCAGACAGACGACAGACAACAATGGAGCCAGAGGTTTTGATTTTTTTTTTTGTTTTGTTTTATATATATATTTTTTGTTGGAGGAAGAGGAGAGGCAGCTCTGGCAACAGCGACACCGGCGGCCGTGGGGAGGTAAGATTAACCTGCTATTTTAACCCACATACATAGCTACCATATTTCGTGGTGATTAATATACTCGTTAATAAACGATATGGTTTAGTGACAAGCGCTTGCCATATAAACTATGGACTGACATATATGTCATTTAACCATGAGTCTTGATACAGGGTTCTGTATGCTGTAATTTTAAAGCTATGTTTTCAAGTCTGAAAAGTGCTTGAATTGAATAGTTCAATGTGTAGGAACCCTGTAAATAACCCTGACTTAATTCAATAGCCTATTAAAATGTTGTGTAGTAAACATCAGAACCAGATGGAGAAATGAAGCATTATTGGTCTAAGCTTTAACATTCACTAGAGTTGTTGTATCAACTAAAATTCAGTTGCTCTTGTTTAATCCTCCTGTTCTTACCCTCCTTGCAGACGCAAACATGCAGGGCAATGCCACCAGCCCTGGAGAGACTTCACAGGTAACGTCAATAATAACGTGCATAGCTATTGGCTATGCACGTTATTATTATCCAGAAATGATAAAGCTGTTCGGCCCCATTGTTATGTTTTGGACAGTGCGTTTTGAGGCCAAGCACAGTTTTTTCAAACAGGTTGTCAGACACACAAAGTGTTTCAAGAACATTACACTGTCTTTGGCAAATAAGCACCAACTAACTTATGAGAAATCAGCCTTTGATGTGACATGTCTCGACAATTCAAATAGATGTTATGAAAGAGGATGTAGCACTTCACCTTAGTTAAAAATACCCGGGTCTCACAACAGTTACACTAGCACAGAGTGTCTCTAGCAATGGCATAGAATATAGAAATGGGATGATTATTGTGCATGGATCAGTTGGTGGACTGCCTGAATTTGTAGAGATACTTCAAATGTGTATATTGGAAAACACATTGATCTTCATATGCAGAAAATTAGCTTCATGGTACAGGGAGAACTACAGAGCATTTGAGATGCAGTCGTCTTCAGCAAGACAGATTGTATTGGCTCAGTAAACTGAACTAACTGACAACTATCCCCTGGTTGACTACAAGTGTGTAACCCGCAGAATGGTCACCCTTAAAAGATACATACACGTGTCTGGTAATTATTCTTGATTTTTACTTGGCTTTGACTGACTGTCTTTATGGGAATAAACTGTAAAAATGAGACACAAGATGACTGTTCAAAGACAACTGATTTTACACGTCAAACAGAGTACCACTTCACATGTGGAAATAGTATGAAGGATTTTATGGCTCCAGGGGGAGGTGATGGTGCTACTTGAGCCAGTATCTGTTGCAACTTAAGACTACAAAATTGACAAGGAAATAAATTGTGGAGTTAGAAAGAAGTGAGGTTAGGTACAACAAATAAGATCTCTGTTAACCGCGCCTCATCTCTGCTAGAGGCTACATTAGCTGAAATTGGCTTACCATGACTGACTGTACAGTCAAAGGAATCGAATTTATTTGCATTTTAGGTAATACAATCACTAGGTTGACTGCCCATTGTTAGTCTGTTAATGTGATAAGAGTGAAATGATAATAACACTGAAGTCTTTTCTTGAAGGAACATCAGCTACAAAATAACCATTTTATAGGACTCAGATGTCAGAAAAAGTGGAGTGAAGTGTGGATGTTTGCAGTATTTATCCATAGTCAGTGTATGGCCATCAAGTGTCCCGACACGGAAACTAAGAAATGTACTGCTGTGAACAGAGACAGCATAAAAATTTATTTTAAACAACTAAAATAATCATTTTAAGTCTGTGATACATTATGATACTTTCACTGCTTTATCTTGCTGTCAGACAGCCTTTTCTGATGATGAACTGAAGGTTTTATGCTCATCTAGGCACCCATCAAACCCACCAGGCTCCTGTCATAGAACACAGGAGTTTCTGGTCTACTTCTGCTGCAATCAGTTAGTTTGTGTTATTGTGTGACTTTTGTGTTTTAGCACAGTATTCCTCCATTACATAGAACTACAGCAATTCAGGGCTGTTAGTTATGAAAGATTTCATTTTCCATCCATCCATCCATCCATCCATCCATCCATCCATCCATCCATCCATCCATCCATCCATCCATTCTCTTCCGCTTATCCGGGGCCGGGTTGCGGGGGAAGCAGTCTGAGCAGGGACGCCCAGACTTCCCTCTCCATGGACACTTCCTCCAGCTCTTCCGGGGGGATCCCGAGGCGTTCCCAGGCCAGCCGAGTGACATAGTCACCCCAGCGTGTCCTGGGTCTTCCCCGGGGCCTCCTCCTGGTGGGACATGCCTGGAACACCTCCCTAGGGAGGCGTCCAGGGGGCATCCAATAGAGATGCCCGAGCCACCTCAGCTGACTCCTCTCGATGCGGATGAGCAGCGACTCTATTCTGAGCTCCTCCCGGGTGACAGAGATCCTCACCCTATCTCTAAGGGAGCGCCCCGCCACCCTGCGGAGGAAACTCATTTCAGCTGCTTGTATCCAGGACCTCGTTCTTTTGGTCATTACCCAAAGTTCATGACCATAGGTGGGGGTAGGAACGTAGATTGACCGGTAAATCGAGAGCTTCGCCGTTCGGCTCAGCTCCTTCTTCACCACAACAGACCGGTACAGCGACCGCATTACTGCAGCCACTGCACCGATCCGCCTGTCAATCTCACGTTCCATCCCTCCCTCACTTGTGAACAGGATCCCAAGATACTTAAACTCCTCCACTTGAGGCAGGAACTCTCCCCCAACCTGAAGGGAGCAAGCCACCTTTTTCCGGTCGAGAACCATGGCCTCGGACTTGGAGGTGCTGACTCTCATCCCAGCTGCTTCACACTCGGCTGCGAAGCGCCCCAGCGCATGCTGAAGGTCCTGGCTCGAGGTAGCCAACAAGACAACATCATCTGCGAAAAGCAGAGACGAAATCTGCCGGCCCCCGAACCGAACCCCCTCCGGCAATGCGGACCAAGCTCCTGCTCCGGTTGTACAGGGACTGTACAGCCCTCAACAGAGGGCCTCCAACCCCATAGTCCCGGAGCACCTCCCACAGAATGACGCGAGGGACACGGTCGAATGCCTTCTCCAAGTCCACGAAGCACATGTGGGCTGGTTGGGCAAACTCCCATGAACCCTCAAGCACCCTGTGGAGGGTATAGAGCTGGTCCAGTGGTCCACGGCCAGGACGAAAACCGCATTGTTCCTCCTGAATCCGAGGTTCGACTATCGGCCGGATTCTCCTCTCCAGTACCCTGGAATAGACTTTCCCAGGGAGGCTGAGGAGTGTGATCCCGCGATAGTTGGAACACACCCTCCGGTCCCCCTTTTTAAAAAGAGGGACCACCACCCCAGTCTGCCAGTCCAGAGGCACTGTTCCCGTCTGCCACGCGATGCTGCAGAGGCGTGTCAACCAAGACAGTCCTACAACATCCAGAGACTTGAGGTACTCAGGGCGGATCTCATCCACCCCCGGTGCTTTGCCACCGAGGAGCTTGCGAACTGCCTCAGTGACTTCAGCCCCGGTGATGAATGAATTGACCTCCAAGTCCCCAGTCTCTGCTTCCGCTACGGAAGACATGACAGAGGGATTGAGGAGATCCTCAAAGTATTTCTTCCACCGCCCGACAATATCCCCAGTCGAAGTCAACAGCTCCCCACCTCCACTGTAAACAGTGTTGACAGAAAGCTGCTTCCCCCTCCTGAGGCGCCGAATGGTTTGCCAGAAATTCCTCGAGGCCAACCAGTAGTCCTCCTCCATGGCCTCCCCGAACTCCTCCCAGACCCAAGTTTTTGCTTCTACAACCGCCCAAGCTGCCGCACACTTGGCCTGCCGGTACCCATCAGCTGCCTCAGGAGTCCTATGAGCCAACCAGGCCCGATAGGACTCCTTCTTCAGCTTGACGGCATCCCTTACTTCCGATGTCCACCACCGGGTTCGGGGGTTGCCGCCACAACAGGCACCGCCGACTTTACGGCCACAGCTACGGACGGCTGCATCAACAATGGAAGTGGAGAACATGGTCCATTCGGACTCAATGTCTCCAACCTCTCTCGGGATCTGGTTGAAGCTCTCCCGGAGGTGGGAGTTGAAAACTTCCCTGACAGCGGGTTCCGCCAGACGTTCCCAACAGACCCTCACGGTACGTTTGGGTCTGCCAAGTCTGTCCCGCTTCTTCCCCTGCCAGCGAATCCAACTTGCCAGGTGGTGATCAGTTGACAGCTCAGCCCCTCTCTTTACCCGAGTGTCCAAGACATACCGCCGAAGGTCAGATGATACGACTACAAAGTCGATCATTGACCTCCGGCCTAGGGTGTCCTGGTGCCACGTGCACTGATGGACACCCTTATGCTTGAACATGGCGTTCGTTATAGACAAACTGTGACTAGCACAGAAATCCAATAACAGAACACCACTCGGGTTCAGATCGGGGAGGCCGTTCCTCCCAATCACACCCCTCCAGGTGTCACTGTCGCTGCCCACGTGAGCATTGAAGTCCCCCAGCAGAACAATGGAGTCCCCGGTTGGAGCACTTTCCAGTACCCCTCCCAGGGACTCCAAGAAGGCCGGGTACTCTACGCTACTGTTTGGCCCGTAAGCCGAAACAACAGTGGTCGAAGCTCTATCCCCAACCCCAAGGCGCAGGGAAGCGATCCTCTCGCTCAGCAGGGAGAACTCCAACACATGGCGGCTGAGCTGGGGGGCTATAAGCAAGCCCACACCAGCTCGCCGCCTCTCACCGCGGGCAACTCCAGAGTAGAAGAGAGTCCAGCCTCTCTCAAGGAGTTGGGTTCCAGAGCCCAGACTGTTCGTGGAGGTGAGCCCGACTATCTCTAGCCGGTACCGCTCAACCTCCCGCACTAGCTTAGGCTCTTTCCCCCACAGTGAGGTGACATTCTATGTCCCCATAGCCAGAGTCGTTGTCCAGGGTTTGGGTCGTCGGGGCCCCCACCCACGACTGCTACTCATATCACATAGCACCGGCCCCTTCTGATCCTTCCTGCGGGTGGTGGGCCTACCGGAAGGCGGGTCCACGTCGCTCCTTCGGGCTGCGCCCGGCCTGGTCCCGTGGGCAAAGACCCGGCCATCAGGCGCTTGCCTGCGAGCCCCAACCCCAGGCCTGGCTCCAGGGCGGGGCCCCGGTGATGCCAATCCGGGCGACGTACCCTTCCTTGATTTAATTTCTTTCATAAGGGGCTTTTTGAACTGCTCTTAGTCTGACCCGTCACCTAGAACCTGTTTGCCTTGGGAGACCCTACCAGGGGCATTAAGCCCCGGGCAACATAGCCTCTAGGATCATTCGGGTACTCAAACTCCTCCACCACGATAAGGTGGCAGTTCAAGGAGGAGATTTCATTTTACAGTTTTCTGTAATTGAAGAAAAATGTTTATGTAAATATTCAGCCACTTTCATTCTCAGGTTCTGTAAGAGAGACTTTGTGTTAATTGGGAATGGTGTAATATTTAGCTAAACAAATAAGATGGTATAAGGCGATATATTTTAATTTGAACATTTTGATTTAGAAATTTTGACATAAATGTGAGCTAGAGATGTTGACATGGTTTCTAAGATCGAGGTGGGAGTTATTTGAACATGTTAATTGTATTTGTACCAATAACCATTCTACAATGTCCAACAAATTCAAGGTTTTAGGTTTTAAATATTTGTGACAGTTCTGCTCGTAGTTGTATCAAATGGAGGTTGGTGTTTTTCTGTATTCTAAAGCAGTCCTACAACTAATGATTGTTCTCATAGTTGATTATTCTTATTAATTGATTTTTAGTTGTTTTAAAATGTTGATCACTGTTTACCAAAGCCTGAGGTGACATCCTCAAATGTTTATTCTGCCCTCAACCCAACAATATTCAGTTTACTGTCAGAGAGGAGTGAAACAACCAGAAAATATTCAAGAAAATTGCTTAAACTGGTTAATCAACTATTAGAATAGTGGTGATTAATTTAAGAGTTTGTCAATTGTTGCTGCCCCATTCTAATGTTGACAAATCCAATGAAAAGACTAAAATGTCAAGTTTGAATTTAGTACATAAAGTCCCATTGCTGGTGATTTGGTCTTTTAATTTGTATTTGTTGGCAATCACCAGGTTTGTAAGCAATGAATGTTATGTTTTATTTCTAATAAATGTGATTTTTCACAGATCCAAAGTATTTTGATTTGAATTTACTTAACTACGTTGTGTGGAAAATGTTGACATAATCTGGTTTAGTATGTCTGCTTTAAGCTACTATCATTGTAACGATGAAAACCAATTAAGTGAAACAAAATCTAGTAGTAGTTGCCACGCTTGTTTAAGTCAGTTATGTTGGAACTACAAGGTGTGGTTTACAGTTGAGTAGTAGAGGTCTAACAGTTAAGTTGTATTTACATTAGTGTGTTAAGTCAGTGTAATGAAATATCTTTATGTTGGTGTTAATAAACACATTAAATTAAAGCAAAAGAAACATCATTTTGTTGAATTTATGTTTGTCAGTTTAGTTAGCTGGACACTGACCTATTAATTAAGTCTAAGTTGACCAGATAATGTTGAAATTATTTCATACAGTCTTGATGGTTGAACATAAGTTAGTTATTGCCATATTAATAATATTGTTGAATTATTTCTAACACAACTCAGTTTCGTGGAAATTGTTGACATAACTGTATTAAGTAAATCCAAAAAATTATTTTTTTGAGTGCAGGCTATCATTTGAGAGGAACTCTGATAGAGTGAAAGAGCTGTGGTACCAATATATACATGTAAGTCAGTTACTGCTTGTGTATATTATAACCTTTTCACAATTAAGCAGTGGTTCCCAAACTTTTTTTGGCTTCAGTACCCCCTTTACCTGATTTCTGAATCCAAGTATTTGCTTTATCTGACTTCAACATTTTGCCTAAAAACTGCAACAGAAAACTGCAGCTTACTGTATGATACAATTATCATTATAATCCTGAAGAATATAACAAAGGGAAAAGGGGTCAAGGAGCTCCAATTAGTGCCTCCCAAGCAGATCTATCTAATACTGTGGGTTTTACTGTAACATTTCAGTAAGTCTATTCATTGATGAATACTCTCAAATACCCCTTGTAGTACCTCTGCGTAGGCCTATCCCAAGGTTTCCCAGGTTTGGAACCACTGGAGTAGCGGCCAGTAGTATACTGAACTTGTGGAGGAGAACATATAACATTCCAATGTAATTGTCTGTTACTCTAGCGTATGAGTCTTCTGGCCAGCGAGGAGGCAATATAACTATGTGCGCTGCCATTTCTGAGAATGGTGTGGCCACTCACATCCCCAGTCTTCTTGGACTGCCTTTATTCTGATTTGATCCCTGAAAATGAGAGAAGTCTCGTAGGGCCTCACCTACCAACCGGCCTGGTTCACTACTCATCCAAGGATGGTCATGGTGTTCCTACCACCTTACTCTCCTTTCCTGAATCCTATTGCAGAGTTTTTCTCCGCTTGGAGGTGGAGAGTGTATGAGCATCAGGCTCAAAATCAGAGGTTCCTGCTCCTTGTAATGGATGCTGTGTGTGAAGATATTACAGGAGAGATTTTAAATTACCTAAGTTACCCAAGTTCAAATTACCTAAATTACCTGCCATAGTGACAAAACATCGAAACATTTTGACTTGCAGTGCTTACACAATGCCAAAGGGACGATGCATTTTGGGGGCACTGACTATTTGTATAAGAAAGCAATTTAGTTTTGACACATGAGGGAACTGTTTTGAGAGAAGATATGAGCTTTTGCAGGTGAACCATGGTGTTGTGCTGAACCATCCAGGTTATTTTAGCAAAAGCACCAAGAATGTTGAGAACGTCCGGTCTGTTTCAAGATATGAGCCAAAGCAAGTGAGAAGGATCTTTGCATTTTGGTGGCACTGACTATTTAAATGGGAAAGGAATTTAGTTTTGAAGCCTGAGTCAATAGTTTTGGGAGAAATATGAGCTTTTGCAAGTGAGCTATGGTGTTGTCCTGAACTGTAAAACTGTTTTGCCAAATGATCTTAGAGTTTTAAGAATGTAATTTCTTTTTCAAGAAATGAGCCAAACAAATGGAGAAAAACTGTAACAGTTGTTGAATAATCTAGTAAATGATACTAATGATTCACTTGATACTTCACTGATAACATGATAATGGACACGGAGAAGGTCGTTGTTGACCCATCATCGTACAGAGCTAGGATTCTGAAGATAAACATCTGGCCGGACGTGTCTTCACAACATGAGCATCCAGACAAGGAGGAGGTCATCGCCTACATGACTACACGTATATTCTGCCCAAGGAGGCACCAGCACCAGCTCACAAAACTCCTGTAGGCTAAAAACCTGTAACAACTGACAACATTGAACATTATGTTAGTCAACAGGTTCTAGATTGTCAACATCTGTGTTCACATTTTTCTAATTTGGATTCAGTGAATCGCTTGCACTGTATTTCCATGTACAAATTGAGGGCAGCACCCAAGTTCACCAAAGAAACACCAATGATGATCCAGAAGGGTTGTGCTATGTTAGAGTCTAAGCTCACCACGTTACCATGGTAACACTTCATGGGTGGGGCAGCAGCAGCTTATTTGCTTTTAAAGCTACAGACTTCAGAAACAGCACATTCTTAAAGGGACTGAAACAGAGGGAAATGGAGGTAGGCGAGAATCTTTTCCTATAAGCTATTTCCAGCAAACAGCTTCAAAAACATGTCTTATGGAATTCATAGACCTATGTAACTTATTGAAGAAGCTTCATAATATTGGACCTTCAAAGAACAGTAACATGAATAGAACTTGTCTGATCTTTACTGCATCAACACATAAATGTCTAAGTGCTTTAAAAGGCATCTGGACCTGCCCTAGGTTCTAGAGTAGTTGTTCTCTCTTTTACAGTGTGTATCACCTGAGAAACTATCGAGCTCTCCAAGTACCACCATTATGACCAACCTGAATATACAGTAGTGAAGGCTTACCCTATCAGCTATAGACAGTTCACAAAGGTGGCATGCTTACTCCGAATATGAGGATTATTTATTGATAATTGTTGCCAGCCACACTGTACACAATAGTAGCATTATAACAGGCACTTAAACACATCCTAACAAGGTGCGGCACCTCTTTACCTCTCTTACACACAGCAAGCAAGAACATTAAGAATAACAGCTGTATTTCATTCATTCATTCATTCATTCATTCATTCATTCATTCATTCATTCATTCATTCATCCATTCATTCTCTCTCTCTCTCTCTCTCTCTCTCTCTCTCTCTCTCTCTCTCTCTCTCTCACACACACACACACACACACACACACACACACACACACACACACAATAGGCTGGCAGAACCATAAGTGTTCTGTTTCTTCAAAAAAAATTCTTCTGGTCTAGGTCACAGATAATCCAAATTCCAAAGTGTTTTTTTTTAGCAACAAAGATATGAAACATAAAAAAATCCTAAATCAATAACAAGAATGAACATTCACATTACAAAAGTCAGTGCATTATGTCGGTGTGAACAACACATGAAGACCTTTTTTGTCATCACTGTCACCATCTTCACATGTGGGACCAAAAACCCACACCTGTCTAAACATTATTAGGCTCAATACAGTCTTTCAGTCCTGCTTTGACCAATGTGTCCTTACTGTTAACACTCTACTACTTAGAAATATAACCTGTAGCAACAGCAGGAATAGCAGGAAAAAGGGGATCAATGAACCACTCACAATTATTTAGAACAGGCCAGCATATTAATGACTTTTATCAACTTATATATGCCTAATGAGAGGGGTGGGTCTGTCTCTGCGCACAGAGTCCTATGATATCTGGCTCGATGACTATGTTTTGACTGTTTTTTGAAACCAGTCTGCAAACGTTCCATCACAAGACAGTTCTATTAAACTGTCCTGCTTGCAAACAGTAAAATCCTTGGAGATTTCAGAGGTTTCGATACTGAATAGGTTTCTCATCCATTTGGTTACTTCAGGCGCCATTGAGAAATATTCCCTGAACTGTTGTCTGAGGGAGGCGAGGTGCGCAGCGATGTTGTCCCTGACCCTGTCATCAAGTTGCAGGTCATTGTCAGATAGAAAACTCTCCAAAGCAGGCAAAGCTGAAATATCACCTGCCATGACTTTGATTTCGAACAGCTCCATCTTTTTCAGCATCGCGCTGACTTGCACCTGCATGTCAAAAATGTTGACAGAGAGTCCCTGTAGTCCCAAATTCAGTTCGTTCAAACGGGAGAAAATATCTGATAAGTATGCCAGTTGACTGAGCCATACAGTATCCTCAAAAACATCTGATATGGGGAAATATTTGTCCTGGACCTCTCTGTGCAGCACCTTCCCTCTTGATAATCATCTGACTTCTGTATGAAGCAGGAGCTTGACATACTCGCTGCCCATTTCATCAGTACGTGAAACAGACGAGAATGCATCGGTCGTGCCTTAATAAACGTAACTGTTTTTACAGCTGAGTCAAGCACTGACTTCAGCTCATTGGACATCTTCTTCACTGCAAGTGCCTCCCGATGGATGCTGCAGTGTGTCCATCGCATCTCAGGTGCCACCTCCCAAATCCGGGCTGCCAGTCCGCTGTGGCGGCCTGTCGTTGCCCTGCCGCCGTCGGTGCAGACTCCGACACACTTTTTCCAATTGAGTCCGTTCTCTTGCATGAAGGTGTTCAGTAGCTGGAATATGTGCTCGGCTGTAGTTCTGGTCTCCAGTGGTTGGCAGAACAGAAAATCCTCCTGAGCTGCACCATCGCACTCATACCTGACGTACACAAGCAAATTAGCCAAATCTGCAACATCAGTTGTTGGACATCATCCAGTTGGAGGGAATAATACCGACTCGACTGATGTGCTCAGTCAGTGTCTTTTTCAAATCAGATCAAATCAAACTTTATTTATATGGCACTTTTCATACTTAAAAGCAACACAAAGTGCCTCACAGATGCTAAAAACAGCAAAAAAGAAAACCCAGCCCTCCCGCCCCCATAAATACACAGAGACAAAGAGAGACATATAGAGACTAACAGACACACATGTATGCACACACGCACCCAAAATGGACAAGGCAAGGAATAAGCCACCATAGGGGGCCATCCACACTGAGAGGGCCCCCGGCCCATGACTAGGGAGCACCACCCAAGACCACTCCGACCCAGGCAGACAGGAGGCCCCACACCAAGGTGCAGAGGCCTCCAGCTATCCAGGCCAGAGCCGTCCCCTCAGCAGTGCCCCCATCAGTAGACCAAGAGCAACTCCCAGTGTTGGGGGGCCCATGAGGAAACACTGGATTTAAAAACCAAGGGACTAAGAGATAAACATTGACTGAAATAAAATGAGTAAATGAAATAAATAGTAAATAAACATGTCGTTAAAACATGCAACTAAAATAAGATACAAATAAGGATTAAATATGATAAGAAGCCTGATTAAAGGAATGAGATAAATCAAACAAATCAATTCAAAGACTGATTAAAAACAAGGTGTGTCTTGAGCCTCTTTTTAAAAACATCAACGGTCTCTGTGGCCCTGAGGTTCTCCGGCAGGCTGTTCCACAATCGGGGGCTATAATAATTAAAAGCCGCCTCCCCGTGTGTTTTAGTTCTTACTTTTGGTATGGTTAAGAGGCCAGTGCTGGAGGAGAGAGAGAGAAATGGGCCGACTCTGGCTATATTCTTAAGATGGTAAAAACCTACCTTTGTTATGTTTTTGATGTGTGGAATAAAAGTGAGCTCAGAGTCAAAAATCACACCCAGATTTTTTTACAGAATGTGTTGGTTTAAGATCTTGTAGTTTTGGTTTGTTGGTTAGTTTCTCTCTCTGACCTTTAGGACCAACAATGTAAACCATGTAAAGATTAAAAAGAGATGGACCTAAAATTGACCCCTGGGGAAACCCACACTTGATCACATGGGTTCCTGAGGAACATGCATCCCAACTTACAAAGAAGTGTCGGTCAGTGAGGTATGAGACGAACCAGTTAAAAGCAGTACCTGAGAGGCCAACCAGGTGCTTCAGTCTGTTTAATAAAATGTGATGGTCTACTGTATCGAAGGCGGCAGTTAGATCCAGTAGTACCAAGACTGTGAGCTTGTGTTTATCTAAGTTGCACCTGATATCATTTACAATCTTTAATAGGTCTGTCTCGGTACTGTGGTTCATCCTAAAACCAGACTGATACCTTTCTAAAATGTTCTTTTCATTTAAAAAATAATTTACTTGGTTAAAAAACAATTTTTCTAAAATTTTACTTAAAAAAGGTAAGTTGGATACAGGTCGATAATTATTAAGAATATTGGGGTCTAAATTGCTCTTCTTCAGAAGGGGCTTCACCACCGCCGTTTTAAAGGAGGCGGGGAAGACACCCGTCTGAAGAGAGCAATTCACCATGTATAACAGCTGTTCCTCAAAGAATCCATAGAGTGTTTAAAAAAAAGGATCTAAAAGGCAGGTTGTGGGGTTTACCTGGGAGGAAACTTGACCAAGTGTCCTTGCATCAACCAGGGCAAAACTCTCCAGTGTTTCCTCAGGTAAAACCTGTGATCCAGACGTATTGGTAGTTAAAACCTGTTGCGATAAAAGACTGGATATGATGTTATCAATTTTGCACCTGAAGTGGTCTGCAAAGTCTTCACAGAGGGTATTTGTTATTGTCTTATGAAATCTGTTAAATGACTGTTTATTAAAAGATCAATTGTGGAGAAGAGAAATTTGGGATTATTTTTGTGGTCAGACATTAGTTTTTTGAAGTGAGAAATTCTTGCCTGTTTAATAGTGTTATTGTAAGTTTTGAGGTGATGACGTAAAATTTCATAGTGGACTGTTAGTTTTGATTTTCTCCATTTCCTCCCAGCACTCCTGCAGTTTCTTTTCAGTTGCTTAATTTCCTCATTTCTCCATGGAGGTATAGGTTTTTTCTTAATTGTTTTTGTTAAAAGAGGAGCCACTGCATCCAGCGTTGACTTCAGATTACTGATGAAATTGTCAACGATAAAATCACATGGTGCTGGTAAAATCTCTGCAGGAGTGCTCTGTAAAATCTGGATAAAATTTGCAGCCACTTCAGGAGTTAGGTAGCGTTTCCTCACTGTTCTCAATGGTGCCTCCTGCTGATTAAAACTGGTGATGTTAAAAAACACACAGTAGTGGTCGGACACAGCCAGATCCACAACAGAGGACACACCCACGGACAGGCCATAAGTTATGACCAAGTCCAGGGTGTGCCCCCTGTTGTGAGTCTGCTGCGTAACGTGCTGTTTAAAATCCAGACAGTTTAAGAGGTTTAAAAATTCTCTGGATATTGGGTCTGAGTTGTTGTCGATGTGTAGATTAAAATCACCAGCTATTAAAATCCTGTTGTAGGTGGTGTGAATGATTGATAAGAATTCGCTGGTAAAAGAGGATGAATATTGGGGTGGTCTGTAGACCGTTATGCATGCAAAGAATAGGAGGGCTGCTAAGAATGAAGGCATGGTGCTCAAATGATGTAAAACTGTTAAAAGGAACTGCATTTGCAGACATTGTAGTTCTTGTGATAGATGCAGTTCTGCCTCCTTTTTTGCCCCCCCCCCAATAGAGAATAAATAGTTAAAATTTGGTGAGGAAGCCTCAGTGAGAACAACAGGTGCCAAGCCATGTCTCTGTAAGGAGAATGCCATCTAGGTTTTTGTCGAAAATTAAATCATTTATGATAAAAGATTCGTTTAAAAGAGAGCGCACATTCAGCACAGCTAATTTGATATCTGTACTGAACGTGTGCTCATCATGGTGTTTTAAAGGAATGTTAAAAACAGTGCTGGGTCTAAAAACATTCCTGGGTTTTGAATGTCTGTGTGAAGTGATGGTTATAATGGTGTGAATGTCCTGAGGTTTTGGTGGAAGAGAGGGGGTTACTGATGGAAAGGTGTGCATGGTGTGGGTGAAACATGTAGTGGGCGAGGGTGAGGGTGAGTGTGGGGCAGAGGGCTTGTGTGCATGAGTCATACGAGTTAGTCAGGAGGTGGCTGAAGTGCAGGACCGGACAGTGAGGTCAATGTTGACTGATAAAAGCCGTGAACCCTCCTGGTTGGGGTGGAGATCGTCCCATTTAAAAAGGCAAGGCCTGTTCAAAAACGCTATAAAATTGTCCACATATGGGATGTTTTTTGTCAGGCAGTACCCCTTCAGCCACAGGTGCAGCTGGCGAAGCCGGCTGGTGATGACGTCACTATAGCCTGCTGGTGTTGCATCGTGGTTGCTCTGGACCGAGCTGGAGGGGAGGGACCATGTTGGACTGGTGGATCCTGGGTCTTGGACTGGTGAGAGCCACGGCCAGTTGGGTGGACAGGTCCTGTAGACGAGCTGGGACAGACCGACGGGAAGCAACGCAGGTACCAGTAACGCTGGTAACGCTCCATTAATGCTTTATATTTGACTTATTTCATTCAATCTTCTCTTATTTCATTCAAACTTCTCACTGGCGTACTTCACAGAGCTGCACGCTACGTTGCACACACTTTTAACGTTATCTGCCATGATCTGTATTGACACTGTGTCCTTTGAAAGTGGCACCAAGTGTAACTGTTTAGCAGCTTTCTCCCGGCACATGATGTGTGTAATTTCTTTGACTAATGGCAGACACAGTTGCTCGCCAATCATGTGTGGCTTTCCGGCTTTCGCCATACGGAGGCTGGCACAGTATGAAGCCTCCTGTGCTTTGGCCGTGGATGTAACACAGGAAGGCACTGTGGACTTGGACTGCTTCAGCTCGTCCCACTTTCTTAGAAGAAAATCCAATGCTTTATCTTTCAGCGCTGTGTGTTTGGTTGAAAGGTGCCGTTTGAGGTGCACTGGTTTCATGGATTCATTGCTGAGGACTTTACCATATCCCACATACTGGGGCCTCGGCCCTTCATTGGTCCCGCACCAACTAAATCCAAATTTGAGGAAACTGGAGTCATATTTCCTGACTGCTTTGCGCCGCTTGGTGCTAGTGGGTGCTGTGGACACTTCACTGGCGCCTCTAGAGTAGCCACTAGCGCTCGTTTCACTGTCATCCTCCTCTTCATTTTCAAGGCGGCTGCCTGAAATATTCTCCTCATGAACTGCAGTCCTCTTTGTAATAGTTCCAGTTTGAAGCCACAATTGCAGTGCTCTTGAACAACTCATCTTCCCTCTGTTTATCTTTTCACACACAGTTCAACTCAACTTATCATGTCTCAAGTAGCCTATGCACGGGCTACGTGCATGCACCGTACGACGTAGCAGGCTGATATTGAGACAAAAATAAAGGAAAGACAATTCTCATTTTAAATATAAATTTAATATGTTTTGTTACGTATCTTAATTCTAAGTCTTGTACTATTTTGATAATATTTTTTATATATATCAATTTTATTTTGAAAAAAAAAAAGTCAAGGCCTTGCTCTGCTCCAGCACCTTCATAATGAGCAGATGGCCTAGCTACCATTGTATCAATGTGTGAGTGAATGCAGAATGCAGACTTGTGTTGTAAAGCACTTTGAGTGATTGAGTTCTATATAAATACAGTCCATTTACCATTATCTCACTGTGCCATTGTAAGCCTTCACAAATGAAATAGTTTTGTGCTACTTTCACTTGACTTTTTGGCTGACCAGTCATATAGCCACCTGTGGTGCTTTCAAGTGCTGATATAGGTTTATGGTGTTGCCTTGTGATGTGGCAACTGCAACAGGTCTTGCACAATACCTTCTTTTGCTGCACAGCTTTTGTCTCAAACCCAAAATACTCCAGTACCACAGAAGTGCTGCTGTTATTCAGTACTAAATCATCCCACATTCCATCTTGTTCATCAGTGGAGGCCATTATCCTGACTGTTTCCATGGTTTTGTTTTTTGTTTGTCAATGGTGGGCATATATGCAGTTGTCTTGGGGCACTTCAGATCGGTGAGCACGGCCATGAGCACTGATCTCTGATTAGTTAATGTGACAGTCATACAAGGAAGACGGCATGAATGTCTCTGGGTTAGAAGTGCTATGTAATGTGCATTTCAAATCACAGCCTTTACAATTTGATAATTACATTGTTTCAAATCTCGATTTTGATATAAATTTGATAAATCCTTCAGCCTTAATGTGTTTTCATACTCCTGGATTAGTCGAAGGGTGTCCATCCCAAAGTGTGCAGCAATATGTCTGTGAAGATTCTCAATCTTCCAGGTCTTTTCTAAGCCAGTTCCACTGCGCAAAACCCCCAAGAATAACCAAGAATTGTTCCCCGAATATTCCAAGATATGATCCAAATATGATGATATATATATAGTGGATACTCTCCGATCATGAGAGTCATAGATTTCATGTTCGGAGCATATCCAACTCCAGAATGGGACCACTTTATTCTGCTAGAATTTGGAGTTCATGTCATCCTAGATACTGTAGATAGAAACCATCACATATTTGGAAAATATCTAGTCAGAAACAGACAGCTGTTATATCTGCAGAAGATTCACCAATCATGTCCCATGTCAGGATATTGTGTAGATATGACCAATAACCATGTTTGAAGTCTGAACACAAGTGATTTCTGCTGTCTGAATATTTCAAAATATTACCAGTGATTTTAAGTCATATCTGATGATATCTGATGAGGATAAACCAGTCATGTCCCATGTCAGGATATTGTATAGATATGACCAGTAATCATATTTTAAGATCAATCAGATGTTTTTTCTGAATTCACTGGTCTTGTCTGATAACTATAGAAAAAGATTGTGTGTTCTGTTTTGAAGATATCCAAAGAATATTCAGCTAAAAATGACATAGCAAACCACTTGACTGCAAATAGGCCACATTTATTATAGTACACAAAGGTACAAAACAGAACATGTGCAAAGGCTAACAAAGAACAGCCAATGAATTAATGAACAATTTTGCACAAAATTAATCATGCCAGTGGGCACTAAAAAAAAGAACTAAAAGGCCTACATTTCTCCCGTCCCCTCCGCTTCCTCCTCCTCCTCACTACTGCCTTTCTCTTTGACATAAACTCTTTTGCCCTCTGCAGTAGGAGGGTATCGGCTCTACTGCCTTCTTGCGGTTTTCATCTAGGGCCTTTTGGCAGACAGACATGATCCTAGTCAGCTGTGTTACTCGCCACTTGGGAGATGCGAACTTGTGCACTGTCTCGTCTTCGTCACTTTCTTCATCACTGACAAAGGTCATCTTTTGTGAGCAGTTTCTCCCTAACCTTGACCCGCTTTTTGAAGAGCTGTAACACAGGGGAAGAGGAGGTGGGACTTAAAAAGCAATCAGCAAAACATTACATTATAAACAAGTTAATTTCAGCCCTTTCCGAATCTAAATCCCAATGAGTTTCATCTCCTTGTCAATATGGAACAAATATCTGATATGACAGCACATAGCAAGATGTTACAGGAATCCAACTCTGCAATTGGTTGCTGCTTCAGCACATCAATACTAATTTGCATAGAGTTAACCTTAGCTCAGCGACAACTTGTCGCAGGCATCATGCCCCTCGCTGCTGCCATGACTCCGACAGCCCCTTGTCACCAGCTTCCACTGAAAATTAGGACTGCCACCTGCTTTTGTATCTCATAATGTCAGGGCTATGCCAGGAAGCTACACAACCCAAGATACTACCAACATTCAACAGCACTTTAAGTCTGAATCACTGTCCCCGGAAATCGGGGACTTGTCACCTTAACGTTACAACGATTGATAGCCCATTGGTGGATGAACTATCGCGTGTTTACTGGATTATAAGATGTTTCTACATTAACAAAATTAGAATAGTAATCCAAAAGACGTTATAATATAAGGCGCTCTTGAGCCAAGCATCTTTCCTCCAAATGTCATCACGGCTCACTGTGCTGAATTCCTGTGTGCCAAACTGCCGCATGTGAGGTGCCTGGCTCCGGCTAGCAGAGCTTGTGCTGCTGTCTCGGGGTCTCCGGGGAGTTGTATCATCCCTGGAGACAGATCTGGAGCGTGACCTACTTATTTTCCTTTTAGACTGTCTTTCTGCCTTCCATTCGAAACAGTCTCTGCAGGCGGCATCTTGACAGCGGTCAGACTGCGTTCGGGCTGAAAAGTGATGTTAGTTACACCACAGTAGAGAGCCAATGATATTGCAGGTGCAATTCCGCAGGAATTTTTGTCTAGGTGCAGTTTAGTCTGGGCACGAATTAAAGAAATAGAAAGGTATAGAAAGGTATTATTATTGTGTTTATATACAGTATGATTAGCCTATCTATCTATCTATCTATCTATCTATCTATCTATCTATCTATCTATCTATCTATCTATCTATCTATCTATCTATCTATCTATCTATCTATGTGTAAACCAATAAATTTTGCATGTGGGTGTAGCCTATTTGTGTGTAATAAAACTGTAGTAAAATACCTTGGTATTTATGTAACAAAAGTTTAGAAGGAACATGAGCTGCTTAATTTGACAAAGTAGATGAATGTAAACATGTCCTACATGATCTCTCTCATGGGCATATTACCCGTGGCAACTTTGAGTTTGATAATACTCTCGAAAATTTGCTTCCACCTGTTAAACAAAGCACAATGTCTATTTCAGACAACTCAGATCTGCTTTCATTGTTTAAGGTGATATATCAAAATGAGAGAATTCAGAGAGTGTCTTTACTCTACATGTACGGGAATAGATATATTTTAGCTGGTGATGTATTTTCAACATGTCATTATAGGTCAGGATCATCATCGTTTGTGACAGCAAAATGGTTGGGTGTTGAAGGAATCACAGGAGATCCCATTATTGACCCCAATGCATTCTTGCACCCAGGAGAGATATCAAGTATATGGAAATTTTTGTGTTTTTATGGCGAGGTGGATGTTTGACAAAGGTTGAACATGCAGTGGCAAAAGTGAATTGGTTCAAAGAGCATGGGGATATGTGGCATTATGGGCAAAACAGCACTTGCACAGTCTGGGAAACTACGTATGTGCCATGTTCGTATGCAACTTTCATTCCACTGAAAAGAATTGCAAGCCAGTGTGCATGCTGTATTTTCAAAGTAGCCCTTTCTACAGCAAGGCAGGAAACTGTTAATGTGTTGGTAACACTACCTTCAGCAAGATGTGTTTAACCCATATAATGTGCTGGAGAGTAAATACACACTTAATGTGTTTGGAGGTCCATGGCCCAGTGGCGGTTCTAGGGGCGGGGCCACAGGGGCATTGGCCCAATCTGAAAACTAATTGGGCCCTGAAGTGCCCCTGTCCTGTCACTCATCTGTCGTTTTGTTAGACCAGTGTTTTTCAACCACTGTGCCGTGGCACACTAGTGTGCCATGAGATATTGTCAGGTGTGCCGTGGGAAATTATCCAATTTCACGTAATTTGTCTAAAAAACATTTTTTGAAAACACATTAATTATTATCTGCAAATAATGCGCCATTGTCGAGTGTCCATGCGGTTTAGTGACTGGCAGAGTAATCATGTAATATTCTTCAATATCAGTAGGTGGCAGCAGGCAGCTATTTACCTTTTACTTGGAGACAAGAGAATTAGTGATGCATGGATGGGACAGGTGGCGGTGACAGTGGCATTGTGGCTAGCGGGACTATTCGGTGACAGTGATGGAGAAGTTTTCGAAGAGGAAAAATGCTAACTCCGAACTGGACCCTGGACAAAATTCAGACCCAGATGAAGGCCCTAGTATGAGTGGAGGTCAAAAGAAAGCAAATTCAATTCAATTTCAATTCAATTTTATTTGTATAGCGCCAAATCACAACAGAAGTTGTCTCAGGACACTTTCCATATAGAGCTGGTACAGACCAAGCAAAGACGGCAAGGTTGAGCAAAGTCTCTGGCGCGAGGCAATACAGCGAAAGCTATGTTTCATTTGGATTTACTTTCAATGAATGCAACGACACTGACTCTGTTGTGCTTGGTGTGTGGTGAAAAGCTTTCCAACAGTGCTATTACTTAGCTTACAGGTCCCAAGTAAGCTTAAACGCCATCTCCAAACGAAACGCCCTTCGCTTCAAAACAAGAATGTGGAGTATTTTGTTCGCCTGCGTGAACACACGGAGAAACAGGTAACTTTCATGAGAAAAGCCACAAAGGTAAATGAGAGAGCCCCTAAAGCTAGCTACCACGTTGCTGAACTTGTAGCTAAATCAAAAAAGTTCCACACTGTGGCAGAGACATTAATACTTCCTGCCTGCAAACCCTTACCAAAAAGTAGTATACTCAAGTATACTTATAAGTATACCTTTTATGAACTAAGTATACTTTCTGTGAACTAATACTTAGGTAAGAGTACTTTTCAGACTACTTTGGAATATACTTAACAAAAGTATACTAGTTTATACTGACGAGTACACAGACAAAGTTTAAGTATACTCTAAGTATAATATACTTGATATACTTTAAGTTTAAGTATATTAGCCTATATCCAATAGTAGTTAAAACTTAGTACAAGTATATCAAAATGTTGTACCTGCTTGCATGCAACATGGAGCGTTATTTTACTGTATTATAGCTGGCTTGTTGTATAGCTATTTCTCACATTGGCTGCTTTGAGGTAGTTGCCATAAAACATACACTGTGAGTGAACCTGTAGTGTACTGCTTATACTTTACTACATTTACACTTAAATACTACTATATTTACATACATACTGTTTATAGGTTCAAGGTTGCCACACACAAGGTTTGGAAGTACACAATGCTCAAATCACACTTCAACTCATATTTAAAGTACCATACTTCTTTCTTTATAAAACACATTTAAAAACAACAACATTATGCCAAAGTGCTTTACAATTTAAAAACATGAAAATGCACAATGCACATAAATCATCACAATCTAGTCACGTTCATGTACATTCAGCAACATACAAATCATCAACTTCAACCAAGACACATTTCTTCTGGACCATTTGGCCAGATCGCACAAACATTACCAGTCTTCTCAACAACATTAATGAAATTACTCTCTACCCCAGAAATGAGCATCAGTGTCGATGTAGGACTTGCTGGTATGTAAGACCTGTCTATATGATGGCAGGAGTGTGTGTGTTCCTGCATTTATACATGCTTTGGCAGTTATTTTTATCTGTACTGTTAAACTTGACTTGAAAAGATAATCAGTTTAGATAATGGTCCAAGGTCTCAGTGGGGTGAAAGAGTGTTTTCCTGCCTGGTCATTCATATTTATCTAGTTTGGTTCTCTGTTGGACCTCTTGACCCAGGCTTGAAGGGGCCCTACACCCATAATGAAGGCTGTATATTTATTTTTCTTTTTGAATGTTATAATAGTAACATAATATAGACTTAGTATTATAATACAGACAGAAATATAATATATGACTGATTTGGTATATGTGATACAATAGTATGGTAGTATATAATGGTGTGTGCTATTATAGGTATATGCATGACTGAATGTGGTTATGAGATACAATAGTATGTTATTATATAATAGAGTGCTAGAGTATAATATAATATATAATAGAATAGAATATAAGATTATAAAGATGTGAATATGATATATAATTATCCTTGTATAGATGTGTTACGATAGAGATACGGTATTATATAATAATAAATATATATAATACATATAATAAATAATCCATTGTTAGTATTTGGTATCTATGAATGACTCACACTGGCCTTCTGTTTGTTTTCAGCATCTCACATTCACAAGTTGCAGGGCAGTCTAGTCACGTTCATGCACATTCGGCAATGGGATAACATACAAATGATCAACTTCAACCAAAACACATTTCTTCTGAACCATATTTGGCCAGATCGCACAAACATTACCAGTCTTCTCAACAACACGGATGAAACTACTCACTACCCCAACTTGCGGGTCTTTACACACTGGCCTTCTGTTTGTTTTCAGCATCTCAACTAAAATACAAGAATGTTTTTCACATTCACAATTTGTAGGGCTTTGATGTTCACAGCTGCTTTTAAAAACCACAAGGTCGCCAAGCAAGCAAAATGTGCCATCATTTAAGCGTGCTGTATTGTTAGATCTTTTTTTTAGCCTTTCATACCTTTCACTATGGTACAGCACCCCATCAATCAAAAAACGTCTATATGACCAAAAGCAGTCACCAACAGTAAAGCGGTTACCCAAAGACCGACACAAGTTTTGAATGGCATGCCTATTTGTCACATTTGCTCTCACAGGGGGATGCCCAAACCCTGTAACACTTTCATTCAGTACCTCGCATTTTTCAGTTCTTCGTTCATTAAAGTGCATTTTTTCAACAAAGGACTGAACCTTTGGACATCTTATTTGTTTGAACCTTTTTGGCAACTCTCTCCACAAGAGGAACTTCAAAGCAATTTGGGAGGGGACATACTGGGTTCCGTGAAAATACTTTAGCAGAGTGCCCATATTAGATTCAAATACAAATGTTGACGTAGCCCATAATGGACCCCAATTTCTTACACTCTGGTGGACATGTGTTAGCAAATGTATGTTGAATGACATGTTGTGTTCGCCATAGAGTCTCTGGAATTGTATCACAAATTTCTTTAGAGACAGTTCAGATATGAATGTACAGCTAGACTTGACCTGATCTTGTAGTAGTGTATACATGCTAAAAACAAGTAAGAAAAAATGGTTCCAAAACCGGGCAGGGAGTATGCCTTTTAAAGCAGGCAGAGCATAAAAGAGGAGAAACGTCACCACTCTGAAGCTTTCCAAAATTTCCTCTCATTAAGCGATCTTGGGGTCCTTGTTACCTCAACAGGAGGTTTTATTTGTTTCAGTCGTCGATTCACTTCCTCTATGTGACAGGATAGCGCTACACTCCTCACCGTGAGGGGCAGTGCGGCTGGCAATTAACGGGCAATCGCCCATAAATAGGACTGGTCGGACCCTTCCTCCCCCTTTCCGCTTCCTCTCCCTTCTTCACGGAGCTGACAGCCGCGTGGGTGGTGGTGTTTCGCTGGATTACAGCAGTGTGGTGTTACCGGGAGCTGGGCTGTTTCCCCGGGGCCTGTGTGTACGTGGTGCGCTTTCTGTGGCCGTCGCTGGCGGAGTCTGGGCTGCGGGCGTCCTCCTCGTGCTGCGTGACTTCATGCTCCTGCTCTCTGTGCGTGGCCGTCACTGGCCGCTGTGCTGAGGCCAAGAGCGGCAGTGGTTCCCCTGGTGGTGGTTCCTTTTCCACTTATTTCGGTTTGCTGTGTCACGGGTGCAGTGTAGGTTTGGATCCCTCCCTTTTTTTTGTTACCGCTGTCGTGGTAAGCCCCAGCCCTGTCCCTCTTTTCTCTCGGCAACTCCTCACCTCACTCCTGATTGTTATTGATGTTATTATTATCACTGATCTGGTCAGCCATTGCTCATTTTAAACTCACTGTTTAATAAACAAATATTTTTACTATTGGAAATCACGCTCTTGTCCTGTGGGATTTTTCGAAGCGTGTGCCTTTGTCTCAACTGAGAGCTGGGAACTTTGAAGTCCCGTTTATATCCAGGTGGCGTTGTCTGTAACTCTCTATACCGCTCGCCTTGCCACATCTATTTGTCTGCCGATATACCAGGGGCTCTCGTGGTTTTCAGTATTAAACCACAATGAAGCTATCTGACGAGTGACTCCCAAGCACACATTGTGTTGGTACTCTGGGACAAAACCATTTATCAACTGGAAGTGCTCAAGCTTCATTAAAGGAGATGGCCCTTTGACTCCATACACTGGGGGTTTCTCTGTACCAACCATTGCATGCCTGTAATGATCTTTTTCATTTCTAAGTTTAGGTTCTGGTTGTTGGTACGGATAGTTTTTACCACCTTCATGGTAACAAAAGTCACAACCATAGCGACCATTGAACTGCTTTGTGTTACGCAGCATCGGACGAGCAACCAAGTCACAGCTGGAGATTAGAACAAACACTTTTGAGATGCGATTGTTTCCCTGAACATCTCGCCATTCAACACCTTCCTTCTCCAACAGTGAGACCTCTTTAACAAAGGGTGTTAGTAATGTAAATACAGATGGTTTACCTTGCCCAAACCATAACGCTGACACCAAAACATGTTTTTTCCTCACTTCTGGTTTTAGTTCTATTACCTGACACTGGATTAGCCAAATGCTACATTTGGAACTCTTGAAGACTGGTGCACCATCACAGTTCCAAATAAGAGAGAAATCATCCTTTCCGAGAACTCCAGTGTCACACAGTTTTTGATATTCTTGACCAGACTCTATGTCAGAAAAAACCCCAGTGATTGTAGTTTTCTCATTAAGAGTTACAGCATGTTTTTCTAGAAGTTGCTTAATCTGTCCATGCAGTGGCAAAACAATAAAGTAAATGCCCTTCTTTAAATTTGCTTCAGTGTCAAAAACTGTGTTGCATGAGTTACACTGAGAAGGGCAGTCTGCTCTAATGCCAAAGTATGTCAAACAGCTTTCACAATAAAAGTAAACATCAAAATCAGAGGAACTTCCAAATTCTTTGTTGAACAGGTAATGTGATGCCGGGATAAGACCTGGAAACATTATGTTAAACATTTCCAATAAGTGACTGACTGCTTCGCTGGTTAAATTATGCCGTAACAGATAAGACATCAGCATCAATACACTCTCTTTTTTTGTAAGACTTGCCCCAGGATACAACAGATCATCATCCGTTGGTTTGTCTTCTGAAGACACAGGCATGCTGTCTGCATCAACTTCATCTTGAATCAAATCTTCCTTGGCTCCTTGACTTCCAGCAATCACATCGTCATTAGACAGGTTCTCTCCAGGATCTGATAGATTGTCCTCATTCTGCATGTTGACAAAGAAAAAAAATGATTTAGTTTTATTCTTTATTTAATAACTCTAGTTCTGAAAAAGGCTGTATAGCCAAGAGATGTTTATTCACATGAGATACCTCTCCACTCAGCTATTTGATTTAAGTGGGGGGGTTTGGGGGGTTAGATCACTAAATGATTCCCGGGCGCGGCACCGCTGCTGCCCACTGCTCCCTCAGGGGATGGGTCAAATGTGGAGGACAAATTTTGCATCCTTGCAATCAGTGGGACTTTAACCTTTTTAAGATTACATAATAGACCAACATTTTGGCTCTACTATTGTATGATTGCAGTGAAATGTAAGCCAACTGATGTGATTAAGATTGTGAAATCCACATTTTTCATCCTGTGGCCTTCTTATGGCTTTCCTAAATTAATTTTCAATTCAATTCAATTTCAATTTTATTTGTATAGCGCCAAATCACAACAGAAGTTGTCTCAGGACACTTTCCATATAGAGCTGGTACAGACCAAGCTCTTTTATCTACAAAGAAACCAACAATTCCCCCATGAGCAAGCACTTGGCGACAGTGGCGAGGAAAAACTTCCTTTTAACAGGCAGAAACCTCGAGCAGAACCAGACTCTGGGTGGGCGGCCATCTGCCTCGACCGGTTGGGTGAGAGAGGAAGAGCAAGAGAGGGAGAGTGAGACAGACAGACAGACAGACAGACAGACAGACAGACAGACAGACAGACAGACAGACAGAAAAGCAGTCAGAGAGAGAGAGAGAGAGAGAGAGAGACAGAGACAGAGACAGAGACAGAGACAGAGAGACAGACACGCAGTTACAGTAACAGTGACAGTGGATGTAATAATAGCAGTAGCAGTTGCAGTGGATGTCAGGCAGGGCCAAGGCAGGAGATGCAGCTGAAATCCACAATCCAGATTCAGCCACTGTCCATGGGAACCTGCAAGACGACAAAGCACAGAGACTCCGGGGAAGGAGCTAAGTTAGTAACACGCCGTGGTAGGACATGAGAGCGTGCGGATGGAGAGGGACAGAAGGACGGAGGAGCTCGGTGTATCTTTGGATGTCCCCCGACAGTCTAATCCTATAGCAGCATAACTAGGGGCTGGTCCAGGACAAGCCTGAGCCAGCCCTAACTATAAGCTTTATCAAAAAGGAAAGTTTTAAGCCTACTCTTAAATGTAGAGACAGTGTCTGCCTCCCGGACAAAGACTGGAAGATGGTTCCACAGGAGAGGAGCTTGATAGCTAAATGCTCTGACTCCTGTTCTGCTTTTTGAGACTTTAGGAACCGTAAGTAGACCTGCATTCTGGGAACGCAGTGTTCGAGTAGGGCAATAAGGTACTATGAGCTCTTTAAGATAAGAAGGTGCCTGGCCATTTATGGCTTTGTAAGTAAGGAGGAGAATTTTAAACTCTATTCTAAACTTTACAGGGAGCCAGTGCAAAGTGGCGAGTATTGGAGAAATATGATCTCGCTTCCTGGTTTTTGTCAGAACACGTGCTGCAGCGTTCTGGAGCAACTGGAGAATATTCAGCAACGAATTTGGGCAGCCTGATAGTAAAGAATTGCAATAATCCAGCCTGGAAGTTACGAATGCATGGACTAGTTTTTCTGCATCATTTTGAGATAAAATATGCCTGATTTTTGCGATATTACGTAGGTGAAAAAAGGCAGTCCTTGAAATTTGTTTTACATGGGAGTGAAAGGACATGTCTTGGTCAAAGATAACTCCCAGATTCTTTACAGTGGTGCTGGAGGCCAGCGCAATGCCATCCATAACTGCTATGTCATCAGAAAGTGACTTTCTAAGATGTTTAGGGCCTACTACTATAACTTCAGTTTTGTCCGAGTTTAGCATCAGAAAATTGCAGGTCATCCAGGTCTTTATGTCATGAAGACATGCTTGTAGTCTAGTTAACTGACTGGTTTCTTCCGGTTTCATTGATAAATATAGCTGGGTATCATCTGCATAGCAATGAAAATTTATTGAATGCTTCCTGATAATCTTACCTAAAGGAAGCATATATAAGGTGAATAGAATTGGTCCAAGCACAGAACCCTGCGGAACTCCATAGCTGACTTTAGTGAGCACAGAGGAGTCGTCATTAACGCGTACAAACTGAGAGCGATCTGACAAGTAGGATTTAAACCAGCTTAGCGCAGTTCCCTTAATGCCAATGAAATGTTCCAGTGTCTGCAATAGGATGCCATGGTCAATGGCGTCAAATGCAGCACTAAGATCCAGTAAGACTAGTACAGAGACAAATCCTTTATCAGATGCAATTAGAAGGTCATTTGTAACTTTAACCAGTGCTGTCTCTGTGCTATGATGCACTCTAAATCCTGACTGGAAATCCTCGAATAAACTATTATTGTTTAGAAAGTCGCACAGCTGATTGGCAACTGCTTTCTCAAGAGTTTTTGAGAGAAAGGGAAGGTTGGATATTGGTCTATAGTTGGATAAAACCCCTGGATCAAGAGTAGGCTTTTTCAGTAGCGGTTTTATCACAGCTACTTTAAAGGACTGTGGTACGTAGCCTGTTGATAAAGAGAGATTGATCATGTCTAAAACTGAAGAGTCAATTAGAGGTAATACTTCTTTAAACAGCTTTATGTCTCCATAAGCATTTTAACATGTAATGTACTCAGATATTAGAACGATATATGGTTGATCAGAAATTGTGTTATATTCTGCTTTGTTAAAAGGCATTTTCATCCGAACTGTGTCTGTCACTGTCTGATTTCTCTATGCATAGGGAGGGAAACTGAAAACTGCACGCCTAGCGGTTGCGTTCCTGCTGTCAGGCACATTTCGGATAAAAATGCATTTTATGGAGCAAAACTGAACTTCATAACTGAACAGTCTTCTGTCATCTGTGTAACATCTGTGGCATTGAGGTCAGTACATTACATTGATTTGAGCGTTTATCGAGACATAGTGTGGGAAAACCCGTAAGAACATAACACAAGAACATGAGTAGCTGTGCCAGGCTAGGGAATTTTCCCAACAGATATTAGGTATAAGACAGTCTCACAAGCAACACTGATAGCGGCTGACACTAACACTATTACACACTACCGAGGCTATTGAAGCCAAATCTAAGTAATCTAAGTCAAGTCTCTACTGGCTCCTTCGTTTTCGCCACCCGTGCCCTCAAGATTCTCCTCATCAGCCTGGCTCTCCTCAAAACGAGATGCATCTTCCTCACTCTGAGGGTTAACACCATTTCATTTCTAAGCTCTCGAGTTAGTCTCGATAAGGTTATCTTTCTATGTTACCGACTTTCTTTACATGAGATATTGTTATGAACCGAGTCAAACCTGCCTGTCCAAAAGAATCTGATAAATCATGTATGTAATAAATAGGGATGGGCACAGAATAGCAGGGATGGTACCAAAAGTACCGATTCAAATAGGTACTACCGAGTATTGATTCACTTATGATAGAAAAGGTGCCTGATTTATATACCTACGATGACTGAGAGTGCATGAAAACGAGCAAATATGAACGGAGTTGGGATCCTATTCATTTTCCAAACAGGTAATAAAAGTGTATGATTACAGGTAATAAAACTGTATCATGAACGAAATTTGAACGTGGCTGACAATACTATTATACTACTGAAGCAAAATCTAAGTACATACCATTGATGGCCCAGGCATGCTCTCTTCATCAGAATCTCCTTGCATCAAGTCTCTGCTGGGTCCTGTGTTTCCACCGCTCATGCCCTCTTCAGGATCAGATGCATCTTCCTTTGCCTGCAGATAAACATGGAAAAATATCACATTTTGTATTATTCCATTTAATTTTTAACTCTTCTGTAGTTTTGTCAAAATAAAACCATGTAAAGTCATGCAGTGACTATGCAGTGACATAGAGCTGATGTGATTTGGATACTCATGAGCTCTGTCCAACCAGCTGGGCAGCTGTAGGAACATAGACTAAGCGCATAACTGCAGTCCCGTTCACTACTTCCTGGACGAGGCTTACACATTGGTTTCCTGTGAAACACTATTGGATGAAGTGATTAATCAGATGTGCTACAACCCTGAAATAAATCACTTCATCCAATAGTATTTTAGAGGAAACCAAAGTGAGCTTCCTCCTGGAAGTACTGGAGCTGGAGTACAGTTATGCCGTAGTCTAATTAGTCTAACCATATACAGTTGGTTAAAACTCATTCCTTAGATCAAATGTTCTTTGGAGGAGCTGGTCACCTCCAAGTCGGAGGTGCATGATCGAACCCAGATGTTTTCAAATTAGTATGTAAGCACTAACAAGATACACTGTGAAAGTGTCTGTGGATTGTAGCAGATTGACAAGATACCTTTGAAGATCCAGGCATTGCACCCCTGGAACCCTTGCCCAGGTTTCCTTGGGAATGCGCCAAGTCCTCCTCTCTCTTTCTCTACAGGTTTACCAGTGAAAAGAAAATGAGTTAAAGAATGTCACTTAATTACAAGGGCATATTTAACACCAGGACATATGAATGGCAAATTCAGAATCTAACCTTGCTATACTAGCTTGAAGCTACCTTACTTAAGCAATTCAGTTAGCTGGGCAATTAATCATTTTCATTTATTGACAAGACACTTGCCAATTGGTACTACTTTTGAATTGAAATTTCTGGAATAAAATATATCAGGGCCATGGGTGCAAAAGTGCAAATCCGTCACCTGTGAAAAAGGTGACAAAGAGCCCTTACACACATAGATCAAATTAATTTGGATTAAAAACGTTTATTTTCACCAAAAGGCGACTAATTTGCACCCCTGCATATTCAGTGGAGACCAATATGTCCTTTTAGGCCAAAGTCCTAGCCATTTTAGTGCCATAGTATCAAATGAATTGATGAAATGATGTTCTATGCAGTAGAGCCAGAGAAATGCACAATGCTGGAAACTCTGGGACTACATTTGTTGTTAACTATGATTCTTGTATTTACATCAGCAATCACACCATTTGATGAGGAGATGACATACAGCTGATTGTGTATTAATTTGTGTGTCTGGATTGGCTAGGTGTTTGTATATTATACTGATACTGATGTGAGATGTGTTGAGGTAACGTTAGTAAGAATCCCTGGTTTGACAACCTAACGTTAGTCTAGTACAGTGCCATGGTTCTCAACCTTTTCAGGCTGTGAACTCCCAAAATCATATTTGAACTTGGGACCCCCCCAATTTGTTTTACTCTTTTAAACAGATAAATATTGTGAAAATAGCAGATCTACAGGCTCACAATGTCTCGTGTTGCGTGGCATTGAGAGCCTGTAGATCGGCTATTTTCAATTTTTGCCTTATTATTATTATTATTATTATTATTACAATTTGGCCAATGTTTTTAGCAGAGTTTGTTGATTACTTAATCACTTTTGAAGTAGTATTTTTCTTTGAGGGTCTTACAAGTCCTTAAATTATCAGTTCACTGTCATCTGGGGACCCACCCATAATCCTGTGGGGACCCCCCTGGGAGTCCAGACCCACAGGTTGAGAACCACTGGTCTAGTACGTCCTTTTCAATGTTGGTTTTCTCTGGAAAATAAACTCAGCTCACAAAATGTGGCACAGGTCGCTGGCACTAGCTGGCTAGCAATAACAGACAAAACGACGGGGTTTTGTAATGAAAAGAATGTTTGATCGTTGATACCGATTTTATAGGGTAACACACTTTGGCATAACACCGGGCCAGCGCTTTCGGACGATGTGTGTGTGTGACACATGACTCTGATCTATCGGTCATGTCACCTGGAGTATTATCAATGTAACTTACCTTTCTTTCCCATCTGTACTTGGTTCTCCTAGGAATCTTGTCTGATTCGCTCTCCAAATACTTCTGATAACCTCCACGTCTTTGAGCCATAATAAACTGTGGTCTAGCTAGGTAGGCTAAAAAGGAAGTTTTTCCTCGCCACTGTCGCCAAGTGCTTGCTCATGGGGGAATTGTTGGTTTCTTTGTAGATAAAAGAGCTTGGTCTGTACCAGCTCTATATGGAAAGTGTCCTGAGACAACTTCTGTTGTGATTTGGCGCTATACAAATAAAATTGAATTGAAATTGAATTGAATAGTGTGAGCTGGGCGTCGGGTCATGTGCACTGCGCATGCGCCCCAGAGTCCTTTGCTACGAAAACTGAGGGGGTAATTCTAGCAAAGACGGTTATCTTTGATTCTAGCAAACGCGGCAACTAGCTAGTAGCTATGCTTATAATTTTGACTTCACACTTGAACAATCATGGAATATGCACTGGTTTATTTCAAATCTGACAAGACTGTGGAGGTCGGACCAGTGAAATGCATCAAGGATGAAGATATGAGTAAAGTTGACACATTGGAAACTATAAAAGAATGCCCTAATCTGACGGATGATGATGGGTGGATAAATGTAAAGTGGACCAGCAAAGGGAAAAAAAAGAAGGAAGAATATTATCTTGCCAAGGTCTTGCTGTTCAGTGGTAAGTAACTGAATATCGAATATTGTCTGACTTATTGTACTAGGGTGACGAAAAACCTTATCTTTTAGCTAGATAACTGCTAGCTTTTTTTTTTTTAAACACATTGTGTTCTCCATGATTTTCTCGAGAGTGGGGCAACGTAGAATACTACGCACTGCATGGACATCTCCCAAGCTGAGGGTTGATGCAGCTCTGGTGGATGTCACGCAGCTGCATTCCCACTGTCGAGCTTCAAACCTGATATGAGCAGATTGCTGCTCCGCCATTGTAGATACAGGGTGTCCGCGGGGTTTTAAAAAGTATTAAAAGGTGATAAATCAAAATTGCCAAATTTAAGGCCGTTTAAAGTGTTAAATGAAGTTTTAAAGGTATTATTTTTTGAAAAATAGGTATTATTTTTTCAGACTATGTGGTGTCCTACTCTGATTGAAATTCCATGTGCTAAAGTTCACATTAGTTCGTTTAAACGTGGGCTTTAGCATATCTTTTTTAAGCTATCTTTGATGCTGACGTCATATTCAGTAGTCGTTCGACATCTCACTGTGCACTCAGCTCAATTGGTTAGCCAACTGGCTGGCTAACGTTTGACTTGCTTGCATAGCCTATCTCGTCCAGAACCATCATCGTCGTCATGGGCAAATGCAAGTTTTCTGACACCTGGTTGGAAGACCCAGCGTTAAAGAACTGGCTTAGGCCTGTGGTAGGGAATAACTGGCAGGCTTATTGTTCGGTTTGTAAAAAAAGCATCAACTTGTACTGGATGGAAGCTAACGCACTTCGGTCGCATATGCAATCCATCAAGCATAAAAATGGAATTCGCGGCCGGCGACAGCAGTTATCTCTACCACTCTCAACTTTCTGTGCTGCTGCATCACCACTACCACCACCACCGCCGCAAACTAGCTCCGTGGTACAAGCCAACGTTACGGCCCCAGAACTCCCCTGAACTCCAACGAAGTCATTCACCTGTGGAAAAGACAAAACCGGTTACATCATCAGATTTGGACTAGCATCGTTCTTCAAAAAACAGCTTGTTGATGGCATCAACAAGGCTGGGCCATTCGTATTGATGTTTGATGAGAGCCTCAATCAGGTTCAATCAGAAACAGCTTGACATCCATGTTCGATACTGGGCGGATGGTCGTGTCCAATCCAGATACTTTGGATCTCAGTTCTTGGGACATGGAAGGGCTGATGATTTGTTGCATCACATCAAGGTAAGTTTGTATGTGAGTGAGTGTCCTGTGGTCACTCATTAGAAGAGTTATTTATTTTATTGTAAAGCTAACAACAAAAGGATGCAGCTATGTATACAACACTGTTTAGAATCCATTTGGCCCACTTGAGAGGACTTTCGGGTGTTTTCCGCTTTATCGGTAACGTTGAATAAACCCATGGAGGCAGCCGTGTTGCCGTTCAGAATGCGGGAATTCCCGCATACTCACTGCGACGTGAGTTGTTTTGTCTTTCAAATTTAATTTGTGTCAAGAGTTTTGTCCAGGTCAACAGTATTAAAACTCTCCCATGTGGGAAAATTAGCACATCATCAAGGCGAGGAAAAAGGACACGCTGTGATGTCAACAGTTTCTGGTGATGAGCTCAAATCAATGGTAGTGATCTAATAATGAAACAGAAGGATGAGCTTTCTATCATAACTGCACACTGCATGAAAAACCACATTTTCAACCCGTAAATCCCCGCGAATTTCGTTGATTTTCGGCGATTTACAGCAAGTTTACGGGGAACTTCGCCGGCTCCGAAAATTGTCGGAAACTAACCATCTGTCGGCGGGGGGCGTGGTTAATCGCGCCTTCGCGGAGGTGTGAATAGCTCTAATTAGCACATGAATGCTACCGACGTTGATCTACTCAGGCTGGCCTGCTGACTTCACAAACAACCATTGGATGATTCCACGGGCATTTTAAAAGGAAACCATCATGTGATTGGATAGCAACTCCAATCACATGAGTGAGTGATCATGTGATTGGATGACAACTCTGCTGCTATTGGTCATCTGTGCGCCACAGATAATAATAATAATAATAAATACATATTAAATTAAATACTATATAATAAATTAATATATTAAAAATTGTTATATTGTTATATTTATATATATATATAAAATATAAATGATATATATATATTTTATTTGATTGATGATTCATTGATTTATTTGGCGATCCACCTTCTACACTACCACACAGTAGAACACAAAGAACACAGTTGACAGAAACATTTTGAAAAAAAGTCTTGACTACTGGGGGAAAAAAGCAAGGAAATGTGCAGAGGGGTTCACTGATAAGAGTCTCTGGGTTGGGCCATGCCGCTGGTCCATGGTGCATGAAAAAGAGTCTAAGGCCTTTGGAAATGCTTCTTTGCTGCCTCTGGGTCATACTGAGTTGGCGCCTGTCGCTTTGAAGGGGACTCCATGCGAAGCCTCTTGCGGTGTGTCACCACATACTTTGGGTCGCTCTCCAGCCGATCTTGCAGTGTCTGGCAGAGTTTGGAGAGCTAGGACACTCCTTCTTGCTTCCAGCAGCTGTAAATACAGGTGTTAATATAATATTAGTACTGCTAAGAAACAATAACACATGATAACATATGTGAGCATATTTGTCAAAAACAATGCAGCTAATAAATAAAATTCAGCCCATTTTTACATTGTTGTGAAAATAAAGCGGCATTCATGGGACTCTTACCCGCTTCCTTCTTTGTCTGCTGCAAGCTGAAATCTTCACAGCTGCTGCCTGAACTGAAAGAGCTGGCTGGGCATACCTGAAGCTCCTCCACACCATCTCATAATATGTCTTACAGGCCACTGGAAGAAAATATATATTGGTTTGAAATAATTAAGACGGGCTTCAGTAAAAACAACAACAAGAAACAACAGAAAACTTTCTGGATATGGTCGCTCCACAGCCAGGCCGTCCACTCGTCGCAGAGGAGTGCCTTCTGGGATGAACTGAAGACGACGTCCGGCCATTGTATGAACAGAGTTAAAGTTTAGCAGGACCCGAAACGTAACTGTTGTAATCCAAGCTCGATTCGCGTTCACAGACGCACCGAGGTCGTTTTCTGCAGACGTCATTGCGTCAGAGGAGGCATCCAATCATATGCGAGGTCGCGCTCTCGGAATTTCTCGCAAGACCATTTTTGTTGCGTAGAATGAAAAACATGCTGTGATTTTGTAAGGTACTTTGATTTTCTATTTTTGTACCTGAATATTTTATAAAACATGTAAACTTCTTTAAAGTGACATCATCGAAAATAAAAAAAAAAGAAAAGTTACTTTGGTGTATTCCCTTTTTATTCCTACTTAAAGAATCATCAGTGGACTTACTCTGCTGGAATTTGCAAGCTAATCACACAAGCATTGTTCATCTGTTGTTGTGGTGGCAAAATGCGAAAAATTGTGACCAGTGTCCAAGAACTGTAGATGCTTTAATTTTCAGAATTTTGATTTAGCAATTTAAGTGGAAAATTAAAGACCTTTGAGAGTCAGGACACTTATCCTGTATGTAACCTATAAAATTATTTAAACACACTTTTAAATCCTCATGAAAAAAAAAATCTTTGTATTCTATAGGCACAGAACACACACACACACACACACACACACACACACACGCACACGCACGCACACACACACACACACACACACACACACACAAAATCCCAATTTGCATTTGTATAGCTTTGCAGCATTTACAGTTGCATTTTAACACCTCATGGTCACAGTGGCTGAGAGAGAACTTCCACGGCAATTTACAGTGACGGAAATTGACGGAAATGTGACTTTTCATCCAGTGGCAGGAGTGTGTTACTTTTCAAAGAGATTAAAATCTCAAAACCTCTTTCATCAATCTTTATTTTACCTCGAAGGACAATCGAGGAGGTATCCTCACTTACAGTGGTGTTCAGATGTATAAAATAGAATTACAATATATTAAAGTTCATGCAGTGAATGCCAGCCAGTATGCTGGAACTATCTCTTCGTTGCACATTTTATGTAGTTTGTTTTATTGTTATTCACGAAGTGAAATAAATGTGCAATATGTGGTCAACATCAGTGAGTCCCTAAATTTATTCTGTTGTGTATAGTGTTCCATAGGTCAAAATCTGAGTAAATGTTAGTAGGTCGCTGATTAACACTTGCAACTCAGTGTCGTGATGGTTTTAAAAAAAAATCTGAAGGTAGTAAAAAAGGTATTAAAAGGCATTAAATTTAACTTAAGGATTACTGTATATACCCTGAGATAGCTAGGCTCATAACAGAGACTGACACCGATTTCATAGAGTAACGCACTTTAGCATAACACCGTCCCATCGCTGGCCGTTGATGTGTGTGTGACAGGGAGAACTTACAAACAAGACGGCGTCACATTCAGTTCAGTCCGAAGCAGCCTTTTGCCCCCTGGCCGCACGCGCAGCTCCCATTGTTTGTACACAAGAAATCCGTCTATTGGGTCCTTCTTCTTTTTTGAAGCAAGTCTTAGTTCTTTGGTGTTACTTTCCACGTCCAGCGTCTCCAACAGCTCCAACACACTGCTCTCCTTGCCCACACTGAGAGTGAATGCCTCCAGAGTCTCTTGATCACCAGATCATTTTCACCTGGTGCCATTAACCAGTGTCACCAGGCTGAGAGGCACACCCAGACCTGCAGCACTCAGCCAGAGGGGCGCGCGCTGCAGCTCAGCTGAACAATAATGTATTGGACTATTAACATTGATTTTACAGATGGGGGTCCGTGGGTGTCAATGCACTGCTTTTCAGTTTATCACCCAAGTTTGATATTAACTACAAAAAGATAGACTACAAAAAACCATGCAATTAAAAACAATTAAAAAATTTTAACCGTTCATCATTATTATGTATATCATATTATCTATTAAAGAGTCAGCTTGATGACTGGTTAGTCAGATCTGCATTCTGCATTTGCATTTAATAACTCTAGCTAAAGTCACTTTTTCCCCATCCAGATGACTACAGTGACCTTTGCAAAAAGAGGGAAGACTGGTGCCAAACCGGCGCCAATATCTGGGAAACAGGAAAAAGAAAAATAACACCCCCCAACAAGATGGCTGACCAGGAGGACACACAAGGGAAAAGAAAGGTGATATAGGGCAATTGTATCGAACATAATGTTATGATCTAAAAAGAGAACCATGAGGAATGATCATGGCATTTTTAAGCATATTGGTATTAGTCCATGGGCCAAAGCCCATAATTTGGGGGGGTTTATAATGTGCATTTCACACAAAGGTAACACATTGTGCTTAACCAAGGGGAGTAAAGGGAAGACGCCAATTTTACAGGGGGAAGTACACAAAGTTAGAATAGTATAGCCTAGAACTGTCATTTTGCAAGTACAGCTACATTATAAAAGGAAATTGAGTATATTCCTCCTTACAGTAACACAAAGTTACTGTAAGATCCATAAGGCTCTATGCACCAGATCCACTACTTCCTGAAAGGAAGACTGTATATACAGTATATTTCCTGTCTGTTACTTAAGCAATAAGGCACGACAGGCAGTACTGTATGGGTTAAATAATGTTACAGCTCAGGGGTTTCAGGGGAACCCCTGAGCCGTAGCATTATTGGTAAATGGACTGCTGCTTATATACCGTTTTTTTTGCACCCAGCGGAAAAGAGAGAACTTTACAATGACCTCTCATTCACCCATTCACAGACACATTCATACACCAATGGCAGCAAGCTGCCACGCAGGGCGCTAGCCACGCCCCATTGGGACTCATGGTGGGTTAAGTGCCTTGCTCAAGGACAATTTGACATGCAGACAGTAGTAGCCGGGATTTGAAACAGCGACCCTTTGGTCTATCATCTTCATCTACCTTCATCTACTATCTTCACCTACCTGGTTTATAATATTGGATTAAGTGATTGATAAGGCACTTTTAAAAATAATCCAATCCAAATGTCTTTCTGTAGCAGCTGAAGGTGTTTAAAAACCCCATGCAGCAGAGCACAGAGCAGATGAAGAGGAAGGCTGCTGATGACATGGTAGAAGCCCTCAAGAAGGACATAATGAAGAAGAAGGTAAATTATTAAGGTAAAATATTGAATATTTACAGTCATGGCTCATGCAGAATTTTGTGTAGTCACTGGAATGTGAATTTTCTGCCAGATGCTGAATATTTTGTCTTGAGTTTCACACACGGGAACACTGCAAATTGTAGGCACATTGTTTTCACTGTTGACCCGATCCATCCACAGTAGGGAGCATCAAATTAACATGATAAAATTTAACATTAAATTATCAGTTTGGCTGCCCCACTGCTCTTGATGAACTCACTGAGATCTCAATGAATTAATCAAGAAGAGCTGTGGGACAGTTCGGTTTTGAAAATATACCATTTTGATTGGAAATTCGAAAATGATTTCTGATAAAGAGCCCCAATGAACGTAACTTCAGACCCACAGCAGGAATCAAATGTTGACGTAGTGGGGATGGTTGTGCCAGGCTAGGACCGGATTTGATTTGGACTCGATCCGTCCACGGGTGGTACTATAGCACCCAATTGAGAACTTTAAATAAACATGTTTCAGGCTCTTTTTGACCTACCGTCATGATAGTTTTGCACGCATACAGTACATTGCCTCGAGGGGAACAAATATGCATCATAGCAGAAACCACAACCACCCTCAATTCTGATTGGGCCACACGTTTTGCTCAATATCTGCAGACACAGTAGGCCTTTTTCTAGTCATTGTTGTTATGGTGTAGTCCATTAGGGAAGAGGATTCTGAGATGCAAGACCTCCCCATGGAAGACGTCTCCATGTCAGTTGACGACCCTGAGCCCGACCTGGACTCTCAACCTACCCCCCGGACCTGGGGCACAGCGATGCTCGAAATAAGACAACTTAAGGAGGAGAACAAGCGGCTGCGGGAGGAAAACTTGATCATGAAGGGGGAACTACTGGATGCAGCGAGAGGTAATATTTCGATTATACATCTTCCAGCTTTCCCAGCATGGTAGACTAGCTTGGTATAGGCAAAGTCATTTTATGCCAGTCAGCCCATTCGACTAGGGATGTCCCAAGTCAGATTTTGAGTATCTACCGATACCGACTCCCGATCTGATACTTCTGTATTTTGTTCAAATTGGATAATCCAATCAAAAGTGGCCATTTGTATGTGTAAAGGAAGCATTGTGAGCAGTTTTCAAACTGCCACCAGTGTAAAATGTTTGAGCTCTGGCATGGATTTTTTATATTGCCGTCTGAGCCGTTTAATGGCAATCATGCTTTTCCATAGCCGGTGAAACACAGGGGTGCGTTCAGTTTAGCCGCAAATGTTTGTGGTGCACTATGGAAAATAGTTTGTAAACGTTAGGAAACGTTCACTATGTTTGCTGAAGTTGAAAGCACCCCAGCTGTTTGTGAAAGAGGGTGGGATGTCTGCCATCTTTTAGCGTTGCATTGCTCTCTATTGTACTGGACCATCTCCTATTATACTCTCTCTGGTATAGGTGAAACTGAAGCCTCATCACTTTACCCTCTCCAGAAGGCCTACTCTAGAATCTATCAATATACATACAGTCATGCTGTTGCACCCTTGTCTTATAATTTACAATTTTCACTGTCTTAACAGAGCTTCCGGGGGTTGTGCGGAAGCTAAAGAAGGTTTTGCACGGAACTGCTTCCACTACAAATCACCCAAGGTATGGACTGTGAGGCAGCATGCTTCTACTGTTTGTATTGGTGGGAGAAATGGTGGCAGGAAAAGTTACTATCAAACCACAAAAAAATTTAAGAAACAGTAACAGGATTAGAATTTGGGGTTGGTTGGGCTTGTAGTCTGGGAGGTGAACCTTGTTTTGTCTGAGTTTTTTTTTTCCTGCTGTTTCTTGTAGCTTGGGGGTCCTTCTTCAAAATCCTAAAGGGTGTCCGGTAGAGAGACCACCTAAGGGGTCAAAACGACCCCCACACTGTCCTCTATAAACCCCTAAAGTCAAACTCAGGACTTGGGGGGCCCCAGGAGGCGCCAATGACTGTAAGGTCGCCAATGAGTGTAGGGTGCACCTTCAGGTCGGAATGAATGGGATTAACTCTCAAGAGTGTCCACCTGGCACCATTGTGGGCATAAAGAGGGTTGAGATCTAAAAATGCCCAAGGGTGCTTACCGGGCACCCTCCTAGATTATGAAGAGGGACCCCCAAGCTAAGATTTCCTAATGAGATGACTCACAATGTCGCGGTTTGCGCCATCCTCCCAAATTGATTGGGAGAAATGGGTTACTGATGAAGTGTTCTGATTTTTCCAGCACTCCCATGCTGCCCGCCTCAAGGCCCGCAACATCTGATGTGCCAGCACTGCAGGACACTCCCCCAAGACCACCATCTGAAGGACTAGAGTCTGAGATGACGGTAAGTATCACATGTACAGTATTCCCCTCATTAGGGTAACAATTTTAAATTTGTCTTCATAGGAGCAATGTGAATTTAAAAATTGGTTTTGAATGTTGCATTGTTTGTACAAAGAGAGTAGCTGGTAAGCATTGGAACAGTAAACATTCAGTTTACTGTTGGGTGCCATACTCGACGTGCTAACGTGCTGAGGTAAGCGTATCGTCTCACTTCCTGTTTCTGGTTGCTGCCTTACGAGTAGTGTGCGTTTGTTGCTCTTGTTCCTCTGAGTGTAATTTGCTCTGTGTTTTGTTACAGTGGGCTTTTATCCGCGCTCTAGAGTAACATTAGTTCTGCTCAAGCACCCATAAGTCTGTTTATTTAGCGACCGTCAATTTTATTTGTCTACGCGCTTGTCTGCTCTGCTAGCTATACCAGCTTAGCCTAGCAGCTAGCGATGGCTTCTCTCTGTCCCTCTCCAGCTCTCTCCTGCTTGGTGTGTCACATGTTTAGCTACTCCTCTGCCTCCTTTAGTGATACTGGTACGTGTAATAAATGTAGTTTATTTGGTGAGTTAGAGGCGAGGCTTAGTGAATTGGAAGCTCGGCTCCGCACCATGGAAACAAAACCATTAGCTATAGTTAGCCAGGCCCCCGTAGCCGGTGCGGACCGACCAAGTGCAGCTCTGGCTAGCCGTCCCTCGACAGCTCCCGAGCAGCCGGGAAACCAGGGAGGCTGGGTGACTGTTCGAAGGAAGCATAGTCCCAAGCTGAAGCCCACAGGTCACCACCAACCGCTTCATGTTTCTAACAGGTTCTCCCCCCTGACCACGTTAACTAAGTAAACCAAAAGTACAGAGAAGAGGAGTTAAACATAAGAATCTAATTAAAATTAGAACAACCTCTGCAATAGTACAACAAGATAGGAGAATTAAATGTGGACTCCTTAACATCAGATCTCTGTCCTCTAAAGCTGTTCTAGTAAATGAGTTAATATCAGACCATAATGTTGATTTATTTTGTCTGACTGAAACCTGGCTGTGTCCTGAAGAGTATGTGAGCCTAAATGAAGCTACTCCTCCGAGCCATATTAATACCCACATTCCTCGAGGCAGCGGCAGAGGAGGTGGAGTTGCAGCCATTTTTGACTCAAGCCTTTTGATCAACCCTAAACCTAAACTCGACTATAACTCATTTGAAAGCCTTGTTCTCACTCTTTCTCATGAGAAATGGAAAACAGTGCAGCCACTTTTATTTGTTGTAGTATACCGCTCTCCTGGTCCTTACTCCGAATTTATAGCTGAGTTCTCGGAGTTTCTATCAAGTTTAGTTCTTGAAGCAGATAAAGTAATTATTGTAGGTGACTTTAATGTACATGTCGACGTTGATAATGACAGCCTTAGCACTGCGTTTATCTCAGTATTAGACTCAGTTGGCTTCCGCCAGAATGTACATGAACCGACTCACTGTTTTAACCACACCCTCGACCTTGTTCTGACATATGGCATTGAAATCGAAGACTTAATAGTCTCCTCACAGAATCCTCTTTTATCAGACCATCATTTAATAACTTTCAAATTCATATTACCAGACTACCAGCCAGTAGGCAAAAATTCTTATACCAGACTCCTGTCTGATAGTGCTGTAGCTAAATTTAAGGATATGATCCCATCAGCATTTAATTCAATGCCATGTCTCAATACAACAGAGGAGTCTTATGCTAACCTTAGTCCCTCCCAGATTGACTACCTGGTTGATAGTGCTACAGGATCGTTGCGTATGACACTTGACTCTGTTGCTCCCCTAAAAAAGAAGAAAATTAAACAGAGGAGGTTAGCTCTATGGTATATTCCTCAAACCCGCAAATCAAAGCAAACTTCATGGAAAATAGAAAGGAAATGGCGTTCTACCAATTTGGAAGAATTTCGGTCCGCCTGGCAAGACAGTCTTAAAATATACAGGAAAGCCCTCCGCAGTGCTAGGGCAGCCTATTACTCTGCACTAATAGAGGAAAATAAGAACAATCCCAGGTTTCTCTTCAGCACTGTAGCCAGGCTGACAGAGAGCCATAATTCTATTGAACCATGTATTCCTTTAGCTCTGAACAGTAATGACTTCATGAGCTTCTTTAATGATAAAATTCTAACTATTAGAGACAGAATTCATCGACTCCTGCCGTTAACAGGTACTGTTTTATCTTCAAACACAGAAACCGTAGAAACTGTTACTCAGTCTGTTGCAGTTTTAGACTGTTTTACTCCTGTTGACCTTCACCAACTAATTTCGATAATTTCATCATCAAAATCATCTACCTGTATTTTAGATCCTATCCCGACTAAGCTGTTTAAAGAAGTATTACCTCTAATTGACTCTTCAGTTTTAGACATGATCAATCTCTCTTTATCAACAGGCTACGTACCACAGTCTTTTAAAGTAGCTGTGATAAAACTGCTACTGAAAAAGCCTACTCTTGATCCAGGGGTTTTAGCCAACTATAGACCGATATCCAACCTTCCCTTTCTCTCAAAAACTCTTGAGAAAGCAGTTGCCAATCAGCTGTGCGACTTTCTAAACAATAATAGTTTATTCGAGGATTTCCAGTCAGGATTTAGAGTGCATCACAGCACAGAGACAGCACTGGTTAAAGTTACAAATGACCTTCTAATTGCATCTGATAAAGGATTTGTCTCTGTACTAGTCTTATTGGATCTTAGTGCTGCATTTGACACCATTGACCATGGCATCCTATTGCAGACACTGGAACATTTCATTGGCATTAAGGGAACTGCGCTAAGCTGGTTTAAATCCTACTTGTCAGATCGCTCTCAGTTTGCACGCGTTAATGATGACTCCTCCGTGCTCACTAAAGTCAGCTATGGAGTTCCGCAGTGTTCTGTGCTTGGGCCAGTTCTATTCACCTTATACATGCTTCCTTTAGGTAAGATTATCAGGAAGCACTCAATAAATTTTCATTGCTATGCAGATGATACCCAGCTATATTTATCAATGAAGCCGGAAGAAACCAGTCAGTTAACTAGACTACAAGCATGTCCTCATGACATAAAGACCTGGGTGACCTGCAATTTTCTGATGCTAAACTCGGACAAAACTGAAGTTATAGTAGAGTCATCTTTGACCAAGACATGTCCTTTCACTCCCATGTAAAACAAATTTCAAGGACTGCCTTTTTTCACCTACGTAATATCGCAAAAATCAGGCATATTTTGTCTCAAAATGATGCAGAAAAAACTAGTCCATGCATTTGTAACTTCCAGGCTGGATTATTGCAATTCCTTACTATCAGGCTGCCCAAATTCATTGCTGAATATTCTCCAGTTGCTCCAGAACGCTGCAGCACGTGTTCTGACAAAAACCAGGAAGCGAGATCATATTTCTCCAATACTCGCCACTTTGCACTGGCTCCCTGTAAAGTTTAGAATAGAGTTTAAAATTCTCCTCCTTACTTACAAAGCCATAAATGGCCAGGCACCTTCTTATCTTAAAGAGCTCATAGTACCTTATTGCCCTACTCGAACACTGCGTTCCCAGAATGCAGGTCTACTTATGGTTCCTAAAGTCTCAAAGAGCAGAACAGGAGTCAGAGCATTTAGCTGTCAAGCTCCTCTCCTGTGGAACCATCTTCCAGTCTTTGTCCGGGAGGCAGACACTGTCTCTACATTTAAGAGTAGGCTTAAAACTTTCCTTTTTGATAAAGCTTATAGTTAGGGCTGGCTCAGGCTTGTCCTGGACCAGCCCCTAGTTATGCTGCTATAGGATTAGACTGTCGGGACACATCCAAAGATACACCGAGCTCCTCTGTCCTTCTGTCCCTCTCCATCCGCACGCTCTCATGTCCTACCACGGCGTGTTACTAACTTAGCTCCTTCCCCGGAGTCTCTGTGCTTTGCCGTCTTGCAGGTTCCCATGGACAGTGGCTGAATCTGGATTGTGGATTGCAGCTGCGTCTCCTGCCTTGGCCCTGCCTGACATCCACTGCAACTGCTACTGCTATTATTACATCCACTGTCACTGTTACTGTGATTGCATGTCTGTCTCTCTGTCTCTGTCTCTGTCTCTCTCTCTCTCTCTGACTGCATTTCTGTCTGTCTGTCTGTCTGTCTGTCTGTCTGTCTGTCTGTCTATCTGTCTGTCTCACTCTCCCTCTCTTGCTCTTCCTCTCTCACCCAACTGGTCGAGGCAGATGGCCGCCCACCCAGAGTCTGGTTCTGCTCGAGGTTTCTGCCTGTTAAAAGGAAGTTTTTCATCGCCACTGTCACCAAGTGCTTGCTCATGGGGGAATTGTTGGTTTCTTTGTAGATAAAAGAGCTTGGTCTGTACCAGCTCTATATGGAAAGTGTCCTGAGACAACTTCTGTTGTGATTTGGCGCTATATAAATAAAACTGATTTGAAAAATTTAACTGTTTACAATGAAAATGAATTGGTAAATATAAAAAATGTATTAGGTTGGAGTTTGGCCAAATTATTCAAAGTGCATGAACTTTTATGTTTCACAAATAATGAAAAAAACAGAATTCTCGCTTTACATGTGCACTCTTTATAGAATGTACCATGCAGAAGATAGGTAATTGTTATACCTTTTGTAGACAGAGCTCTTTCTTCTTACAGACCGAATGTCCGTTCCTAAAAAGGTTAAAGGCTCTGAAAGTGCAGTTGCCTCCACTGACCGAAAGGATTGCCTTCAGTGTTGTGTGTATAGGATTCCCCTTGGTAGGGAATCCTAGCATTAAAGGGGTCTGCTTATCAAGTCATTGAGGGATGGTCCTATGACGGTATAAGCGGAGCGATTAATAGTTGCCCTTCCCTACCGGCGTCTAAGGACATGACTGCACTGACACTGACACTGACTCTTAGAGGTCTGTGACGACTATGTTTGCAAGGATATGGACTCTGATCTGTAAGGAGATACCTATTGCATATCTATCTGCATAGTACATTCTATAAAGAATGCACATGTAAAGATAGAATTATACCTTTTCATTATTTGTGAAACATAAAAGTTCACGCAATTTGTGACAAATAATTTGGCCGACCCCAACCTAATACGTTTTTAATATTTACCAATTTATTGTCATTTTACACAGCTACAGTCTTTGTGCAAACAATACAACATTTCAAACCAATTTTAAATTCACATTGCTCATATGAAGACAACTTTAAAACTGCAAATGTAATTAATAATTACAGACACTGCAGCTCAACACACATAACTGTACAGACCTATCCTTTAATGTTTTTAGAAGTACAATACTAATCTAGAAGTACAAATGGGAGATCTGTTACCTATCACACACCTCTCACTCCTTCCCCACCTCTAGCCCTCCACCACCTCTCACCTTTCCCTCACCACTTGACATACAGTACATGTACATACTGCACATGTGGAGAGTAACTACATTTCATGGGGAATGTCTACATTTTGGGCTGCACGGTGGCGCAGCAGGTAGTGCGCATGCCTCACAGCAAGAAGGTTGCCGGTTCGATCCCCGGGTCAGGCGGGGCCTTTCAGTGTGAAGTTTGCATGTTCTTCCCGTGCATGCGTGGGTTCTCTCCGGGTACTCTGGCTTCCTCCCACAGACCAAAAACATGCTCATTAGGTTAATTGATGACTCTAAAAATTGTCCGTAGGTGTGAGTGTGAATGGTTGTTTGTCTCTGTATGTGGCCCTGCAATCGGCTGGCGACCGGTTCAGGGTGTACCCCGCCTCTCGCCCATTGTAGCTGGGATAGGCTCCAGCCCCCCGCAACCCCGAAAGGGATAGGCGGTATAGATAATGGATGGATGGATGTCTACATTTTTTACATTGTTTTGCAGGTCGATCTTGTTCCAGGCTCTGGGGTTCGAGTTCCCAAGTACAAGTTAAGTGCCCTTAGGACAAGCACTCCTGCCACCTACATCGGGGACCTTGCGGTCCTCATTTTTGGAAAAGAAGTCCTTTCAGAGTCCAGCTTGACCGGGAAGCAGTCTGGCGCTCACAAAGATGTGGAGTCAAAGCGACCACTGGATGAAAAGAAGCTTGAGGTCATAATTGGTGAGCTCTTTAGTAGTGATTTATAGCCCAGCTTGCTTCACATTAATGAATTAATTGCTCTCTTGAAAGGATATTTGGTTAATCTGGCTCAAATTTGTGTGTGTGTGTGTCTAACAGGGCATGTTAGGTCCAAATACCCAAACACCACCGTCCAGAAGGTCAGAGGGGTAATTCGGAAGAAGATAAACAACATCAGCTACAACTCTAAGAAAAACTAAAGATAGAGCCGTTTAGAAAAAAGTTGCACTGGATAGGCACTTTATTCTAAGTATTTATTTGAAGATTAATGCCGCTGGATAAGCACTTTATTTTGATTTTTGATAATTATTTTAAGTTTTATGCCCCGATCTGATGCCCGGGGATGTCTTACCCCCCTCTGTTGGTGGCCTTGATTTATTTGATTGATTTATTTATTTTATTTATCCTCTTTTGAGGATGTTGAATCCAGGGCTGTCCTGATGAAGACCGTGTAGATCAAAACATCTTGACTTTTTGTATTGAATAAAAACCTCCTCATTCTTAACTCTGAGTGCCCGGATCTCCCTATTTTTCTATTTTATAATGTTCAAGGTCAAAGTTGTTCAAAATTCAAGTTGTTCAAAATTTAAGTTGTTAAGTTTATTGTATTTTTGAGACAAATTAATGGTAATTATGTATGAAGGTTTGATGTCTGCATTTGGATATCTTAAAAGGTAAACAATCAGACTTGTGGACTCGTATTAAGATGTTAATTTGCAATATGAGTATATATATATATATATATATATATATATATATATATATATATATATATATATGAGTACTCTGCATTCAAGTAAATTGTAAGTAAAGGAGTAGTGTACTATAATTACTATTATATTATACTGCTTCAAGTATGAAAACAGTTTAATTCAAGTATGGTCGTAGTATACATCAAGTATAAGAAAAGTATATTTCAAGTACATTGCAGGTAAAAGAGTAGTGCACTTTTAAGTTAGTGAGTAAGTAAGTTACAAAAGTGCAATGTTAGTAAAGCAATAGTGTACTTCAAGTACACTGATGAGTATATGAATGGTTTAAGTAAAGGAATAGTACCATTCAAGTAGAGGTAATAGTATAATCTAAGTATACTCATATATACTTCATTTATACTTGAGGCAATCTTCAGTAGTGTACTTCAAGTACACTGATGAGTATATGAATGGTTTACTTTAAGTAAAGGAATAGTACCATTCAAGTACAGGTAATAGTATAATTTAAGTATACTCATATATACTTCATTTATGCTTGAAGTACCCTTAAAGTTTACTTGAGTATACTCAAAAGTGGGCCAAATCAGGATACTTTTAGTATATAAGTATACTTTGTAAGTATACTAACTAGTACACATGTAAGTACACTACTAGTACATAAATATAAGTATACTTGGTACAGTAAAGTATACTTGATAAAGTATACTCAAACTCCACTTAAGTATACTTGGAAAGGTAAACTTGAAGTATAAGTACATATTGATAACATATCTGCAAACATCGAAAGTGTGGTTTTGGAGAGGATCTGTATCAGTAATAAATTTGTGTTGCAACTTGATGAGTCTACTGATATTAGTGGACATGCTCAATCCTTGGCCAATGTGCGTTTTGTGGATGGAGACGCAATCAGAGAAAACTTCCTATTTTGCAAGGCAATGCCAGAAAAAACAACAGGAGAGGAAATTTTTCAGGTCACATCAGAATATCTTGAAAAAGGAGGACTTAAGTGGGAAAACCGAGAGTGAAGGAAAGAAACCCAGACGTGATTGTTACGCACTGCTTTTTACACCGTGAGGCCCTCGTAGCCAAGACTTCACCAGCAGACCTCGTTCCTGTGTTGGATGATGTTGTGCGCATGGTAAATTTTGTAAAGTCACGACCTGTGAAAAGTCACGACCTGTGAAAAGTCGCAACGGAGCCTAAAGCCTTGCTGTTTCATACGGAGGTCCGATGGTTGTCGCGCAGCAAGGTGCTGGCCCGTGTGCATGAGCTGCGGGAGGAACATAAAGTGTTTCTGACAAATGAGAGGTCCGATTACGCAAAGCTGCTTGCAAGTGATGAATGGTGTGCAAGACTGGCATACCTGGCAGATATTTTTCATCATCTGAATGAACTGAACACACGAATACATGGCCGAAATGAAAACCTGCTTACAAGTACAGATAAAATAAATGGATTCTGTTCAAAGGTGCACCTCTGGCAACAACATGTGGAAAGTGGCAACCTTGAAATCTTCCCACTCATAAATAAATGGCAAGATGTTAATACTGCTGCATTGTGTGAGATAATAGTTAAACATTTGAAAAATCTTGAGGAGAAGATGTCATTTTATTTCTCCTCAGCCTCCACTGAATGCCTTAACTGGGTTAGGGACTCATTTAGCTCAGCATCAGTTGTTGGAAAGACATGACTTTACAGGAGCAGGAGGAACTAACTGAACTAAGACACGATCGTGGTTTAAAGCTAAGCTTTGCTGATCTACCTTTGGACAGTTTTTGGTTGGCTACTGCCAAGGAGTTCCCCATGCTGGCAAACAAAGCTATTTTGACATTGCTCCCATTTTCCACGACATATCTGTGTGAGGTGAGCTTTTCAAGCCTGACTGCTATGAAAACTAAAAACAGAGAGAGACTGAGAGCTGTTGAGAAAGAGCTTTGTGTGTGTCTTTCTTCGATTCCTGCCAGGATATCAGCTCTGTGTTCATCCAAACAGGCCCAGGTTTTACACTGAGTGAGTAGAAATATGAAAGATTATAAAAGACTTTTTTCTTTGTGTTTCTTTGTATTTCTCGGGCCTTGGAGAGTATTTGTTGTACTTTTGGTAGAATGTCCTATTTTTATTGGAGAACAAAAAGGTTGCAGCCCATAATATTGTGTTGTTATAATAAATGTAAATGTAAATGTTATATATTTGTAAATCCGAATCAAACCTTTTTTTTTCATAACTGAAAAAAGTTAATTTAAAAAATATATATAGTATGCTGTTATAGTTCAATGTTCTTGATGATGAAGATTTTTTTGTTTTGTTTTTTTTTCAGATGAAGACATAATTTTTCAAGTTTAAAAACATCAGCTATTGCTGTAAATTTATTCTTCTTATTTCTTTTATATCAGACCAAACCCAGAAGGCTGGTTGTTTAAGAACTAATTATTGTAACTTGCCAGTAATGAGTGACCCATGAGTGAGTTTTAAAGATTAAAATAGAAAGACTTTTTTCTTTGTGTTTATTTGATTCATATTCAAGACACTTTGACGAGAATGACTTTGGGTGAATCCCATTTCTCTTTTCTACCCCTACCCCTTAGCGCTACCCCTTGTCCCTTGCCCCTTGAAACGGAGTGCCAAGGGGTATAGGGCCGAAAGTCAACCCCTCCGAATTGGGACACCCCTTCGACAATCGCATACGTCATCAGTAGTCGCCGCTGCCTCTTACGTAGGCAGATGCGACAAGCTAATGCTACTGTCACATTCGATTTGTGTATGACATTCCTGCATGTTGTATCCCACAACGCTATCAATGTAACTGAATACCAGCAGCAAGGTTGCCAAAGTTATTATTGATAACGTTATCACTGCAGATTATCATCAGGGCTGCCCACAGAGCACCGCTAGTGGCATTCAGCCTGGCAACGGTAACCACGTAACTGAAGCCTTGACTACTATCGATTTTTTTCGTTTTTTTTTTTTACAAGGAAAATGACCATTACACATTGAAACAACGTTAAAATAAACAATAAAGTGGTTTTCGTACATTTTAAAACTCCGTTCATGGAGAAAATACCGGTCTTGCAAGAAATTCTGAGAAATCTGTCGTACCCCTCCGTTTGGAGTGTGCCTCGGAAAGATCTCCGTTTGGAGGGGTACATAGCCCTACCACTTCCCCCTACCCCTCCGTCATAATGGGAATTGGGACACCCCTACCCCTCCACGTGAACGCGCAAAACAGAGGGGTAGGGCCAAGGGGGAGGGCCAAGGGGTGAAATGGGATTCAGCCTTTATATTGTTAATATAGGTCTTTTTTTTTTTTTTTACATTTTCAGCCGGTGGTGTGCCTCGTGATTTTTTTTCAATGAAAAAAAATGTACCTTGGCTCAAAAAAGGTTGAAAAACTGTGCTAGACAATGACCATCAGATTATAGGTGAATGCAATTCCATGCCCAAACATTGGTGGCAGTAGTGCGCCAAATACGCAGGTCCAACATCAATAAAGCCGACAGAAGAAGACCATCATCCAAATGAATGCAACAATGATCATCCGTGACTACGACACCACAGGCGGGCTGGAGACGACATGGAGAACCGTATCAGATCAAGAGAGTTTTGGAGAGGAAAGAAAAAGGTGGGATGCAGAGGTTCACTACACTTCTTGAGTTTGTAGTATTCCTAAAACCTTTCAAGGAGGTGTTTCATGAGCTGTTTAGGCTCAGAATGATTGCCATTGTTATACCCGTGAGCTTTTCAGCCCTAAGTTTAATTTAAAATAAACTTAAGTTTAATTAAAAATAAACTTAGAACAACAATGGCAGAATCGTTTGAATCACCTTGGGGTCCTGAGCTTTGAGACCCAAAGGGCAAAGTCTTCAGATATGACTGAATTTGTGAGACGTTTCAGTTCCCGTCATAAAAACCGCAGAATTCTGCTTTTTTGAGATGAGCCAAATGTACAGTAGTTACTTATATAGTCAGTTTAGAGCAGCATTGTCTGGATCTTGCCTCTGCCTTAAGTCGCTCACTTGGTACTGTGTGTGAGAGAGATGTTCTCAAACTGACAGTGTTGGTGATTTCTCTGATCAACAAAAAAGTAAGAACAGGTTATACGTGTCCAATGTACGATTAAAAAAAAGTGCATGTTTTTGAATACTAAATTGTGAAACATGTTTTTGAATACCTTTGAAGTTGCTCACATCCTCAAATGTGAAATTGAAAACGAGTTTTACTGTCTACACTTTTTTAATTAAAATATTTGAAAAAGGTGTGCTTTATCATAAATGTGACTGCATGCATGTTGGACAAATACTTGGCCCCTCTGTGAGAAATTTGGCCCCTTGATGGCCCCTTACTTAGAAAAATCCTAGATCCGCCACTGCCATGGCCTAATACACATCTGTTTGTAGGTATGTGGATGAACGTGTATCTGTTTGATACCCTTGGACTAATAAGTAATAGGTTTATAAGATTTGTACATATGTTTATAAATGTGATTAATAAAATTGCCTCCATGATATACTGTAGCAATGCTATGTTTTTTTTTTTCTTTTTCCCCAGAGGTTTGAAAATTTCAACTTTGATGTGCTGCAGAATGCAGATAGATTGGGTTTTCTGAAAAATGCATTTTTCTGTGATATTAATTACTGTTCCTTTCACCATCCTGCATGGTCAGCCTGGCAGCCCTTACTGTGCATTGTATTTTGCTTGTATGTGGTCCAGCCTAGTGGCCTGTATTGCACACTGTACTGTGTCGTTTATGGTTTGGCCTCTGTGGTCTATTTTGTACATTGCACACTGCACCATGTATAGATTGGCCTCTTTGGTTTGTAGTTCATATTGCATTGTTGTATATTGTTTGTAGCACAGTGTTGAGTTTTTTCTAGCTACTGGTGTCTGTGCTCTCATTGTGGAAATGTTGTAGATATTTTGTCATTTTTTTATGGTATTTTTTGGCTCATATTCTTTGAGACTCAATGTCAGTGTAGTGCAACAGCAAGATCAAAACAAATTCCTAGTGTGTGTAAGCATACCTGGCAATAAAGAGAATTCTGATTCTGATTCTTTTATTGACATTTTCATTGTGTAAACTTTGTCGACAGGGGTACCCATTTGATGTCAATCAATGCTAATTATATATGTCCAAACAGTATATGACTAAACCTAGATGTGACCCTCAATCAAATTTGAACACAGTATATAATATTTGTAAAAAGAAAACTTCAGATATGCTATATATACTGTCAATATTCTAGATAGAAGTTAACATTTAATATGGTATATCCTGACATATATCAAGTGTCAGATACAGTCCAAACGTGTCCTAAAAATAAGTAAATAGTTGATCACATTCACTGCTTTTAACATAACTCAAAATGTGCTCTAAAATGATCAGTATTCTTTAGAGAATCAGGAAAATATTAACTGTAGTTATCTCCAGATTCTGGCTCTTTGATATAAATCACATCCAAACATAATATATGTCCTTAAGACATATAATGTGTAAACATTTAATGAGATACACTGCAAATATGCTGTAATGTAATCAGTATTCTTTAGAGAATCAGGAAAATATTCACTGTAGTTATCTCGAGATTTATATGTCCTAAGAATTGGAATTGTTGGTTCTCTGTAGATAAAAGAGCTTGGTCTGTACCAGCTCTATATGGAAAGTGTCCTGAGACAACTTCTGTTGTTTCTGATTTGGTGCTATACAATTGAATTGAATTGAATTGAATTGAATTGAATTGAATTGAATTGAATTGAATTGAATTGAATTGAATTGAATTGAATTGAGATGGAGTGGCATCCTAATCCAGATATGACCCTCAGTCATATCTGGTCCCTGTATATGACTAAAGGTCATATCTGGCAGTTTTCCTGCTTGTACAGTACCCTATCAGTATCTGTTAAATATCTTACCCAAAGCAAGACCAATGGCCAAGTCTGTCATTAATATTGCACTACATATTTTATATGACAAAAGGTCATGATATTCTCCTGATAATACCTGTATTCTACTCAAGACAGGGAGTAATATATTCCTGTATATTAGATGATGTCAAATTCAGACCTTGTATATGACATGTTTCCAGTGAATACGGCATATGTCTGTGTGCTAAATGCTAACTTGATACTTGCTGGGATATTAGGCATATCTGTTAATATCACATATGCTCAAAATATTACCGGACTCTATGTTACGAACAGCTGGAAGAACCAGGGCCCAGTTGCAGAGTCAAAACACAAAAGTTTATTGAAAAAGGGTCAATGACGTGATGCTTATTTTTTTGTGTCCATGTGATCTGCTTACATTTAAAAAGGTAAAAATTTTAAAATAAACTTACATATTACTTGCATACATTCCTCTTTTTGAAGACCTAGTCTAAAATATATGGTTTTAATATATTTTGAGAGAATATTTGGGTGATAATGGCAAAAATGTCATGTGGTGTAACCCTAAAAACTTGGTACCAAATAGTTTAACTTGCTTAAAAAGGTTAAAATTTTCAAAAAAGCATGCTATCAACTAGTTTTGGCATAATCTTACATTAGATTTATTTAATAGTAAATAAAAGTAATAAAACACAGTTGTTCAGAATTTTATATTTTATTTGGGGAATTTTGTCCGTCAAATCAAAATCCTGAAGTGTCAAGGTGGTGTAACCACCATTCAAGGAGCAATTTTGGTAATATCATGTAAGAAGACAGTGTGACAGGAAATGACATCACAGAGAAGGACCCCTGATGAGACTAACTGCCATGTGCCAAAGTTAGTAAATCTCTTTCAAATTTGAGATAATTTTACATTTTTGGGGTACTGTCAGGTATGCTTATGTTTACATGTCAAATGGTATGACCCCAGCAAAACATTAATTAATCTTCATAATTACAAATATGAGTATTTACTTTAAAAATTCAGTTTGAAATATTCACACTAAGGCCATGTGTGTACATATGTGCCATAATAATGCCTGTCAAATTTGATTTTAAATTGAAATGTCAAATGGTGTAACCGGTTACACCATTTGACTTCTATTACAAACCTCTCTGTTATAGGTCAATTTTATCAAATATCAGTAGTTTATGATGCTGATTTATGTTGTAATATAAGCTACTTATTATGTGAAACTATTTTTAAGTGTAAAGTATTAATTTAATAATGTAGCAGAATTAAGTAGGTGTACAGTGACACCTACCTTTCAACATTAACAGCAGCTTTAAAAGACAAAACTTCAATAATTTAGTGATAGGATAAATGTTAGTCCATCCATCCATCTATCCATTGTCTCCCACTTCATCTGGGGCTGGGTCACGGGGCTGCAGTCTGAGCAGGGACGCCCCAAAATTCCCTCTCCCTGGACACTTCCTCTAGCTCAGGGGATCCCGAGGCCAGCAGAGCGACATAGTCACTCCAGCGTGTCCTGGGTCTTCCTCGGGGCCTCCTCCTGGTGGGACATGCCTGGAACACCTCCCTAGGGAGGCGTCCAGGGGGCATCCGATAGAGATGCCCGAGCCACCTCAGCTGACTCCTTTCGATGTGGAGGAGCAGGTGACAGAGCTCCTCACTGTCTCTAAGGGAGCACCCTGCCACCCTACGGAGGAAACTCATTTCAGCCGCTTGTATCCGGGACCTCGTTCTTTCGGTCATGACCCAAAGTTCATGACCATAGGTGACGGTAGGAACGTAGATTGACCGGTAAGTCGAGAGCTTCACCTTTCGGCTCAGCTCCTTCTTCACCACGACAGACTGATACAGCGACCGCATTACTGTTGCCGCTGCACCAATCTGCCTGTCAATCTCATGCTCCATCCTTCCTTCACTCGTGAACAGGATCCCAAGATACTTAAACTCCTCCACTTGAGGCAGGAACTCTCCCTCAACCTGGAGGGAGCAAGCCACCTTTTTCCAGTTGAGAACCATGGCCTCGGACTTGGAGGTGCTGACTCTCATCCCAGCTGCTTCACACTCGGCTGCGAACCGCCCCAGTGCAGCTGAAGGTCCTGGCTCGATGGAGCCAACAAAACAACATCATCCACAAAAAGCAGAGAGAAAATCTGCCGGCCCCCAAACAAAACACCTTCCAGCTCCTGGCTGCGCCTAGAAATTCTGTCCATAAAAATAATGAACAGAACCGGTGACAAAAGGCAGCCCTGCCGGAGTCCAACATGCACCGGGAACAGGTCTGACTTACTTCTGGCAATGCGGACCAAGCTCCTGCTCCAGTTCAACAGAGAGCCTCCAACCCCATACTCCCGGAGCACCTCCCACAGAGTGACGCGAGGGACACGGTCGAATGCCTTCTCCAAGTCCACAAAACACATGTGGACTGGTTGGGCAAACTCTCGTGAACCCTCAAGCACCCTGCGGAGAGTATAGAGCTGGTCCAGTGTTCCATGGCCAGGACGAAAACCGCATTGTTCCTCCTGAATCCGAAGTTCGACTATCGGCCAGATTCTCCTCTCCAGTATGCTGGAATAGACTTTTCCAGGGAGGCTGAGGAATGTGATCCCCTGATAGTTGGAACACACCCTCCAGTCCCCCTTTTTAAAAAGAGGGACCACCAACCCAGTGCCCAACTGCCACGCGATGTTGCAGAGGGGTGTCAACCAAGACAGTCCTACAACATCCAGAGACTTGAGGATCTCATCCGACCCCGGTGCTCCGCCACTGAGGAGCTTGCAAACTACCTCAGTGAATTCAGCCCTGGTGATGGATGAATCGACCTCCGAGTTCCCAGTCTCTGCTTCCTCTACAGAAGACATGACAAATGTTTTTCTACACTGAAAAAAATGAAGTTCAATTAAGCTTGAATTCATTTGACTGTCATTCTTGATTTTCAGTGTCATTTTTTTTCAAGAAACAGTGACCTCTGACTATAAAAGCAACATTGTCAGGTGGTGTAACTGGTTAGTGTCAATTGGCGTAACCAGTATTTTTCATAAAAATATTATAATATACAGAAAAAATTAATGTGGAATATAAAGTAACCCTCTATTGCAGTGCAATAACATGTTTTTGAACATTTTTTACATGATTTGTCAAAGATTATTTAGAACACAAAGGATGATTACAGTATATGTCCTACTCAATGTATTTAAAAAAGCCTAAAATGTACATTTGGAGGTAATCCTTATAAAATCTATTTTCATGTGACATTTTAAAATCAGGTAATTATTTTTATGGCTGTATTTATATGCATTCTAGGTGGATTAGATTTTTAAAATTTGTCATTCTTTTTCGGTTACACCATTTGACATTTTCAGGCACATTCCGTGTGATTTTTGTAAAAAAAATGGTACAAATCTGATTTCAAATGTCATGAAACCAGCATGAACACAAAATGTATATTTTGACAGACCTGATGAATGCTTTTAAAACAGAATTTTAAAAAGTTTTTGAATTTCTCATCTTGCCAACCCTTATTTGTCACTGACCCAAAAACAGAACATCACCTTTGCTGGGAAAAACTTCTTCACAAAGAAAAATGAACCAAAAAACACCACAGCGGGATAAGATAAATCACAACACAAAAATACCACAAGGGCAAACTAACTCACGAGATGAAAAAACACAAAGTGTCCAGGAGCAAACTCACTAGCAAACAGCACAGAGAACGAAAAAGGAACTCAAAGTGTCTAGGAGCAAACTCACTAGTTGACCAGTCAAAAACACTGAAGAAGCCGGTTGATTAGCCGAGGAGTGTGACAGGTGACAGGTGTGACTCGCTCCTGAGGAGATCGACCCCCCGCTTCTCTCTCTCTCTCAGGCACCGCCTGCTGACAGACAGGAGGGAAGGAAAATAGAGTTAGACTGTGAACAAACACCAAAACAAATCATGACACTCTACAGAGAATTAAGAAAATTATATATCTGCATTCTTGGGGTCTTCACCAAGGATGATCTAAATTGTATCGTAGATATGTCCTGAAGATGTATATTTCATCGATATTTGACCAGATATGGTAAATGCCCACAAAATTCTGAATATGCATTGGAAATCGTTAGATATGACTTTCAGTCATATATGGACTCAATATAGACTGTATTTGTTTGTGCAATGACACAGATGTCATAGATACGATCAGTATTTTAGAAAAATATTGAGCTCGAATATTTCCTGACATGACATAAGGTCATATTTGGAAGACATACATGACAAAAAATAAAAGATGTTTCTGGTATCCTAGTGTAATATATGTCCTAACGATGTATATTGAGTCCATAATTGACCAGATATAGCGCATATCAACAAAACTCAGTATATGCATCAGAAATGGTGCATAATCTTGACAGAATCATGGAGATATCCAATCGTAATATTTTTGGATTCTGGCTCTTTTCGCGCGGTGTTCAGTCAAAAAACAGACACTGTCAAACAAGGGGTGGTGCTTTGGAAGGAAATGACCATAACTCATTAACAATTTGTCCAATTATCAGAAATCTGGTATATACCTTTAAGCCATAGTTGGGGATAGGCCTGCTCAAGCGTTTTGAGTCCAACTTATAGGGGGCAGCATAAATACCAAAAAAATGTGTATCTCAAAACACAGTGTACAGAGCTTCACCAGCTTTGGTGTGCATGCTTTGGTGGCGAGTAATGACCAAAATCTGAAGTGCATTGATTGGTGCAAGTGGGTGTGGCCAGTCACATATTGCTCATAACTTAATATGCCCTTGAGTAATCCTGATTTAGCTCAGTGGAGACATGCCCGTGCTATCTCATTAACATACACACCAACTTTCATTCAAATCCAGTGAAGGAGGGACAAATGGCAGAGCATAAAGTGCACAATTATTGAAACACTGTGTAATGGGCTGGTTTAGGGCCCAAGAGCAGCACTAATTGAACTCAGAAGTCTCTGAGAGTCTGTACTGTGCACATCAGAACATAATGCTGGAACACACACAAACACACACACACACACACACACACACACACACACACACACACACACACACACACACACACACACACACACAGATATAGCAGCTTGGCCCCAGTATTTGGTTCCCTGTTGCAGCCCTCCTCCATCCTGTGACCTACAGGCATTTAACCTTTGACCTGTAGGGCCAACATTAACTCTTGTGGGATTGTTCCAGGGCAACCAACTTCCCCTGGCCCAAGCCCTGAGAACATTCCTGCACTCCGTCGCTAGGAGTGCCTTGCTGTCATTCTGCTCACCTACTCTAGCCAAGATTACCCTTGATCGGCGCGCGCGCACACACACACACACACACACACACACACACACACACACACACACACACACACACACACACACACACACACACACACACAGCAAATTTAAAATCCAATTTCTTAAATATTAATATTTAAAAAAAAACACAGTACTAAAACCCATTCACACAAAGAAAAAGGGCAAACCTAATCAGGGCTCAGGCCGAAGTGGATGGGCGAAGGCGGGGAGGGATCCACAAAAAAAAAGAAGAAGAAGCAGAAACTCAAATCACCAGGCACATGTGGCAGACACTCTCAGTGAAGAAATCTATGGAATCAGATTTGTGTCAAAATAATCAAACAAAACTTCTTCAGTATCAAACAAAAATAAAAATTTGAGAGAGAATAAAACTCACTGAATCAAAAAAAAAGTCATCTCAAAAGTAAAACTTGTAACTTGCAAACAAATTATTTGTGCAATTGAGTAAACTATTAGTCTTTTACTTTTGTCATATCCTCTGTTCCTTTCTCACTGCTCAGACTTTTGCTCTCACCGTCAGCTTTGCAGTCACGCTGCCAGCTCTCTTGTTTGCGCTCCGTGAGTTCCATCCATCCATTTTCTATGCCACTTATCCCTTTTGGGGTCACTGGGGGCCGGAGCCTATCTCGGCTGTTAACGGGCGGGAGGCGGGGTACACCCTGGACCGGTCGCCAGCCGATCGCAGGGCACAAGCACACAACCATCCACACTCACACTCACACCTAGGGGCAATTTAGAGTCACCAATCAATCAATGAGCATGTTTTTGGTCTGTGGGAGGAAGCTGGAGTACCCAAACTTCACACAGAAAGGCCCGACCCGGGAATCGAACCGGCGACCTTCTTGCTGTGAGGCACGCGCACTACCTGCTGCACAACTGAGTTTTTGTTTGCAATTCTGACTCGAACCTTTCACGTGGGCGGGCTTTTTCAGGGGTGCGTCGCCATTGGCTAGTGAGTTTTTGAGTGACAGCTCAGTGCCCAGGAGTTGTCGCAGGAGAAAGTAATCGATTGGCAATTCCTCCAACTGCGCATGCGCATGCCCCAGACGCAAACATGCAGGGCAATGATAGACTTTACTGGCAAAGCTCTCAGGTCTCACCCATTGGGTGTGAGACACGCATTTCAACCCATTCACATGCTCACACGCCATATCTTATATTTCTCACACAGCGAAATTACCAGGGTAACACCCACCAAGTTCAATTCAATTCAATTCAATTCAGTTTTATTTGTATAGCGCCAAATCACAACAGAAGTTGTCTCAGGACACTTTCCATATAGAGCTGGTACAGACCAAGCTCTTTTATCTACAAAGAAACCAACAATTCCCCCATGAGCAAGCACTTGGCGACAGTGGCGAGGAAAAACTTCCTTTTAACAGGCAGAAACCTCGAGCAGAACCAGACTCTGGGTGGGCGGCCATCTGCCTCGACCGGTTGGGTGAGAGAGGAAGAGCAAGAGAGGGAGAGTGAGACAGACAGACAGACAGACAGAAATGCAGTCAGAGAGAGAGTGAGAGAGAGAGACAGAGACAGAGAGACAGACATGCAGTCACAGTCACAGTAACAGTTGCGCCATTATTTTTTAAAACAGTGGAACAGGTAGAGGAATTGCTAATGTGTCGGCTGCGAACGAAACGGCTCGTAGAGCCGCTCTTTGAAGTGAATGATCAGAGCAGTCTCCTGCCTGGGAGCCAGAGCGGGAGCCGCTTTGTTTTTTTTTACGCACTGAGCAGGATGGGGATGGGCGGGGATTACAGACACAGTGCACACACACACACACACACACACACACACACACACACACACATACACACCTACACTAAGAAATGCTGAATTGAATAAATATTTTTATTTGTACCAATTTATGTGTCATTTATCAGATCAGACCCCCGTCCCCACCCCACCCCTCACTGCTGCCACCAAAATCTCACTCTGAACTCATTTCAAAACTTGAGCCCTGCACAGGTAACATCAATAATAACATGCATAGCCATTATTTATTTCATAAAATCGAACCATTTTATACAACATACATCTCTTGAACTCACATACTTATTGCTTTAGTTTGCAAGATAAAGATATTTACATGGGCCAGTGGTAATTAGTTAGCACTGAACAGCTATGAAACATATAATGTTACCCCTCAAAAAAATGCATTGTCCTCATAATTTTCGACCAGAGCATTAACAATCAAGCCAGATTTGGGATGAGTTAATGTGAACCAGTAATTTATTGTCTCAAATTTATAATTTCACTCGTAAACCGTGCAATAAGCAGGATGATTCATCATGTTAATGCTCTGTTCAAAAATTATGAATAATAGCACCCAGTAACGATAGCACTAAGCTAGCTTCATCGGCATTGTAAATATCTTTATCTTGCAAGCTAAAGCAATAAGTATGTGAGTCCAAGAAATGTATATTGTATAAAATGGTTCGTTTTTATGAAATCAATAATAGCTATGCACATTACTATTGACGTTATCTGTGAAGTCTCTCTGGGTCTGGCGGTGTTGCCCTGCATGTTTGCGTCTGCGCATGTGCAGTTTTATGATTAGTTTCTCCTGTGACAACTTCTGGGCACTGAGCTGTCACTCAAAAACTCACTAGCCAATGGCGACGCACCCCTGAAAAAGCCCTCCCACATGAGAGGTTTGAGTCAGAATCCCGAACAAAAAGTCAGGGAGCACAAACGGGGGGGGGAGGACTCCAGGCAGCCGCCAGCATTTACCTGTGACCACGTTAGAATTAGCCACCTAGTAGCACCAACCACAACGAGATGACACTTACCACCGCCAGATAGTCACGGCGCACACAGGGAGCACGGAACAGCACACAGTTGCCCTACAGCACTACACAAGCGCCTTAGCAAAATAACCGGACAAAATGACCAGCGTTGTGAGGCAGCGTACTGCCATACCTGTTGGGCACACAACCTCTGACCCGGAAGTGACACAGGTGACGATGGGAGCGCAGAGGAAGAGACGGTGGGTGGACTACCGCTTTTAGGCCGGCGCACCTCAATGTGTAACGGAAGCCACGGTAACCAAAACGTTCATCCTGAGATATATATATATATGCTATTATTTTTCAACGATCATGACACCAGACAAGATTTTAGGCTGAGCAGAGAGTCCCTGGCGGTGCTGCTGGAGCTGCTGGAGTTGTGGTGGCAAGGGTGTTTGGGATGCCTTGCTCCACTGTTCACCGCATCATCCATCGAGTTACTGAGGAGGTGGTGGCCATTCGCCACAGGGTCATCTACCTCCCCAAGACCACAGAAGACCTGGCGGCAGTAACTCAGGGGTTCGCAGGGCTGGCAAGACACAAAGCTTTTTGAAAAACTGCTGGAGCAATCGATGGCTGCCATGTGAGGATCAAGCCTCCAAGCGGTCCTGATGGTCACTGTTATCGGAACAGGAAACTGTTTGCTTCAATAATCTTGCAGCACCACCAGGAACTCCTGCTCAGCCTCAACTGTATATATGTTCTCTGTAAATCTGCAAATCTCTGTAAATAGTCATTTCTGCTGATCTTTTGTAAATAGTTGTACATTTTAAGAATGCCCACTTGTAAATAGAAATATTCATATTGTATCTTTGTAAATATCTGTAAATATCACAAAAAAAAAACAACTAATTGTGTTGTCACTGAAAAGTAGCTCAAAAGTCTACTTATATTGTATATATTGTATATTATAAGAAATGGAATAGATAATGTAACGAGGTTATAAGATTTTAATTTAGAACACAATATTTTTAATTAACAATTGAAATCTTACAACAAAGAACATAATCAAACAAAAAAACAGAAAAAAAATATCAGCACCTGTCAATCATTTTTTGTCAATCCCATTTTCTGCAGGATTGTTCTAAACATGAGTGAAGCATGACAAAAGGTAAACACACAAGATCACACTATCACAGATATGTACAGATTCACAAAAAGTGACATCAGGACAGACATAAAATTCCCACCCCCACCCAAAAACAACATTCATTTGATATGATCCAAAGATTATATTTGTTCCTTTATGTAACTTTCACATACAAATACAGTATGTATAGAGAACAAATGGGCTATTCATTTATGCCTCAACAGTTACCTCCATCTGAGTGTGGCTGTGTTTTTGGCCCCTGTAAACAGGTGGTCGTTTTGACCACGAAATTTAATAAACTCCTCCGTCTGCTCCTTGCTCACAAAATGACATGTAAACCATATTTTCTGTTATGTCAACAGACAAAATTATTGTTCGATATAATAATGACAATAACAATAATAATCGTGCGGCTGGTGCTGTTTGGTCGCTATTGTTAAAAAAAAACAATCAGTGCGCAAAGCATTTTGGGATATGTGAGGCTGCGAAAGATAGTAGCGATGCATCCTCTGAAAACAGGGAAAAGGAGGACGCATTTGTCGGCTGCATTTGGAGGACCCTTTGAATTTGGACGAATTGGGACAGCCTTCGCGCAGTGCTATGACGTAATCGGCCTTCAAATGCGTCCTCCGAAGAATGCAGCCCCTGAATTGGGACACAGCCGTTGTTGCGTTCATTCAGATGATAGTCTTCTTCTGTCAGCCTTATTGACCGTGGACCTTCCTATTTGGCGCACTACTGCCACCAATGTTTGGACATGGACATGCATTCACCTATAATCTGATGGTCATTGTCTAGCAAAATGAGAGATGAGTGACAGGACAGGGGCACTTCAGGGGGCCAATTAGATTTCAGATGGGGCCAATGCCCCTGTGGCCCCACTCCTAGAACCGCCACTGCCTTCAATCAGTGTAGGGGATGGTTGCAACATGTACGCTGTTTCTTCCCTTGTTGCATTGCAAGGGAGAATGTATGCTGTGATGTGGATGAGAATCTGTGGCCAGACAGACAGCAGCGTGGCCAGGAGGGTGAGGAGGACGGCCAGGAGGGTGAGGACAGTGGCCAGGAGAGGAAGGATGAGGACAGCGACCAGTGAAGAAGTGTTAGTTGTGAAACTCCAGCTTAATTTACAGCACTGTCGGCTACATAGAATTTTCCTTGTTTATGTGTTTATATTCCAGTATATTATGCTGTATGCTTTTTCTTTTTAGTCTGATGTACAGATGCTACTTGATGTGTGTGAATAATAATAGTCACAATCTCCTTGGCAGTATCAGTGCCAAGTATCAATGTGTGATGTCAAACCTTGGAGGCTACTCTTACCGTAAAATCCTATTATTTTCCAGTTTTATACACAATTGTATTCTGTTAGCTAGACAAAAAAAAAAAAAACTAGTACAGTAACCATTATCAGTGTAGAACTGGGCTAAGACTAAGAGGTGGACATGAGGGATATTTCAGTGGTCCTCTGCCATAGTGACAAAATAATTGTCCAATGAATTGTCCAACAGAAAAACAAGCAACTTCAGCATAACGCCACAGTCACACCAAATCACAACAGAAGTTGTCTCAGGATACTTTCCATAAAGAGCTGGTATAGACTATACTCTTTATCTACAGAGACCCAACAATTCCCTCATGATCTGACTTGGCGACGGTATACAGACTTTAAAAACATTACAATGTTAAAAAGAAGTCATTGAGATTTGGGTCTGAGGACATATCCTGATCAAAGATAACTCCCAGATTCTTTACAATGGTGGTGGAGGCCAGTTCAATGCCATTCATAACTGCTATATCGTCAGAAAATGAGTTTCTGAAGTATTCAGGGCCTAGTACTATAACTTCAGTTTTGTCTGAGTTTAGCAACAGAAAATTGCAGGTCCTGAAACAAAACCCTGCCCTTAGTGGTGAGGAGGATGGACGAATGATAACCGCCCCCAGGGAATCCATTATGTACTGTTCCATCGCCTCTCTCTCTGGACGAGACAGACTATACAGGCGACTGGTGGGTAGTGGGGCGCCCAGGAGGAGGTCGATGGAACAGTCATTGGGGCAATGAGGTGGCAGAGAAAGGGCTCACTCTTTGTGTAAAACCTCGCAGAGCTCATGGTAAGCAGTAAGTGATTCCGGGGGAGAGCTTACTGAAACGGGTGCTCCACCTTCTGGCAGAAGAGCTGAACAAAGACGCAAAGGGTAACAGTGAGAACTCCACCCCATGATCTTTCACTGGGACCAGTCGATCTGGGGGTTGTGAAGCTGCAACCAGGGATATCCCAGAACCAACAGAGAGCTAGGGGAATGAATAATAAGAAATGTGATCTCCTCATGATGATTACCGGAGACAAGCATTTTTATGGGAGTGGTGCGGTGTGTTACCTCCATGAGGACTCTACTGTCCAGAGCGTAGGCTTTGATGGGTTTTTCTAAGGTCTCCAAACTGCAGCCAGTCTGTGCAACAAAGTGCTGATCCAGCAGGTTGGCTCCCGAATCTACAAGGACAAGTAGAGAACGGACCTCCCCTCCCACAAACAGTAGGCACGGACTTATGGGGGAATAAGGAGTTAGTGAATGTAGGAGGGGAAGCCAACTGGAGTGTGGCGAGGGCAGAGTTGATGTGCAAGTAGATCTCTCTGACTATCGTTCCTGTAGACAATTGTTCGAACACCAGTTTGAGCCTTTTCTGGAATTCCAAAAACGTTAGTGTGCTTAAGTTAAGGTTGGAATTCAGTGGCTCAGACCACGTCAACTCCTTGCCTCATAATAAAACTAGAAGAAAATGCGTGAGTGGGATCTCTGTTTAAGGACGATACTGCACTGCAAAAGAAACCCCCAACACGAGAGCATGGACACTTGGGATGCCATGTGCTGGCTTGAATTTGGACAATTATGTATCAGTATAAGGAGGAGTTGTACAGGTTGATGGCCACAGGCAGGAATGATTTCCTGTGGCGTTCAGTCTGGAGTTTTGATGGGATGAGTCTCTTACTGAATGTACTTCTGTGCCTGGCCAGCACGTCATGAAGTGGATGTGAGACATTGTCCAAGATAGTCCGTAGCTTAGTCAGCATTCTCCTCTCTGACACCACCGTAAGAGAGTCACACCATCCCCACAACGTCACTGGCCTTGCAGATCAGTTTGTTGAGTCTGTTGACGTCCACCGTCCTCAGCCTGCTGCCCCAGCATGCAACAGCATAGGGAATTGCACTTGCCACCACAGACTCATAGAAAATCCGGCAGATGTTGAAGAACCTCAGTGAAACGACTCTGGCCCTTCCTGTAGAAAGCGTCAGTGTTCTTTGCCCAGTCCAGTTTATTGTCATTATGTACCCCCAGGTACTTGTAATCCTCCACAATGTCCACTCCAACACCCTGGATGGAAACAGGGGTCACCGGTGCGTTGGTTCTCCTTGGTCCACTACCAGTTACGTAGTCTTTGCCACATTTAGTTGCAGATGATACTGCTCACACCATGTAACAAACCTATCCACAGCAGCCCTGTACTCATCCTCGTTACCCTTACTGATACATCCTACTATCGCAGAGTCATCACAAAACTTGACTTGGCTGACACAATCAGGGCCTGGAGCCTTGTTTGAGCGGAGTCTCATCAGCTGTCTTCTCACCTGGTTAGCAGTGAAGCACACTGTGGAGGTGACAGGTGGGGGAGGGGTGTAGTCCTCAGTTTGGGTAGTAAAGTCAGTCTGGCAGTCTGAGAAGGTGTGTGGGGGTGTGTGTGTGTGGGGGGGGTTGATGGTGGTCGTCCAGGACAGACAGTCAGAGGGGGGGATGAGCCAGGCCTGAATCAAATCTATTAAAAACAGATTTAGTTCATTGGCCCTGTCAACGCTGCCTTCAACTCCTCTGCTGTTCATCCTGAAGCCAGTGACGGTCCTCATACCACTCCACACCTCTCTCAAGTTGTTCTTCCTCCTGTATTTCTCTGTAGCCTCCTTGATTTTCACCTTCAGTTCCCTCTGTATCATTCTCACCTCCTCCCTGTTGCCAGCTCTGAAAGCCCTCTTCTTCTCATTGAGGATGACTTTGATGTCCTTTGTCACCCACGGCTTGTTATTTGGATAGCAATGGACAGTCCTGGCTGGAACAGTGGAGTCCACACAGAAAGTGATGTAGTCCATGATGCAAAAACAGGAGCGACTGCGACAGGCTGCATGCACGGTCGGCGCATGCACTCTAATGTCGATATCATTCACTTAAACCACGTTACCAGTAACCAGTATGTCAATTTATTGGATTTTCATAGCCACAGGATTGGATTTTTACGCAATCAACAAACTAAGTTGAGTTAGCTAGCTTGGTCATTCATGTTTAAATCATGTTAATTTGTAACCTAATCAAATGTCCATGGTAAGATGCACTCCTCCATTGATATGTTGGAAAATCTACATTAAGGACTAGGCTCTATTTTACCATTTGTTGTTGAGCTATTTCATATGTGTCTCTCTTTTCTCCCCATTTAAGACGGGGAAACTTGTAATCATGTTTTGTCTCTCGTAATGATAAAATAGTTTATATAAATGAGATTAGTGTTTCATAATGATGAGACACAGAGGTCATTATCATGAGAAAACATCCTAGAATTTTTATTTGGTGAGTACATTATGTGCAGACAATCTTTGCTTACTACTCCAAATATATACTTTCTTTGTTATTACACGTTCAGGCGCTTCATTGGTATCAGCCAGCAAGGGGACGGTGGTGTCTGAGAAGCAACTGTTAATCTCCATGTGGCTCCTCTTATATAAAAAAAACCTCATGGATGTGGCTTGAGGCCACAACCGATCTCCACCCAGGAGCCTATTTTGACAAAGGATAAGCCCACACTGCAATCACATGGTCATGTTATTTCAAGGTATCAAGTCTCACTGTTATAGTCTGTTAAGTTCAATATAGTTATCTCTTTTCTGCAGTTCCAGTTCCCGGTTTATTTTTTCACTTGCTTTCTATTGCACATGATAATAACTCATGAAGGACGAATATCAAAGGCAAGGTGCATTAAGTATGGTATGTAAGTTGCATACAAATTGTGGAGAACCTGTTTGACATGATTAATTGTTCTTGATTGTACTGTACAATCATTTTATTATTTGAAGTGCATTGGTCATCAGATGTAATGTGATATAGGCATCTCTTGTCATAGTCAAAAAAAAAAAAAGAAAAAGAAAGCAACTGAATTCAGGGAACCTTAATCCAACCCTAACCTTACCCAAGTCTTTACTCTAAAATGTAACGACTTACATTATGGGCACCTGCATTTTGTCCCCATAAGTACAGCGAGTCCCCACAATGTGACTGTATTAACTGATTTATGTCCCTACACAGTGAATAACACATGGGCACACACACGTTTTCATAGGCACACACAGAAAGAGGTCAGATAAAGTGTCCACTGACACAATCAGCTAGTGGTATTTGAGGGCTCTTAACAAGAAGACACCAAAAGAGGTGTGTGTGTGTGTGTGTGTGTGTGTGTGTGTGTGTGTGAGTGTGCGTGTATTGAAGTGGAGGACTTTTTGGGGCTGTCTCACATTACTCTTGGTGAAGTCTACGGATCACTAATTTGGTAAATTCAAATGATAAAGTACCTTAGTAAAGACATTAAAATGATTTCATTTTAATGTCTCTTTAATTTCTTTAATTTTGAAGGTGCTCCTTGAGCTTCCTATTGTAGCTATCTTTCCTTATCTTCCTTTTCAGTTGCCTCAGATTATATTTTCATGCAATAAAAAAATATTTTCAGAATTACTTTTCAACATAAATTATATAATTATTTGAGTTAGATTTAATGATTGATATTCTCATTTCTGTGCATTCAGTATGGAGTGGGAACCAGAGGAAAGTTCTTAGATTACCTAGATTACCATAAAGACTGACAGATTAGACTGAAGAAGAAACTTAGGAGGGATGGAGTACCCGCCAAAAAATCTAAAAGTATCTCACCAAATGGGACAAGGCTACGAGAGCAACGTTGTTTGAGCTCATGCAGTGGAAAATTTCCCATATTGTCAAATCACAATGTTGAAAGTGTATTAAGTTAACTTATTTGGTACTATTTCAGTTAATGTGGTGGGTGTATACAGACCACCCTCAGCTGTCTCCAATACAAGTAATAAATTCGCAGACTTACTTGCCCAGTAAGGTAACTCAGAGATGCTGATTCTATAACCTGAACTGGTTGACAAACGATTTAAATTGTCTGAAAGAGATGGGTGACAGTCTCAGTCTGTCACAGCTTATTGAGGAACCGACCATACTTGATAAATATTGATAGATTTGATTCTGTGAAATAGATAGGACAAAATTACTCCTTCTGTTTTTTTGCTTGACCTTAGTGACCACTGCCTTCTGGCATGCATTAGAGGTACTAAACAGGAAAGATGAGCCTGGTCTCATTCCCAGTGTCAATTCCGCTACTTTCCTGAGCACATCTGACCTCAATCATTCAATTAAGCCTCACAGTATACAAGTGGAGTGGATGCTTTTTTTTTTTTTTTTTCAATGAAAAACTGGGTGTAGATTTGTTCCTCTTTATTGAGTTTCACTGGAGTGCCCTGCCTACCAGTGCCACTATTTGGGTCCTGCTGGGCATACTGGTGAAGCAGCCCACTGACTGACTTTTAGACAAGAAATAAGTGTGCATTCTTATTCCAGACAAGATTCAGACACCCCCACTTCGTCAACTGGTGTGGACTGAATCACCTGTTCATAGACACCGAACATCCAGGGTTTGGACATTGAGATTGTGGGTGAGTACAAATACCTGGGCGTTCCCCTCAACAACAAACTGGCCTGGACTAATAACACAGATGTCCTGTACAAAAAGGACAAAAGTCTTCTCCATCTGCTAAGAAGACTGAAGTCCTTTGGAGTATGGGACATTGTTAAAAACTTTTTATGACACTGTGGTGGATCCTGCAACTTTCTGTGCAGTGGGAGCTCTGAGAGGGACAGAAAAAGACTGGACTGGTCAGGAGAGCTGGCTGTTAGGCTTCTGCCATAGCAATATTTTCAGGACTCAGAGAAACAGACCAGAGACTGAATTCAAATAAACAAAAGAATTTATTATTACAATGAAAGTGATCAAAAAGCACACTCGAAGAGTGGAAAAAACAAGTTCGCGAAACCCAGAAATTGCTGCAACTCCTTTTGGGTCTCCGGGACAGGCTACTGCTCAACAGCCCTCACCTTTTCGGGGTCAGCATTGAGACTTCCTTCCTGAATAATGAAACCCAGAAAAGAAACAGTATTAGTATGAAATTCACACTTTTCAGCCTTCACAAAAAGCCTGGGCCCATATTCACAAAGCTTCTTAGAGTCCTCTAAGAGAGCTCCTAACTTAGCCTTAAAATTCCTAGTGATTCAGGAAGTGTCTGAGAGCAACTCCAAGCAAGGAGGGTACAGAAACTTTAATCTTAGTGAGGAGGTGTGGTTGACCCTGTTGCTAGGTATGACTCAGTCTTCTAAAAGCTGTGATTGGTGGTTACAAAAAGGGAAAAAGACAAAAAGAAAAAAGAAAAAATGAGCTCTGCGCTCCTAGTAATGAATGGATGGTAAAATCAACCGATCATACTGTATAACTTGGACTGTATTAAGAAATATAGAATCGTGACATTAATTTCATGTCAAGATGATGAAACTCAGCAAAATTAAATTAATTGTGACAGCTTTACAATGTTTGAACGTACCTCATTCACATACCGATTATATTGGTTTGCTTATTGTTATGTTTACTGTTCTACTTAATGTATTTGATATTAATGGTGGACACAGTCAGCAAAACACATTCTCAAGGAGCGAAAATAACTGCAAACCAATAAGCACCACTGGACAGGTTGAGGCTTAATACAAATGCTGATGTGGCTGACAAGCACTGAAACAAAAAGCACATGTAAGTGGCAGTCCAAACAAAAATCCAACATTTATACTCACACTGAGAATGAACTGGGAAATCACAGAAAGATCAGAACAATCTGGCAGCAGATAGAGTCGAGAGCCTTCCTTAAATACCCAGCCCTAATCAGTCTGATGTGCCCCAGGTACGCTGCTGATTAGGCAGAGCCAGATAAATGCAGGGACACACCCATCTTAGACAGACAGGGGAACAGACAGTCAGACAAATAACACTAAGGGAAAAGGGGAAATTTATTTATCACCCATATCTGACTCTGCTATTCAATATGAAAATGGTATTTTTGATCGTAACAGTTTTCTTATATTCTTGTACATAATGTACATATATATGATTGATTTAGATTTTCCATTCTGTATCCTTTTTTATTTTTCTTTCTTTTATTCTTTGACATCAATTTAATTTCCTCAGCGTGGGATTAATAAAGTTTTATCTTAACTTATCTTGATATTAATGGAAATGTCTTTTGGGGTGTGTTTCTATCATTCTATGCTTGTGCTTGCCGCATACTCATCCCGCTAAGCTTCATGAGGGCACCTAAAGTTCTGATTTTGTGGCTGTAATAGCTGCCAATGATGTTCAGGCACAAGGGTGATGATATTTCTGTTTGCAGTGTTTCCATGCCTTTGCCTGCAATCATTGCAGCTTGAATTCAGGAATTGTCAGCACTAGAGTTTAAGCAACAGTCAACAATCAAAACAATCAACAGGTTCTTTAATTTTATTTTTTGGGGGGCAAACATAACAAGGAAATCAATAACAGATTAAATGTGGAAGAACCAAGCTCATATTGGTTATTAATTTGTAACTTCTCCTGGCTATCTCCCACTGGTAATTCCTCCAGTCCATGCAAACTTCTTGAACCATTTCTGACCAATAGTGATGCATAATCCATGCCACAGGACACGCCTACACAGGAGGAGAACCAGCAGCACCACCACAAGACTCCCAGAGAACATGGTCCAACCTGCAACATATCCAACAGTTAATCAAAACAAAAATTAATCCAAATATTCCTAAGTGAAAACAAATACTTTAGCATACTTGAAGTATATTTAAATATTGAAGAGAATGTTTCTAGTAAATTTATATAAATGTGTACTTACTCTAAATATTGAACTTAAGCTTTGCTAAAAATATTTTACACTGTGGTATATTTATTAAAAGTATGCTTTCAATCTATGTGTGGACTTTGAAGATAACTGCTGTCGAAATTTTCCTGTATATTGTCAGTAAGTGTGTTGAAACACTATTCACAAGATCATGCACTGAACTTATACAAATCAAGTATAGTAATCTTATGCTGTCCAGTATATTTTTACTCGGTAATTTGTATATATCTATTTGCCATTCAGTGTAGCACATACAGATATACAAATGCATGTACATACAGGGTCTACCTCATATATACATTTATTTCGCACACAACAACATGCTTTCATGTCGTACCACGGTGTCTTACTAACAGCTTCTTCCCTAGAGTCTTTGTGCTTTGTTGTCTCACAGGTTCCCATGGATAGTGTGTGAATCTTGGTTGTACAACTGGCATTATAACTATATTTCATTAAAACTATGTTTCAGTTACTTTAGATGGAAGAATAGCATCAGTGAATCTAAAATAATTGGTTTATTTTCAGTGCATAAAGTATACTTAAAATGGTCCCATTTTAGCAGTCAAGTATATTTAGTACAATTTAAGTGGGACTTTTGTATAACTTAAATACTAATACGCATTAATTAAGTGTAAAGTTTAATTTGGACAAAATTAGTTGATCTACTTCTGACATATTTTAAGCACAATTTGATAGTCTGGATGCATGCATCTGGAAGTACATTTCAGTATGCTCAGTGTACTAATATTTTGTATATTTTAATGTTTCTTTTTTTCCACTGGGGTTTATTCAGTGACAGTTTGCATCAACGATCATGTCAAACACCGCAAGTGTTTGTAGTTGCTCAAAGCAGCCACACTTGAGACGCAGACGTTCAACTACACATTCGTGTCTCACTGTCTCAGTGCAAGTACTACCGTGTTTCGAAAAAAGTTGAGACACTGTGTAAAATGTAAATGTAAATGTAGAAACTGAATGTGATGGTTTTCAAAACACTGAAAACCTATATTTAATTGATAATAACACAAAGACTACATATTAAATGCTTGGAACTGAGAAATTTAAATAAATAAATAAATAATATCCTCTTTTGCCTGTTAAAAGGAAGTTTTTCCTCGCCACTGTCGCCAAGTGCTTGCTCATGGGGGAATTGTTGGTTTCTTTGTAGATAAAAGAGCTTGGTCTGTACCAGCTCTATATGGAAAGTGTCCTGAGACAACTTCTGTTGTGATTTGGCGCTATACAAATAAAATTGAATTGAATTGAATTGAAATTGAATTGAATTTTAGTATTAGGCAGAACATCTGAATGATTTTCCAAGGATCCAAAGATGCAGACCAGAGAGGTAATTAGTAAAACAAAAATAATTTCTTTTAAACAAGAAATACTCAACAGAAAACACACTCATAAGGAGTGGACAAAATAACACAGCGCATTCAAAAGGAGCGGGAAAAAAAACAAACAAAAGAGAGCACACTCAAAATGTGAGTGGAATTAAACAAAGGGAGCCTAAGTAGGCCTGAAAAGGAGAGAGACCACTGGCAGAGGATGTAAAGAACTATGGCGGTATTTGACCCAAGGGAGCAGGGAGCACCATTCAGTAGGGCTGTCTGTGCAAAGACATCTTAATGCAGTTTCCAAGTCCTGGTTGTCCCTCTCTGTCTCTCCATTAGACTGTGGGTGAAACCCGGATGTGAGACTGACTGTGGCTCTAAGGCCTTAGCGACAGCCTTCCATACTTGGGAAATGAACTGGGGCCCCCAGTCAGAAATGATATCCTAAGGAATGCTATGGAGTCTGACAACGTGGAGGGTGAGTAGTTCGGCAGACTCCAGAGCAGAGGGCAGTTTCTATAGTGGAATGAAGTGAGCAGCTTTCGAAAAGCAATTGACCACAGTGAGAATGGTGGTTTTACCTCAGGAGGGTGGTAAGCCAGTGATGAAATCGACAGCAATGTGTGACCAGGGGTGTCCAGGGATGGGGAGAGGAAGGAGCAGGCCAGCCGATGTTTTATGTGATGTCTTACTCCGAGCACAGGTGGTGCAGGCGGTGACATACTCGCGGGCATACGCTTCCAGTGATGGCCACCAGAAGTGGCGTCGAAGCAGTGAGTGCAATTAGCTCCGGGGTGACAGGTGAGATGATGGGAATGAGTCCAGTCCAGGACCTGAGAATGCACGGTGTGAGGGACAAACATTTTATTTTTGTGTCTGTTGGAGTCAGGATGGAGTTTGTGAGCCTCTCAAATCACCCCCTTGACCTCCCATGTGAGGGCAGCAATGACTTGATCCGCTTGCAGGATGGTCTCTGGTTTGGGTGGCACGGTGGCAACACTGTCACCTCACAGCTAGAAGGTCCCGGTTCAATTCCCGCTGTGGGCGCTGGGGGCGTGTCCTCCACCATGCCTTCGGTGCCTGCTGCTCGAGGAAAAAGGGCCTTTCTGCGTGGAGTTTGCATGTTGTCCTCGTGTTCACCTGGGGTATCCTCCATAAAAAAATATACCCCCACTAAAAACATGCAAGAAGATCACCACCTGACCAATGGTGACAACAAAAGAATTGGGTCCCTGGGCGCCGCTGTCGGCTGGCAGCCCACTGCTCCTGGTCTGCCGCGGAGGAAGGACTTCCAGGATGGGTTAAATGCAGATAAAGATTTTCACTTGAATGGCGTGTGCAGTTCCCCCCCTGTAACTCTCTGTGTGCTGTGATGAATAAAGGTGATTTCTTCTTCTTCTGCATCAGCACCAGCCGCAGAAAACTGGCGGGACAATGCCTTGGGCTTGGTGTTCCTGGAACCAGGTCTGTAGTTAAGGGAGACATTAAACCTACTAAAAAATAGGGCCTATCGGGCCTGGCGGGAGTTTGGTCTCTTGGCTGTCTTGGTGTATCCTAGGTTTTTGTGGTCAGTCCAGACCACAAATGGGTGTTCAGCTCGCTTTAGCCAGTGTCTCCACTCTTCCAGGGCCAATTTGACTGCCAGCAGCTCACGGTTTCCAACATCATACAGTCATGGAAAAAATTCTTATTCTTATTCTTATTCTTATTCTTACTCTTATTCTTATTCTTATTGTCATTTTAATGCCTGATACCACTAAAGGTATATTACCTGTTGTGGCTGTGTTTTGGTATCTGCTCTGATTTTGCCTCTGTGTGTTTCCAGTGCTGGAGCGTGGCAGGGGCAGGGCCGATCTCCCCTGAGGTGAGCAGCGACCAGACACACCTGTCACTAATCTCCACTCATTAGGACTCTCCTTCTTAAGTGGGCTTCTCTCATACTCTGGTACCAGATGATCCTTGTTCATGCCTATTGTGTCTCGCCACAGTACAATCTCCTGGTCCCTGCCACACGCCTCCAGCTGCCTTGCCCTCGTGCAGTGCTTTCTCTATTCGCCTGTGAGTTTGCTTTACCTGCCTGTGTGCTTTTCCCATAACAGAGATTTTTGTTCTTTCCTTAGTGACTGCTGAGTTTTTCTCCAGCGCTAGTTGTTTTTTGTCTGCCTGTTTGCCTTTTCCCTTAACGGAGATTTTGGTTGCCTTAGCAGTGACTGTCGAGTTTTCCTCCAGCACTAGTTGTTTTTGCCTGCCTGTGTGCTTTTTCCCCTAGTGGAGATTTTTGTGTCCTTACCGGTGGCTGTTGAGTTTCCCTTGAGCACCTGTTTGATTCTCGTCTCCCTGTGTGTTTTTCCCTTAACGGAGATTTGTGTTCCCTTACTAGAAGCTGTCGAGTGTCCTCCAGCAGAGACTACGTTCTTCATTCTAAGCAACGACTTCCTGTTTTTGAGAGTTTTCAGTTGTTACTTTGAATAAAAAACTTGAGAACTTCCTCTCTGCATTTGAGTCCTACTTTCCCAGCACACACGTCACATTGCCTGAAGAATACAATGAACACGACAAAAAATGCAGCTGATTCCATAATACTTTATGTCCTATTTGACATGCCTAATTGTACTCCCAAGGTATAGAAGAGGCCATTTCATGTCATAAGCAGCACTGCACATTCAAAGGCCTAGAGTGCTTTCCTGCTTACATTCAAGCCGTAGTACAACTCAGAAGTTGCAAGCTCTCACATAATGCCATAAACAAAAGAATCATGTGAAGCCACAAAGGCAGCCATCTCGGCACTGCTGGAAATTGGCATGAGTGAGAGACAGGTAGCCAAAAAACTGAAGATCTCCAAAACAGCCGTTCATTAAACCTAGAAAAAGCAAGCCGAACATGGTACTACTAAATTGCTAGCTGGTTGAGGCAACGTCTTTCTACCCCACAAGAGGACTGTGCACTCATCCATTGCTGTGTCAGGAATCATCGTCAGACCTCCAGGGACCTTAAAAATGAGTTGGCACTGTCGAGAAATGTGACTTGTTCAGCATGGACACTTCGACACCGACTTCTTGAAGCTTGTCTGAAGTCACACAGGGTCAAGGCATCAACGAAAGGCAGAGGAGGGCCCGGCTACTCTTTGCTAGGGATCACAAGGATTGGACTGTTGATGATTGAGCTAATGTTCTCCTCAGTGATGAATCCAATTTTGAGTTGATGCCCACTCTAGCCAACTTGTTTAGGAGGAAGCGTGGAGAAGCCTACAAACCAGACTGTCTTGCCCCTACAGTAAAACATAGGGGTGGATCAGTGATGATCTGGGGTTGTTTCAGTATGGGTGAAACAGGGCAAATGCAATTGCGTGAAGGACGAATGAACCAGGTCACGTACAGGGCTCTTCTTGAAAACAATCTTCTTCCATCAGCTTATAAATGCCCCTTGCCACACGGCAAGGTCAGTTAAAGCCTGGGTGTAGAACCAGAACATTCGAACCATGCCTTGGCCTGCTGAATCACCATATCTAAATTCAATTGAAAATCTGTGGAACATCATCAAACTCAAAATGGAAAACCATAAGCCCAAAAACAAAGCAAATTTGTTTACATTTTTTGCAACAAGAATGGACTGCTGTGACAGCAGAACAATGTCATAAGCTGGTGGAGAGCATGCCAACTCCTGTGTGTATCATGTGACTAACAGACAGATAACCTTCACTTTGGAAAAACTTAGCTTTGTCAGCCGATCTATCCTACTGTAGTCCCGGGCAAATCTTCGATAGAAGTTTGTGAATCCCCAAAATCTCCTTTCACACCTCTGGGAACAGCCACTCCTCCACTGGTCTTATTTTTTCCCAGGTCGGCCTTCAGACTGCCCTCCTGGATGAGAAAGCCTCGGAATGACACAGTTTTAGTATGGAACTCACATTTTTCAGCCTCTCCAACAGGTGTGAGTGCATCTGTTGCACATGACATTGATGTTCCTCTAGGGAACGGGAGAAGATGTCATCCACGCTGACAAAGGCGAACTGATTGATGAAATCTCTCAGGACATCATTTATCATTGCCTGAAAGACAGCTGGAGTGTTAGAGAGACTGAAAGGCATTACCATGTATTCCAAATGGCCCAAGGGTGTGTTGAAAACACATTCATAAGGAGTAGACGATATAAGACAAAGCGCACTCAAAGGGAGTGCAAAAGAACAATATAAAGTGCATTCAAAACATGAGTGGAATTAAACAATGGGAGCTCCGATGAATCAGGTTTTAAAGGTCCTGGTTTGAAGATCCTCCACCATGCCTTCAGTGCCTGCTGCTCGAGGAAAAAGGGAGCCTTTCTGTGTGGAGTTTGCATGTTCTCCCCGTGTTCACCTGGGGTATCCTCCATAAAATGTACCCCCACTAAGAACATGCAAGAAGATCACCACCTGACCTGACAACAGGAACTGGTCCCTGGGCGCCGGTTGGCTGGCGGCCCACCACTCCTGGTCCGCCGTGGAGGAAGGACGGTCCAAGGATGGGTTAAAGGCGGAGAATAAATTTCACATATGCATGGCGTGTGCAGTTTCCCCTCCTAACTTCGCATATTGTGTGTAAAATGTGACTATTAAAGGGATTTCTTCTTCTTCTTTTTTTTAACAACACCCTGTAGGTCATAAGGAACTGAGAAGACAGGTTGCTGCAATTATGAAAATAGAATGTTTCCCCATTCTTGCGTGATGTACAATTTCAGTCGCTCAGTAGTTTGGGGTCTCCTTTGTTGTATTTTACATTTTAATATGCAATTTCACTCGTAAGCAAGCAGGCCAGTTTTCACGCTCCCAGACTTTTCCTAGGGAGCTGTACTATGTAATATGTAACACGTGCATCTACCTGGCAGCACATACCCCAAAAACCTGTATGTATCATTCTGCATTAATAGTGCCTTCACAAATGTCTACATTCTACTTTCAAAATCACAGCAAATGGTCTCCTGAGTTCCTTAACACCCCACAGGGTGTTATTAAAAGAAGACGCAACAGAGTGGTAAACATGAGTCTGTCCCAACTTTTTTTAAACTTGTTGCTGGCACAAATTTGAAATGAGGATATTATTTTTTTAAAAATATGAAATTTATCAGTTTAAACATTTGATATGCTGTCTTTGTGCTATTTTCAATTAAATGTGGGGTTTCAATGTTTTGCAAACCATCACATTCTCTTTCATTTTCGGTTTACACAGCATCCCAAACTTTTTGGAAGCAGGGTTATACAAGATGTTGCCTTAGTACTAGTGTGGAAGTGGAAAGTGTGTAAACCAAAAGTTAATCAGTTACAGTAACAGAACAAAAAAACATGTTACTTTCTCCCTGTGTGTTTGTATGTCTATATCTTCTTTAGTTTTAGTCTGATAACAATGATAGCTCTGTGGAGGGCGGCTCCACCACAACCCTTGACAGAGAGAGGGAGAGGCAAAGAGAGGCAGCAAGATAGGGAGGGCATGGAAAAAAGAGGTCTGTAGATTAACACCCCCCCACCACCACCACCACCAACACCACCTTCTCTCTCTTTATCTATCTTCTCTCAATCCTTTCTTCTCAGCCACTGCCAAGGCCTCTGCAGGAGCAGCTGCACGGCGAACCAGCCTTCCCTCCTACCCTCTCCTTTTCTCTAAATCTCTTTTCTTTGCACTTCCAGAGGCATGCAAGGCGAGGAGAGGCAAGGGAGAGTAGGGTGCTCAGACACAATTGGGGTCTTTTTTCTGCCTGAAAAAAGGGGGTTATCACCTCACATCTCCTTCTGTTGCCCCTCCACTGTACTATACTGCAGGCGGGTGGGTGGCTTGGTGCAGTGGAACTGTGTATTGGTCTGCCAAAAGGGTAGCAGAAAGAGAAAACTTCACATAAATGTCTCACTCAGGTGCAGACAAACAGTGTTGGCTTTAAAAATAGTGAGCAGGGATTATGTACATTTTCAGTTTCATTGTTGAGTAAAACAAATTAAATCCTCAATTAAATTTAGTTGAACATAAGTGGCATCAGTCAAACCCCTGATATAGCCAGTCCACCAAAATGTCAATACGAACTATGCACTGGACACTGATTGTTACGGTTCGGTGTTCGTCGAGCAAGAAAAAAAATAAGGTATGAACCCGAAAGTGCAGACTTAACAAAAGATGCTGAGCAAAAAAACCTTCAAAGTGATTTATTAACAAAAAGGCAACCAAAATCCTCAAGTACAAAAATACAAAACCAAAAGCAATACTAGAAAAACCCACAAACTAATAACTAACGGGGAAACCAAGACAAGACCAGGAATACTCACTGTAGAAATGGGAGACAAGAAAACCACATGCAAGGGAATGATCCCACACAGAAACACAGAGACTTAAATAGGAGGGGAACTAAACATAAACAGGTGGATGCAATCACAGTCACACAGGTGGGAAACATACAGGAAGTAAATTAAACAAGACACACAAGGGAAAGCTACCAAAATAAAACAGGAACAAGGCTACCAAAATAAAACAAGATCATAACACTGATGTTGCTTACCAAGTTCAGATGAAATAACATGACTAACATATTCCTGTGAGGTATCTTTAAGAATATCTGATGTTTTGGCTTATCCCTGCTCTCTCTTATGTTTAAAACAAGTCTAAAGCTCTGCCAGCAATGTACATTACAACTAACATTACCGTGTTGCACGGACTGAAAAGTATACTGAAATTACTCTTAGTGTGGAGTTATAAAGCGGCACGGTGGGGCAGCAGGTAGTGCGCGTGCCTCACAGCAAGAAGGTCACCGGTTCGATCCCCGGGTCGGGCAGGGCCTTTCTGTGTGAGGTTTGCATGTTCTTCCCGTGCATGCGTGGGTTCTCTCCGGGCAGTCCGGCTTCCTCCCACAGACCAAAAACATGCTCATTAGGTTGACTGGTGACTCTAAACTGTCCTGAGAGTGAGTGTGAATGGTTGTCTGTCTGTATATGTTGCCCTGCAATCAGGGTCTACCCCGCCTCTCGCCCGTTGACAGCCGGGATAGGCCCCAGCCCCACCCCCGCAACCCCAGAAAGGGATAGTCGGGTATAGAAAATGGATGGAGGGATGGAGTTATATGGTGGTGGTGTTAAAGGAAAGGTTGTGACAGTCTCTGTTCCATGTTAGTTTATCTATGTGGGATCATGTTTGGTGCCTGTGCTTGTAGACTCACCAAAATTTGAAAGGTTCATCTTCTGTGGGGAATAAATTTACTGAGTCAGTTTTATTCCAATTAATCTATTAGGTTTAGATATTTATTGTGTACAAATGGAAATGTTGCCCAGGGACAAAATTCATGGGAGTCACCAAAAACACAAGAGTAGACGAGTGGTTTCTTGTGAATTTTGTTCACGACAGAAAGTGTAGAGACAAATATGGACTGACCAATGTCCCCGCCTTTAGGCCCACCTGACAGGGCAAAAAGTATAAGGTCATAGTCCATACCACATTTGCTACAGCATACAGTGTATCAACCAAAGGATTTAGGATAACCTTTTTTCACCCTAACTTTTAACCCTAACTCAGCTCCATCCACTGATAAGGACCATAGGATGTTTTTAAAGCCTAGAAAAAGCTAGCAATTTGACCTTGAGTTATGATTATTTTGTTACACTACAGACAGAATAGGAGTCTTTGTCAGGGCCAGGAAGTGACGGATGCCATCGTTGATGATCAGCCCAAGTGACCTGAGCTACAGCTTGAAACTGGGACAGTCATCATGTGTTTGATCTAATTCTACAGGTTCAACCACTTACTCAACATTCTCACCCATGTTGATACAATATAATACTAATAATGTAACTTGTGGTGTCAGCTGTGTAATTCATGTTTGATTTACAAGATAGAACAAATATAGAAGAACCATTAACACTGGCAGACAGGTTTTTAAATAAATGTTTATAAATTAAATTATTAATTATGTATTTCAGGATGGGATCAGCAAATCTGGTGGGCAAAACTCATCACAAATGTACAAATAAAAGGCTAGATTAAAGAAAAAACTGTTAAAAGTAAACTTGATTTTGACGTGTTCAGTGTATCACTTGATCGCAAATGTTAGGTTTGAATTTTTTAAAGTTTCCCTATTTTGAAACTTTAACTATCATTCAAAGGGTATCTCTAAAATACCTCTTATCCATCCATCCATTTTCTATACCGCCTATCCCTTTTGGGGTTGCGGGCCAGCTTCAACAGGCAAGAGGCAGGGTGCACCCTGAGCTGGGCAACATGCAAAGACAGACAACCATTCACACTCACACCTAGGGACAATTTAGAGTCACCAATCAACCTAATGAGAATGTTTTTGGTCTGTGGGAGGAAGCTGGAGTACCCGGGGAGAACCCAACCATGCATGGAAAGAACATGCAAGCTTCACATGGAAAGGCCCCGCCCAGGGATCGAACCGGCAACCTTCTTGCTGTGAGGCACGCGCACTACCTGCTTGCCCCACTGTGCCGCCCAATATTTCTTTCAGTGTCTTTAAATTTTTCAGTGTTACTATGTCACTATTATGATTCATGATAATCATGATATGTTTAAAAAGCATGTAGATTATAAAAAGAAAAAGTAAATTAAAGATATACCTCACCTTCTGACAGCAGATTTGAATAAAAGCCAGTGAAATCACCACGGTGGATTGCGTTTTATATCTTATGACAAAGCATAAACTTTCCAGCTCAGACTTGTCTGACTTCAAGCTGCTGCTCAAAACCCACTTGGGGGTGGGAAATGATGTCCTTCATTTGACTTCTCTGATAAAGTGTGTGTAAACAGTCTGCTGACACTATACCAGCAGTCTGTGACTGCAGTCTAATTTGAAACCAATGCAGAATGAAATGTGGGTACAGGACACCATACCTGTCTTTCCTAACAGATTATTATTTACAGCTTCACTAGTTGACTTTTTGACCACTTATAGGCAGTGCATCAAGCCGTAAACACAAAACTGACTTAATATCAGACTAATTAGTGATACAGTGCTGAGCACTGAACACTATTGTTCTTCTGCGTGTTTCTTCTTCTTAATCAACTTATTAGTGATACAGTGCTTTTGCCCTGAACAAAGCACTGAACCACTATTGTTCTTCTGTGCGCTTCTTCTTCTTCTTTTTCTTCTTCCGTACAAATTTTGATTCGCTACTAGTCCTACAGTTTTGAGAGCACCCAGGCGAATGATATATCAAAACGTGCGGCTCGATCGGACTCGGTGTGCTATTATTTTTCTCTACAGAATACGCATGAAAAAATCCCATAAGAAATGAATGGGACGAGCCGAAAAATGCGACAAAATCTCCCCCTTTTTCAAAGGGCTACTGCTCCGGCATACTTTCACCTAGAGATGCCATTCAAACTTTAAAACGTAGACACAAGTCTCGTCTATCGTTGTATCAATTCTCGTTTTGATAGGTCGTATAGTTTTTGAGCAGTTGCCGTTCAATGACCGCGAGCGTTTTGGGAGAAATTGTGAGTTTATAATGGGTGTGTATTGCACGGAATGTTCGCGCTAGAGTGGAGGGGATTAACTGCCAGAGTGGAGAGAAGCTCTGAAAATTGTCTGAAACTTTCGTCTTTCCACGCGTGTGTGAAAATTTCCAGAGTTGTAATGCTGCTTGTGCTGATTCTCACTATGTGCCTGGCTAAGCGATGGGACTTACGGTTTTTGAGTTCTCAGAGTTCTCTGAGCGAGGAGAGTGCCTCTGACTTGGCCCATAAGGTCCAATACAAATGAAAAACGGGAGAGACAGAAACCAGCTGTTTTTTAACTCGCTCTAAAATCTGCATTTTTGAGGCCAGCGGAAAAAGAAAGTGATCACCTTGTACAGCAAAGCCTTGTGACTCGGATGGTGAAGAAATTTCGGCAATAGGAGTTTCGGTCTTTGCGTGAGAAGCGTTTGTTCGGAGGGTGCGCAGAGGCCAAATTCAGACGTTTCCCAGACTCTCGCAGACCCGCAGGTGGCCTGATCTCAAGTTGCCGTGGCAACCTCTGAGCCTGAGTGCCTCTCCCACACACACACATAGCTGCAGCTGTGCAGCTCAGTCAAATGACCAGTTCTCCATTAAACTCTGTAGTGACATGCTAACCAGCCACAGCCAAGCTACCTACTGGTGAGTTGTATGTATTAGTGATGTAATGAGTGATGTTGGCCTGTTAGCATTAGCCACAATGCTAACATGCTGATGCTAACGTGAGGGCCTATGGACTTGTTGGTGCGTGGAGGTTTGAGTATTGATGTCGGGTTGTTGTGCTAACATGCTAATGTTAGCATGCTAATGCTAACATGCTAACATACGTTAAAATGAATGTTCATTGCGTTCTAATGGTGGTTCAGAGGTTTTTAATGTGTTATTAGTGATACAGTGCTTTTGCCCTGAACCACTATTGTTCTTCTGCGTGTTTCTTCTTCTTCTTCCGATTATTATTCCTCTTCCGTACTTTTTTCGGTTCGCTACTAGTCAAAAACGATAGCGAGCACCCAGGCAAATTATATATCAAAACGTGCGGCTCGATCGGGAATCGATGGCTATTATTTTTCTCTACAGAATAATATCTACAAAACCTTGTTGCCTGGCAACCGCTGGATTTATAATGGGTGTGTATTGCACGGAATGTTCGTGCTAGAGTGGAGGCAAGGTGGATGAGCTGGCAGCACTGACCCGACATGAACAGGATTACTGACGGTGCAGTTTGCTATTGTTCACGGAGACTTGGCTGGGAATGCAGCACACAGATGCGACTGTAGCGCTGGATGGATTTTCACTCGTACGGGCGGACCGGACAGAGAAGAGCGGTAAGTGGCAGTGTTTGTGAACAATAGATGGTGTAACTCCAAGCACATCACTATCAAAGAGCAGCACTGCTGCCCGGACATTGAGCTGTTGGCTGTTAGTCTGAGGCCATTTTATCTGCCGCGGGAGTTCTCACACGCCATAGTGGTGGCTGTGTATATTCCTCCCTCTGCTAACGCCGAAGCAGCCTGTGACGTCATCAACACCGTGATCAGCAGGCTGCAGACTCAGAAACCACAGGCCCTCTTACTGATCTCTGGGGATTTTAATCATGCCTCTCTGTCCTCCACTCTGCCCAAATTCATCCAGTATGTCGCATGTGCCACCAGTGACAATAAAACACTGGACTTATTCTATGCCAACACCAAAGAGACATACGAATCATCACCCCTCCCTCCTCTGGGAAGAGCTGATCACAACCTGGTTCATCTCCTCTACAAGCCCCTTGTTAACAGGCAACCAGCTGTGTCCCGCAGAGTGAAGAGGTGGTCTGACGAGGCTGAAGAGGCTCTGAAGGACTGCTTCAAGACAACCGTGTGGGATATATTCAGTGACTCTCATGAGGAGGACATCGACAGTTTGACAGACAGCATCACGGACTACATAAACTTTTGTGTGGAGACCACTGTACCCACCAGGACTGTACGGTGTCACTCCAACAACACACCCTGGATTAATCCTGACATTAGGGCTCTTTTAAAGGAGAAGAGGGCCTTCAAGTCAGGAAACAAAGAGAGTTCAGAAGGGAGCTCAGAAGGAAAATCAGAGAGGGGAAGGACAGATACGGGAGGAGAATGGAGGAACAGCTGCAGGAGAACAACACCAGGGAAGTCTGAAGAGGCCAGAAGCCAAACTCTCAGGCAGCCGGGGATTCAAAGTGGGCAGATGAGCTGAACAGCTACTTCTGCAGGTCTGAGGAAACACCATGCCCCTTCCCCAGCTGTACCAGAACTGCAGCAGCCCTCCTTTGTTCTGCCAGCACTCCGCCCAAGTACACCCCCCCCCACACAGTATTCAGCTCACCACCTCCAACACCAACCCCCACTGTTCCTCCCAGCCCCCCAGCCACTTCACAAGACACTCAGCCCCCTTGCTCCAACTTGTCTCTCACACCTCTCCAGGTGAGAAATCAGCTCAGGAGGTTAAAGACCAGGAAAGCTGCAGGACCGGACGGCCTCAGTCCCAGGCTCCTCAGATCCTGCTCTGGTCAGCTGAGCGGGATCATTGGACATCTGTTCAACCTGAGTCTGAGACTGGGAAAGGTGCCACGACTCTGGAAGACTTCCCGCGTGGTACCTGTGCCAAAGACCCCACATCACAAGGACCCTAGCTGCTACAGGCCGGTGGCACTAACATCACACCTCATGAAGGCCCTGGAGCGGCTGGTCCTTACCCACCTGCGTCCCCTGGTGAGCTCGTCCATAGACCCGCTGCAGTTCGCCGCGTACCAGCCTGGCATCGGAGTGGACGATGCCCTCATCTTCCTCCTCCATCGAGCCCTGTCTCACATGGAGTTGCCGGGGAGCTCTGTTCGGGTCCTTTTCCTGGATCTCAGCAGTGCTTTCAACACCATCAGGCCAGCCATCCTGAGGAACAAGCTGGAGCTTTCAGGAGTGGACCAACACCTCACATGCTGGATAGTGGACTACATTTCCAACCGCCCACAGTATGTGAGGACATGGGACTGTGTGTCAGGGACTGTCCTCTGCAGTGTGGGGGCCCCCCAGGGAACGGTGCTGGCACCGTTCCTCTTCACCCTTTATACAGCTGACTTTTCCCACCTGTCACCCACCTGCCACCTGCAGAAGTTCTCTGATGACTCTGCCATTGTCGGCCTCATCACAGATGGAGACGATAGGTCATACAGAGGACTCATTCAGGATTTTGTGGACTGGTGTCAGCAGAACCACCTGCTGATTAATGCGGATAAAACCAAGGAGCTGGTTGTGGACTTCCGCCGCTGCCGCCTGCACTCTCCCCCATTACCAGTGAACATCCAGAGAAGGGACATTGTGGTGGTCACATCATATAAGTACCTGGGTGTTCATCTGAACAACAAACTAGACTGGACTCATAACACCACTGCACTTTATAAAAAAGGACAGAGCAGACTCTATCTGCTCAGGAGGCTGAGGTCTTTTGGGGTGTGGGTGGCACTCCTGAAGACCTTCTATGACTCTGTTGTGGCCTCTGCCCTATTATACGGAGTAGTCTGCTGGGGGGGGCAGCATCACAGCAGCTGACAGGAAGAGGCTGGACAAACTCATCAGGAAGGCCAGCTCTGTCCTGGGATGCCCACTGGAACTGGTGGAGAAGATGGGGGAGAGGAGGATGACAGCCAAGCTGTCCTTCATGACAGACAATGACTCCCACCCCCTCTAACACACACTCACTGCACTGAGGAGCTCCATCAGTGACAGGATGCTACATCCAAAGTGTGTGAAGGAGAGGTATCGCAGGTCATTCCTTCCTGCAGCTGTCAGACTGTAGAACAGAAACTGCTCCAAGTAATCAGTACAATAATATGTTTACAATCTGTGCAATAACCTGTGCAATAATCAGTGCATAACAATCTGTAAATACTATCTACAATTTCTTAGGATGACGTTATTCTTTTATCCCACTCTTGTATATATACTTGTTTTGAATTTGCATTGCACTTGTTCTAATACTTTATACACTTTATTGATGCTGCTGTATTTTGGAATTTCCCCTCGTGGGACTAATAAAGTAATATTGAATTGAATTGAATTGAATTGAATTGAATTGAATTGAATTGAATTGAATTGAATTGAATTGAATTGAATCTCAGCACAGTCATTGTGGATGATATGAGGTAATTTCACCCCAGCTCACCCAGCCTCTTTCCTAACAGTTCATCTAACAGCTTAGTTTCCTTTACAATGAGCATCACAGTCTCACAGTCACTGGTATGGCTGTACAATGTTGTCCAGACATCCATCAGACAGAAGGCTGGAGAACGTCTTACAAGTGGATGGGGTCCAAACTTTGGTTTTGCTGGAAACTGTATGCCCAGGACGCCAACTTCCACACAGAGGAGAAGGACTGCATGGCTGTGCAGTGGGTGTTCAGTATTCACTGTTATTCTCTCCTTGAATGCCACTTCTCCCAGCTTCAGACCAAGCTGGGGGTGTGTCTGGGGGGAGTAGGCCGCCAACCTAATCCAGTGAGGACATGTTGCAAGTGGGGATAGTTCTTTCATTGATGGGAAACTGGAAGTCAGATATGGCTGTGCTGCCTCAGCAGAAAAGGCTGCAGTGAAATTGTGATTACTGACTTAATCTCTTCCTTCGGTCGGACACACATTCACATAGGCAAGCACACATACGGACAAGCCTGGAAGGGCCAGTTTTGTCCTGCAGCCAACCCATACTACATTTATTCACAGCAAAGTTAAGGGTTTTGCTATTTTCATTCCAAAACAAACATTCTCTCATGCCTTTTTTTTAGTTTGGCTTGGGGTCATGGTGTGTTATTATCACATCTGTCTGCAGCCTAAAATACCCATAAACCCTGAGTGCATGCAAGGCCTCAAGCCATACCCACCGCAATGAAATTTAAAAAATGCTGCTTTCATGTCAACACATTCTCACGCATAAAACTTTGAAAACATTCGTTTTGTTTTTGTTGCTTTCAAACAATAATTTGGTGAATGTTAATATTCAAGTAAATGCCTCTGGATGTGTTGTGAACTGCAAAATCAAGCTTCTGGTGAAAGTGGAAAATATTGAAAATGAATTTTGTTTTAACAAACACTACTCTGCTGCCCTACTAAAGAGGAGGCAGCATAAAGTTAAATCAGAGCCTTGGTTGAATGAAACAACCTGCACTGCCAGGCAGGAATGTCACAGAGCTGAGCGCAGGTGGAAAAAGGATAAACTGGAAGTGTCTTTAAATATTGAGAGATTGTTGGCGTTGTTACCAATCCTCTGTGAAAGAGGCTAATACTTCTCTGATTTTATTGTCTTAAACTGTCACAAACCTCGTGTGCTTTTTAAAGTGATCAAGTCTGCTCTGAATGCACCACAGACTGTGGGAATTGAGCCCTCCCCTTTTGTGTGTGAAAACTTTCTGCAATTCTTCACTGCTAAAGTCACTTCTACCAGAGCACTTATTTCACATCCTGTTCATGACCCCTCAGTGTTTGTCCCTTGTTCTGCTGTCTTTGACTCATTTGAGCCTGTGACCCTGCCTCTTGTACAGGAGACTGTGGGGCATTTAAAGCCACCAGGTTCGCCCAATGACCCTATTCCTCCTCAACAATTTAAGGAGGTTTTTCCCACTGTTGGGCCATATTTACACAGCATTATTAACAGCAGTTTGTCTTCAGGAGTGGTTCCTGTAAATTTTAAACATGCAGTTGTGCAGCCACTGATTAAAAAGCCTGGACTGGATCCTGCTGTTATGGCTAATTTAAGGCCCATTTCTAAATTGTCCTTCTTTTCCAAAATCTTAGAGAAGATTGTCTACTTTCAGCTCATGGACTTTTTAAATGAACAAAATGTTCTTGAAATTTTCCAATCTGGTTTTAAAACATTGCACAGCACAGAATCTGTGCTTTTAAGAGTTTTTAACGACATTTTTTTAGCTGTTGACTAGCTACTGGTCGCTGTGTAATCCTTGTGCTCTTAGATTTAACTGCGGCATTTGATACAGTGGACCATGACATCCTGATTGCTCGTTTGGAGCAGTGGGTGGGCATCAGGGGCTCAGCGCTGGAATGGTTCAGGTCCTACCTGTCTCAACGGACATTCTGTGTCAGCCTAGGTGACTCTGTGTCCTCCACTGCTCCTCTCTCATGTGGGGTCCCACAGGACTCAGTGCTGGGCTCACTTTTATTTTCTTTATATCTTCTCCCACCTGGTTCCATTCTCAGGAAGCATGGCATTTTATTCCACTGTTATGCTGATGACAGCCAGATCTATGTCCCCCTTAAAAAGGCCGATTCATTCTCCCTTAAGCCACTTAGGCCTGGAAGGCTCTAAACTTTTTAAATTTTAATGAAAACAAGACTGAAGTGATGGTCTTTGGTGGCACCTCGGTGACCCCCCCAGTCAATTTGGGTTCCTTGGCAGTGTTGAGATACTTATAGATGTTACTTTATATTTGTACAACTTCAATTCCCAAAAAAGTTGTATGCTGTGTAAAATTTAAACAAAACAGTATGTAGTTTGTTAATCCTTTTTGGCATATGTGTATACTGTATTGAAAACACTGTTACCACATCAGCTGAATTGAATATGTTAATATATGCTTATTCTGAATTTTGATCAACACCTGTTGGGAATGTTCCACACATAAATAGGTTAATTGGCAACAGGTGATACTATAATAATTGGGTATGAAAGGGGCATCCTTGAAAGGCTCAGTCATTCACAAACAAGGATACTTGAGTGAAATATAATTGTTTAACAGCTAGTAGTATACAGGCTTGGGAGCCAAACTGTTAAGCATAGTTCACTCTGTGTTTTATATTTGTTCTACGCAGTGTGATGGCCTGTTTAACCTGTTGCCTAATTTCTCTCCAGTTGACCCTCTCCTGGAGTGACAGCAGTCCAGAGGCCGTCAGAGCTGCTTGGGTACACCTCTAGTAGGTGTGGCTTTAGTTATAAAAGGGGCTGTATGAGTACCTCTCTTCCTCTTCTTCTGCCTGATGACTGAGCGGCATGCTGACCCCAGGGCATGCAATCAGGTTTTCTTGGTTTGGGTTTTCTTTATAATTTGGCATGCACACACTTTTCTCACCCGTACAGGCATTTCACGACACAGCAACATCATTTTTCATTCAGTTGTCTTTATGTTGAGTTAAATAAATGATCAAACTGACTGACAGCATGTGTGGCTCCCTCCTTTGTTACAGACTTTGAGCCAGGTTTGTAACAAATGGGGGCTCGTCCGTTTCAGGATCCTTGGAAGTGCATTTGATGTGTGTTAGTGCTTTGCAGGCTCATACAGCTAGAGATTGTGCTTTGTACTGTGCTTTCTCAGGAGTTGTCCATGTGAGTACAGAGATTGCAGCTGTTGCTATTCAATTCAATTCAATATTCCTTTATTTGTCCCTCGAGGGGAAATTCCGAATTTCACAGCAGCATCAATAACAGAATAGAATATTAAAAGACAAAGTGCATGCAGTTAACAAAAAGTATATACAAAAGGGTGTACCGGGAATAGTATTTACAAACCTAAAATATTGCACAGTTTACAGAAAAAAATTTTGCACAGATTACAGGCTTTTATTTACTGAAATATTGCACAGATTATTGCCCAGGTTATTGCACAGATTGTTTTCCAAAAAAATTGTTCAGTTCAGTTATTGCACAGAATGTTATGCAGATTATTGTACCTCCTACTTGGAGCAATTTCTATTGTAAAGTCTGATGGCTGCAGGAAGGAAAGACCTGCGATGCCGCTCCTTCACACACTTTGGATGTAGCATCCTGTCACTGATGGAGCTCCTCAGTGCAGTGAGTGTGTGTTGGAGGGGGTGGGAGTCATTGTCTGTCATGGAGGACAGCTTGGCTGTCATCCTCCTTCCCCCCACCTCCTCCACCTGTTCCAGAGGGCATCCCAGGACAGAGCTGGCCTTCCTGATGAGTTCATCCAGCCTCTTCCTGTCAGCTGCTGTGATGCTGCTCCCCCAGCAGACTACACCATAGAACAAGGCAGAGGCCACAACAGAGTCATAGAAGGTCTTCAGGAGTGCCCCCTGCATCCCAAAAGACCTCAGCCTCCTGAGCAGATAGAGTCTGCTCTGTCCTTTTTTATAAAGTGCAGTGGTGTTATGAGTCCAGTCCAGTTTGTTGTTCAGATGAACACCCAGGTACTTATAAGATGTGACCATCTCAATGTCCCTTCCCTGGATGTTCACTGGTGATGGGGGAGAGTGCGGGCGGCAGCGGCAGAAGTCCACAACCAACTCCTTGGTTTTATCCGCATTGATCAGCAGGTGGTTCTGCTGACACCAGTCCACAAAATCCTGAATGAGTCCTCTGTATGACCTATCGTCCCCATCTGTGATGAGGCTGACAATGGCAGAGTCATCAGAGAACTTCTGCAGGTGGCAGGTGGGTGACAGGTGGGAAAAGTCAGCTGTATAAAGGGTGAAGAGGAACGGTGCCAGCACCGTTCCCTGGGGGGCCCCCACACTGCAGAGGACAGTCCCTGACACGCAGTCCCATGTCCTCACATACTGAGGGCGGTTGGAGAGGTAATCCATTATCCAGCATGTGAGGTGTTGGTCCACTCCTGAAAGCTCCAGCTTGTTCCTCAGTATGGCTGGCCTGATGGTGTTGAAAGCACTGCTGAGGTCCAGGAAAAGGACCCGAACAGTGCTCCCCGGCAACTCCAGGTGAGACAGGGCTCGATGGAGGAGGAAGATGAGGGCATCGTCCACTCCGATGCCAGGCTGGTACGCGGCGAACTGCAGCGGGTCCATGGACGAGCTCATCAGGGGGCGCAGGTGGGTAAGGACCAGCCGCTCCAGGGCCTTCATGAGGTGTGATGTTAGTGCCACCGGCCTGTAGCAGCTAGGGTCCTTAGGATGTGGGGTCTTTGGCACAGGTACCACGCAGGACGTCTTCCAGAGTCGCGGCACCCTCTCTTGCTCTCCCTCTCTCACCCAACCAGTCGAGGCAGATGGCCACCCACCCAGAGTCTGGTTCTGCCTGAGGTTTCTGCCTGTTAAAAGGAAGTTTTTCCTCACCACTGTTGCCAAGTGATTGCTCATGGGGGAATTGTTGGTTCTCTGTAGATAAAAGAGCTTGGTCTGCACCAGCTCTATATGGAAAGTGTCCTGAGACAACTTCTGTTGTGATTTGGCGCCATACAAATAAAATTGAATTGACTTTTCTCATCGGGCTGTTTTGATGTCCAGTTTTATTGTGTACAACAATTATTTAAAGTTAGATAATTTAACATTTCATTGTAGGTACTGCTAGTTTTTTCATAATTAATCAAGTAAACTGGTCTTATTAATTTTGTTATGTGTTAACAGAATGGACAGAAGTCACAGGTTTAGTTAGATAACCTTTATTAAAAGGCTACAAGACCTATAATGTTGATATAATGTGATATATGGTGTATTTTCTGTTGGCGGAGAACAGAGCTGGCGGCTCCCAGACATGAAGCTTTTTTTATTTGTAACAAATGCTGCAACATTAACTGCAAAAAGGAAAAATAAATCAAGCAGTGAAAAAATAGTCTTTTGTTTCATGGTTGTTAATGAGTCATCCAAAGTTGCATGCTTTATTTTGCATGATTAAATGGTGGATTTGCCACAAGCAATAGTAAAAAGTGCAGTGGAAAGTCCCTTTAAAGGGTTACATTGTGACTGGCTGGAATTCTTGCTGGAGAGCCAATAGGAAGCTTCAATGCCCGCCCCTTTCCCGCCTCCTTATTAGCATTTGTGCAACTAGTATAACTAGTGCGCATTTTGGACCTCACTAGTAATACTAGTGCGCATTTTGGCCGTCACTAGTAGCACTAGTGGCCATTTTGGCCGTCACTAGTAGTACTCGTGTGCATTTTGGCCGTCACTAGTGATACTAGTGCGCATTTTGTCCAGCACTAGTAGTACTAGTGTGCATTTTGGCCGTCACTAGTAGTACTAGTGGCCATTTTGGCCATCACTAGTAGTACTAGTGGCCATTTTGGCCGTCACTAGTAACACTAGTGCGCATTTTGGCGTCACTAGTATAACTAGTCAGGACAAAAAGAGGCTCACTAGTATTACTAGTGCGACAAAATGGCGAACTAGTAAGGACAAGATGTCGAACTAGTGAAGCGCAGCAATGTTTGATATCAAGAATTTGGAATAAATGCTCAAAAGGCTTGCCATATGCTTCTGCATTGGTCTGACAACAAGGCTAATGCTAGTTTTCACACGACACACACACACACACACACACACACACACACACACACACACACACACACACAGGTTCAGGTTCTCAGTTCAACACACGCGCATTCAGATGGAGGAAAACAGCGACTTTCTGCCTCTGCATTGGTCTGACAAAAAGGCTAATGCTAATAAAATGGTAGGTCCGATCGGAAAAAACACAGACCGTCATCGTTGTAAGGACTTCCTGAACAAATCGGTGTGATTTTATCAGACTCACAGAAGTATGGACTCACAAAAGCAGACCACAGACTCGTACAGTTCAAAAAGGTTTAATCCAGGCAAAGGTCGGTACACGGGCAGGCAATCCAATAAGGCAGAGGTATCCGAAACAGCAGGCAGAAGAATGGTCAACAAACAAAGAGAGGGTCGAAACACACACTAGGAATTTGGATATCGTCGCTGTCTGATAAAAAACACGTATCTCCACTTTTAACGATTTTGACTTTCCATTGGCTAAGGAATATTCACATTCTCCCCCAGCAACAGGTAGCATTGGGGATCCAAGTGACCAATGGAAAGACGTTTTATTACATCATATATTTAACACGTATCTCCATTGGGTGTCAGAAGTGTCCATCAATGCGCGTATCTCCCGTATGCGCGTATGTCAATCTATTGTATGATAACTGTGTTCAAGTTTTCGAGTAGTTAACAGACATTCACGATTGTCATTTGCACGTAGTATTTCACATATTTTTGTTCTGTACAACTCAATCCTGAGGGCTAACCGCTAGCTAACCTTAGCCTGTATATCAGATGATTTGTCATGTCCGTAAACACAGACTGTATTCCATCAGTACTTGGCAGACTTATTATAGCATCTAACGCTAGGCTAATGTTGTCCTTGCATGATGCATGCATGCCAAATGTATCTGTTCAGGAGGAAACACTGCACCGTTTCTTGTAACAAAGCATCTTAATAGCCCACCGATACACGTAGGCCGAAAGGTAAGTTTCTGCAGTAATTTGTGTGGTGCAGTGTTACGCAGGAACGGAGAAATTATGACAGGGGTTTAGATGATATCTTTGGGTAAATAACGTTAGGTTTTAAGCAAGGGATAGACGATAAACTCTGTGATTTCCTTGAACCGAGTCAGACTGATGCATGTGCGTTAATACAGTATTAGATGACTCTTCGCCTATATGGACTAATCTGATTTCAACACAAAATACCAAAAAAATCTTAGATTAGGGTAATGTGCTATATGGAAATGTAGGATAGCCTGCTATCAATAGTTTACGGATTTAGTGGGACATGAACGGGAGACTTGAGGCTCGTAAATGACCGGACATCATTGGAACGCATTATTTAAAAAACACGTATGTCCAATGTCACTCACAACAACGCACGTAAATCCAATTAAAATACTAAACGGGTTGCTAATCACCGTGCAACTATAGGTTTTCATTTCGAGTCCTAAGTGTGTCTAATTACTGTGTTTTGGGTTTAATTTGTAAGTTAATTGACGAGTAAAACACTTTTTTCATGCTCCTGAAAAAAACGAGTTTTGGAGATACGTGCTTTTTATCGGACAGAGACGATATGAAGAACGCTGGAACTCTCACACAAAGGCAAAGAAGATCTGGCACAGGAGGAAGGGAAGACACAGACTAAATAAACTAGGAGGGAGATAGCACAGGTGAAGCACATTAGGGCGGGGCAGACAATCACAACGGCGGGAAAAAGAACAAAGGGAGGAAGCAAAACTAGAGACAACACAGGGGAAAACGAGACTATCAAAATAAAACAGGAAACAAGAAAACAGAGACATGACAGATCCTGACAGATTTCGGTGTTTGTACAGTCAATATTTTGGAGACACTTGCAAGTTTAATACAGGGGTCTGTTCTGCTTGTCTCAGAAAATCTTTGTGTCAATGAGGAGCAGAGACAGACATGGTTGCTCTTCAAGGCTGATAATTCAAATTATGTAAGTCTCTCTGATTTTTTCAGCACATTGAGAGAGACAGAACAAATTTGTCTACCAAAAAATCATGCATGTAGAGTGTCAATTGTGGCTGGGAGGAGTGTGGAAAGAGAAAAAAATCTGGAGTTTTCTTAGGCTCTCTCCCACTCTGACCGATGATGTCACCCACTCAGACACAGGTGCACATGCCCACTCTCAGTGCAGCAGACACACATGCATTCAGATGGAGAAAAGCCGTTTTCTGCCTCTGCACTGTTCTCACATTTAGGTTAATACTGAGAGAACGTTAGCTCCTATGAGAAAAACCATAGGAGCACTTGGGACTGTAGTTATGCACGGAAACAATACAGAATCAGGGTGCAGGTGATCAGAGTGTTCAATCTAATCCACTTGGATTTATCTCTAAAGGTAAATACGGCAGGTATAGGGGATTTGGAATTATGAATACACGTATTCCAACAGGTAAAAAGATAAAGGTTAGAGGTGTGCATTTCTGTAGGTAGGATTAAGGTTTTGTGGGGTTTTTTCATTCTGCTGAAGAATGAAAAAAGAAGAACAAAAAAAAAGATAATTTATGTTATTTTACTCTTCAAGCAGGGAATAGCATCCGTGTCATTTCAGATGTTGCTAGATTATACATTGGGGAAAAAAAATGCTTTTAGAACATTTAGGCTAGGATCTAGAAGCCATTTTTATAATCTGGATCAGGTCTAAATGATTTCATGCAACTACCAACCTTGTCCATGGCTGCCATGATCCCTGTTATCTTTAGGCTACGTTCCCACCAACCGCGATGAAACAAGATCGCGTCGCAAGATTACATACAAAGTCAATGCAAAGACGCAATTTGGAGCGTCATTTTTCCGGGTGACGCGATGGCCGCGATTGCGCGGTGCGATGGACGCGTTGGCCGCGAAAATCGCTCTCATCGCGTCGCCCCATCGCGCCATCGCTTCATCGCTCAAGTTGAAATTATTGAACTTTTGCGGTGGATTCGCGTGAAGACGCGCCACGACAGCCTATCAGCGTTGAGATTGTCATCGACGTGCTGACGTACGGACATGGTCGACGAGAGAATGAAATGACGGAAGAAATGTTGTTGTTGGGCGGGCTTGTCGCACGATGCGATGACGCCGCAAGGGGTTTTTGTACCAGCGTCAAAACTGGAGCGTATGGCACGACGCGATTTCATTTGAGTCGCGATTTGAGGCGTTTGGTGGGAATGTAGCCTAAGTCCTGCTGTCCCCTCCTTCTTTCGGAAGGCCTTCAACAATGGATCTGTAAAATGATCCAGCTGGGACATGAAGGTGGACATCAGCGGCTTAGTGGTGATTCTGCATTTACCTGAAACACATTGAGTGGTGCACAAGAAAATCAAAAGCTGAAAAGCAGTGTATTCTCAGGTCCTTAACTTAAATACACCATACCATAAGCTAATCACACAAAGGATCACTAGTACTTCATTTGGCGTAAACAGAGCTGGCCATCTGTTTCAGAGCTGTGTGACGAAGGGCATCTATGCGACGATTTCCTGTCTTCTATAGACAAAGGTTCTTTTCATTATGTTCGTTTCACCCTCTGGATAATTAGGAAGAAAATTTACTTCAGCTTTATGTGTCTTCTTCACTTGGTTGGGACTTAGGTTTGAGGCACCCGGCTCTTTCTTTCTTTTCACAGAATTTAGGCTCAACTCTGGGTTGCCAGCATTTTTCAGTATTTGGCGGTAATTGTTCAGTTTAGTGCCCAAACTTATCTTCCAGCTGCCGTAACCAGTTCCTTGATTTCCTAAACAAGGATGTTTTGCAACCAGAGCCCGGGCCACTTGTTCCAAGTCTTCGCTATTTGGATATATTTTGTATTTGACTATTTCTTTTACCAACACGTCTAGAATGCCTGATCTAAGTCTGGTACTGGTACAACAGCAAACTGGGGTATACTGAAGGTTTGGGGCAATGGCTGTGATCCCAAGGATGACCCTGAATTTGTGAATGACAGTGAATTTGAGGATAAGGCAGAGGAAAGAATGTATGTGTCTGATGCCGAGGACAAAGCATCATCTGATCCTTGAAGCAGACGGCCTGATGGTCCTCGAAGTGTGAGGTATGGTAAGGGGCCATCGTGAGGGGTAGTAATTTACTTTCACTGTGCTCCTGTCTTTTATTAGGGAAGTGGATGACAAGTCCACAAAGTCATTGTCGAATCTTGCGTCTCTGAATTGCAATTTCGCAACAAGTCATGCAGCTTCTTTTTCTTTTGCTTTCTTTTTCCTCCAATAGAAGATCAGCCTGACATCGGTATCCACAGAACTCTCCAGTCTGTTCCTCCAGCTGATGTAAATGGCCATCTTGGCCTGACCTATCAGGAAGCTCAACAGCTGCCCTTTGGATTTGTTCTTCTTGTTGTACCTGTGACACAGAATGAATGTTTGGTGTGAGAAGACCTCATTAAACATGGAGAAACACATGCTCAGCAGGTGGAACAGAGCAGAGAGACAAGCACATTCTAAGAAACAGTGAAACACAGTTTCTCTTTGAGCACAGAAAGGACAGTCAGGGTCAACATCTGGATTGATCACAGACATGAAGGCATTTGCGTGCAGAAGCCTCCACTGTAGATCTCCCACCCTCCTGCTTAAAGGTGCTTTATACAGTGCTCTCCACTCAGGCCTCTGAGCCTGTGTGAGGACCAGCCGAGCTCTCCACGGAGTGTCCATTCGGCCCGTCAGTTTACGCTGGTTCAGCACCATAACCAGTAAACAGTACATACTTTTATCTGCTGTGGTCCTCAGTGTGTACTCACTGTTTACCTTCAACATGAAGTCCTCAGCACACTCAAACACAGGAGTCATTTTTACCTCAGGGAAAGGATCAGAGTCATCGGCTGCTTTCAGCCCTGCACCGTGTGCAGCAGCTAAAAACCTCTCAGAGTCCGTCAGCTGATGTTTCCAGACTCCCAGCAGGTGGCCGATGAACCTGGCAGACCTGACCCTGATACAGGAGGCCAGACCTACAGCATTGTCCAGAGAGAGGCCGCACAAGTCCATCACCTGGCCTAGTATGATAATCCTGGCCTCACACAGTCTCTGAAGCAGGGACGGTGCTTCACACCTGAGCCGAGTCCCATAGACCACCGGCTCCTTCAGAAGCCAGAAGAGAGAGTCACAGGGAATCTGTCTCTCTTTTTTAAAAAGACTCCACACTTTGAACAGTCCTCTGTAGAAAGCCGGCAGATTGTCCATCCTCAATCCAGAGAGATACCAGACAGCTGTGATCGCAGTTTGTGCAAAAGGGGCTCTATGGCCAGAGAATATAACATTCCTGACAGAGCACACCCCTGTCTGACGCCCCTCAGGACTTTAAATGGAGCACTTAAAGCACTGTTAACCTTCAGTACACTCTCAGTGTTATGGTACAAGATCCTGATTTTGGCTATAAGACCACAGCTGAACCCAAAAGCCTGCAGCGTCTGCCACAAGTACTGGTGTTCAACCCGGTTGAAAGCCTTTTCTTGGTCCAGAGAAATCAGACCAAGCTCACAGCCCAATGAATCAGAGAGGTTCAAAACGTCACGAATTAGAGCAATGTTGTCAGTCAACAACCTGCTGGGTACGCAGTACGTCTGGTCTCTGTGAATGACCTGCTCCATCACTTTCTTCAGCGTCCTGGCCAACACCTTTGACAGCATTTTTTAAACTGTGCAGAGTAATTACACAGGCCTCCAGTTCTTAATGTCCTGCAGGTCTCCTTTCTTTGGGAGCAGGGTGAGGACAGCTCTCCTGCAGCTCAGAGGCAGTTGCCCCTTACTCAGACTGTCTCTGAGGACAACCAACAAATCCTCACCCAGCACTGGCCAGAAAACCCCTCAGGCTCCTCCTGTAGCTCAGCCTTATAAAGTCTTCTGTAAAAGTCTGCTGCACACTGACGGATCTCAGCACAGTCATACAGCAGCTGTCCGGTGTCAGACCGCCGAGCATGCATCAGTCTCTTCTGTCCATTTTTACAATCTAGACCGAAGAAGAAGTGAGAGAGAGCGTCCATCTCCACAATGTGCCGGAAACGTGAGCAGACCAGAGCGCCCTGCGCAGAGATACCCAGCGGGTCAGACAGAGCTGATTTTTTATCTTTGAGATCTTGAAAATGTTCTTGATCTCCTGTGGAGTCTGCTAGATGTTGAAGCTCCACCACTTCTCTCTCCAGAGCTCTCATAGACCAGGCCATGTCCTTTGTGACATTGAGAGTGTACTGCAGACAAAGCTGCTTGATCTGAGCTTTGCCTACATCCCACCACTGCTGTAAAGAGCTAAAATCAGACTGCGTTTCTCTGAAACTACTCCAGAATGATTTAAAAGCCTTGTGCAACCTGCTATCAGTTAGCAGAGTGGTGTTAAAATGCCAGTACACACTCTTACATTTAAGGTCTTTGACAGACAGCACACAGTGCACCAGCGAGTGGTCAGAGTAACCCACCGGGCTGATGGAAACACCTTTAAAAACACTGAAGTGATGTTTAAAACAGTACACTCTGTCCAGTCTGGCTAGAGACAGCCAGTTATCTCTGCTGTGCACCCAGGTGAACTGTCTCTGAGCAGGATGGAAACATCTCCACACGTCACAGATTTCAAACGTTTTAACCAGTTTCAAGAGGGCGCGTTTAGAAGCAGCGTGAGGTTCCTGATGGTTCTTGTCTAACTGAGGGTTGTGCAATTAAAATCACCTCCCAGGAACAGGTACTGATCACTGCTGCAGGTAGTAAGAACAGTCTTTAAAACGTCTAAAAACACCAGTCTATCTAAGCCAACAGTTGGATCCTCACACTCTCAAAGACAGCACAGACTTTCAACATCCAGCCGGGAATGATCTCTTCCACAGAGCAGGAACAGGTGAAAAGTGTCTAGAGAAGAGGATCCCAACACCTCCACTGTTACTGCTCTTGTGGCTGAGGAAGCGCTCCCCCCTCCACTCCCTCCTCCAGTCTGACTCGTTATCAAGAGTGCTGTGTGTCTCCTGAAGGAAAACCACATGTAGTCTTTTACACTGAAGAAGAGAGAAGAGAGCAGCTCTCTTCACATCCTCTCTTGTACCATTAATATTCAAGGAGCCAATGTTTACATGACACATGATGGTAAGGCTGTGTGTAAACAACAATAGCACCAAGGACAACAGATAGAAGAGGACGGAAAACACCTTCATCTTAGACACCCTTCTCTATCTGTGCCTGGACTTTCACCAACAGTTTTTTCAACCGGTAAGTCTCCGGGTCGGTGAAAGAAGACCGAGCTCTCCTGACTTCCGCAAGAAGAACTTGGTGGAGTCCTCCTACAGGAGTCCTTCACAGCTCTCAGCCTCTTTGTGTTCTTTAGAAAGGATCTGATTCTGGAGAAAGAGTAACCGGTGTGTGTTTCTGCTTGCATGTTCTCTGAGTCAGATTCACTGTCCTGTGTGCTCACCTGTGAGCTGTGTGTGTCCTGTGTGTCAGTGTGTGAGCTGTGTATGTCCTGTGTGTCAGTGTGTGAGCTGTGTGTGTCCTGTGTGTGTTCCTTTTGGCTGAGAGGAGGAGCACTGTGGGTCTTCCCGTGACACTTTTGGTATCTTTTCACTGGTGGGTTTGCTTTCTGGAGTTTTCCTTTTTATTGCCACTTTTAAGAAATCCTCCTCCATCACACCGTCCTCCTCCATTACATCGTCCTCCATCCCATCCAACACTGATTCAGCCACCCTGGTGACAGTCTGTCCAGCCAGCTCCTTCACCATAGTCTGACCTCTGGGCTCTACCTGTTCAGTTTGAGAGGTGACCTCTTCCTCTGTCTGACTCTTCACCTGTTCCTCCCTGTCTGCAGTTCTGTTTGTGTTGTGCATACAGCTCTGTGCACCCTGCGCTTCGCTCCGCGCTTCGCCGTGAGCCGCAGGCCGGCTGTCAGCTCTGACAGACGGCTCTGCCTGCTTTTCTCCCGCTCTGTCGGGGCATGAACGGACCAGGTGACTCTCTGCCCCGCATCCAAAACATTTGAGCGTATCAGTGGTAACATGGACTGTGTAATCGAAATTATCGATATGGAAACAGAGAGCTATATTTAGCTCATCCTTGTTTCCATTTAGGATCATGGACACTTGTCTCCTGAAAGACATAACGTGTTCGAACATCAGAGATTTACAGCCGAGAGGAATCAGCTTCATGGGGGTCACGATCTGACCATGTCGTGCTAACTCGTTTTCTAACAGCTCTTTTTTCAGAAAAGGGGGCACATTAGACACGATGACCTTTTACACCGGACTAACCAGAGAGAACACCGGCATCAACGTCCTCTGAATCACTGCCCTGCTCTCTACCAGCTGATTAGCTTTCTCAATGCTGTCCAGGAAAATCACCTCAGCACTGTTCATCCTGGAAGCTGATTTGACGCTTCCATAACCCACAACTTCACCAACAGCCAGGCCACAGTCTTCCACCGACACACCAAAAGGTGAAGAAAGTTTGATGGGATGTCTGCGGGTGAGTTTCTCCAAACCAGAGATGCCACGCGCAGCAGCCGTGACAGAGATTTCTGATTTTTAACTCAACCTTTATTTATTGCTGGTTTACAGCTGCACAAATACAACAATGAACACCATATAAAAATATACTATATTCAAAAATAAAGTTTCTTAATAAAATAGAATAAATATACACACACTACATGAGCCGGTCACTGAAAACAAGAGTTTTTTCTTTTACAGAACACAAAATGTTGTGAAAACACCAAAGCTGTTGAAACGAAAGAAGATAATTGTTTGCTTTGTAGAAGTTAAAATCGATCAGCAGTCTGGCTTTTATCATGTTGATTATTAGAAGTTTTGGTTCAACGACCCTGTCTTAATCCACCTTCCTCTTCCTGCTCATGTATATTGCCATCTTTGCCATTCCTAAAATAAAATTTAGAAACTGGCACTTTTCTTTCTGATGGCGAATGTAATTAAAACCAAAAATAAAAACCTGCTGAATAAAATTCTCTCCACACATGGTAAAACAGTTTTAAAAAACAGAAACAAGGATAAAAGCCTCTGACAGTCATTAAAGCAGTGGAACAGACAGATGTGTGGGAAAGGGTCCTCATGGTCCGGGGTCAGCTGGCCTGTGTGGTAGTCCTCCAGCACTGAGCACTGGTGTCCACTCAGTTTGTGTTTCCAGTGCTGGAGGAGCTGTTCTGTCAGTCTGGCTGACCTGATGCTTAACGGTTGCCAGACGTTGGGTGTCCTCCAGCCTCAGTCCAGTCAGCTCCACCACCTGACCCAGTGTCAGGACCCGGCCTCCTCCAGACTCCTGGACAGGGTGGTCCCTCTCCAGGCAGGCTCCTCTAGCTTGGTCCCGTGCAGCAGGACAGGTTCCTGCGGGAGCCAGTGCAGCGAGCCTGTCTCCTCTTCTCTCTTCTTCTGCAGCAGGTTGTAGACCTTAAAAACACTCTGATAAAAACCAGGCAGAGATGTCTTCCTTGTGACACTGGTGTTCATTAAAAACAAATTAAAACTAAGGCCCAGGCTGTTAAAATGGAGCAAAAGGCACCGGGCTAATGGCCTCCACAGAACATCCTCTGCTCCTCCCTGTTAATAGCCTCTGTATGAACTGGAGACGGAAAGCACCCCCCCGACTGGCCAGATGAATAAGGCCCTGCTGTCCCTCTTCCTTTGGCAGAAAGAGGACGCTCTGTGGGACCCAGTGCATCCTGCCCCCCCCCCCCCCCCCCCCCCAAAAAAAAAGTCAACTAAAGGCCTTTGTACCTCTAGCCAATAACTTCTCCTGTCCTTACAGTTTTCCAATGCCGGCGAGATTCCTGCGAGTGTACCGTTGGAGCTCTGCAGGCCGGCTAAGAAACCGAACCATCAGAAACATGGAAGAAGAGGTGGTTTGCAATGGAGATTAAAGACTCTCTGGCATGACAATCATCGCAAACTACCACCGCTTCCTTCTGTCCTGTTGTCAAATGTTCAATCTATTCGTAACAAAATAGATGAACTGGAAACATACGCCAAGTTTAAACGGGAAGTAAAAGATACCTGCCTTCTTGCCTTTACCGAAACATGGCTCAGTGATTTGATTTTGAGTATCTGCCGATACTGAGTCCCGATCCGATACTCTGACGCGAATGAATGGACTTCGCTTTCATTTCTGATAATGGACAGCTCGAAGGGCATTATCCTGCTTATACCATGGTCACTTAGGAAAGAAATAAATATTAAATCAATTATTAACACATTAATGTTGTTTTTTACAGTTAAAATTGTACGTTTTTCCACAGGAAGCGGCTGAGTGGACTAATTAATATCTCTCGTTGTGACACGTTGCCAAGGTAACCAGCTCTGGCCACAGAACCTGCAGCTCGGTTGGCCACAGCTGTTATATTAGGTCTAATCAGTGGAGGGAAGTGAGATGATTGCTTAACGTTATGTTACGTGATACAAAGTATCATTTCAGAGGGCAAGTGCACCTCTTACCGCTTGGGTGTGTCCTCTACTGTCTTGCCGTTGTGATAAATAAACTGTGAAACAACGTATGTTAACGTATCTTCTGAGTTTCTGTTGCCACGGTTACCAACTAGCGTTTCAGCCAGCGCAATAATTTAGAACAATCAGGCTATTTGACCGGAACTTTTTTATAGGTGTCCACACTGCTTATTAACGGACACCCTGCAGCCAATCAGAATCGAATATTTACCCAGACCATGGTAAAAAGACCTAATAGTCTAGTATTAAAACAAATAGCTGCTTAACTTAAAACAGGCATCAAAATATCAAATGCAAACAAATGACCAAATAAAAGTGACTGTTATCAAGTAGCCTAAGGCCAGTATTGTGCTTTTTGGAACTGCACTCCTAACTCGTATTCTCAGTGCAGTATATTGAGGTGTCCTATCAAGATTGTGACACATGTGTCACATTGTGTCACATGATCGGATCGGGACAACCCTACTAGGAACCATGTTTGACTCCAAACTTAAGTTCAACATAAACACAGAGTCAATTGTGAAAAGGGGTCAACAAAGGATATACTTGTTGCGTAAGCTGAGTTCTTTTAATGTTTCTAAGAGCATTTTGTGTAGTTTTTATCATTCATATATTGAAAGTCTTTTAACTTTTTCTTTTATTTGCTGGTTTTATGGACTGTCAGTAAAGGAGAAAAACAGTCTCAGTAGCATTGTGAAAGTTTGCTCAAAGATCATCGGAGTTCAGCTGATAGACCTGAACTCCCTCTGGAAGAAATGTGTAGTCCAGAAAGCCAGACAGGTCATGGGCCATCCTGACCAAATACTAGGTCAGGAGTTTTGTAAAATGCCCTCAGGACGGTGGTATCTTGCCACCCCAAGGAAAACAAACCACACTGCCTTGCTACCACTGACAGAGTGAATTGTTTGGTCGACATGTGTTGTCTTGTGTTGTCTTTTTTGTTTGTTTGTTTGTTTGTTTGTTTGTTTGTTTGTTTGTTTGTTTGTTCTTTGACTGGAGACTGCAAATTGAATTACCCTATTTGGGATAAATCAAGTTGTTTGAATTGAATTGAATTGAATTTAAACATCATACCAATTCTTCTTTTTGTGGGTCTTGTCCCCCAGAAAAACCCTGAGGTAATGTACCCCTCCCTTCCTCCAGACGAGGCCACCAGGCAGCCTCTCTCCAAACATCAGAGCCTTGCTCTTCCCCCCCAGTGGTGATGACTTGGGTTTGGCTCCCTGTCGGTGCCAGCGGGACTCGGCCGGTGCTGGTGCCGGAGTTCTGGTGGTAATCGAACCGGTCCACGGCAGGGTGGTGTTGTTCTTGGCCGCCATGTTCCGGTCACCAGCGCCAGATGCCCTAGGGTAAGCGATAAAATCAAAATACCTAGCAAAATCACAGCATGTTTTTCTTTCTACACAACAAAAAATGTCTGGCGAGAAATCCTGAGAGTGCGACCTCGCATATAATTGGACGCCTCCTCTGACGCAATGACGTCGGCAGAAAATGACCTTGGCGTATCTGTGAACATTGTGACCAGGAACTCTCTAAGACACATTATTATAAGCATAGAAAATGCTATTTTATCAATGGAGTTTGGATCAGAAAAGTTAGGTTAGGGTCCTGCTAAACTTTAACTCTGTTCATACAATGGCCCGACATCGTCTTCATTTCACCCCAGAAGGCACTCCTCTGTGATGAGTGGACAGCCTGGCTGCGGAGCGACCATATCCAGAAGGTCCAAACAATTTAGAGAAGAAACTGCTGAGCACTTTCAGTGGATTGTCTCGGCAGGTAACACAGCTGATCACGCAATTGCAGACTGCTCGATCTGGAGGAGCAGCCCTGACCGAACTGCAGCTGTGGAGATGACCAGAAGAGGAAGAGACGGGTGCATAAGTTGGAGTAAGTAACGTTAGGATTTAATATTACATTGTGCAGTTTTTAGGCCGCCAAACCTTTATTATTCTCATTGCACTACTTTCCGAACGTTTGGTAACTGTTCATGTTACATTTAACATTACAATGTATTTTTGTATTTTAAAGGAAAAGGTGAAGTGGTGACTTCACATTTGATGGCCACTTTAACTGGGAGTCCAGACATGGATGGTGTGGACAGAGGAGTCCTTTTAAGTAAGTTTATTTTATTTAACCCCTTTCTGTTGTTTCTTGTTGTTGGTGTTGTTTTTACTTTCCTGAAGCCTGTCTTAATTATTAAGGAATATATATTTTCTTCCAGCGGCCTGTAAGACATATTACAAGATGGTACGGAGGAGCTTCAGGTATGCCCAGGCAGCTCTTTCTGTTCAGGCAGCAGCTGTGAAGATTTCAGCTCGCAACAGACAAAGAAGGAAGCGGGTAAGAGTTACATGAATGCCGCTTTATTTTCAAATGTAAAAATGGGCTGAATTTTATTTATTAGCTGCATTGTTTTTGACAAACATTGTCACATATGTTATCATGTGTTACGGTTTCTTAGCAGCACCAATATTATATTAATACCCGTGTTTACAGCTGCTGGAAGCGAGGAGTGTCCCAACCACCCAGCAGGAAATAGATTTTTGGCAGGGGATCACTGCTGACATGATGTCCGATGAGGAGGATGACACCGCGGAAGGGGAAGCTGGGTGGATAGTAAAGCCTCCATCTTTGTGGCCAGTGGCCATCTTTCCACCTTTGGAGAGGCTCCCAGCGCATCTCCGCGTGCCAAGTGATTTGTGCCCAGAAAATTAATCATGAATAACAGAAGTTGTGCGTCTTGTTTTTCTAGCATTTTGAACTGCTAAACAGTTAAATGCTTAATACTCTGCCTGATTCGCGGAGCCACTCTGCTTTTCAGTTGGTGGGTTTCCTGTTTGTAGCGCATTTTAGATTTGCGGGTCGCTATTTGATGCGGCGACCAGCAATACGCAGTTTCTGTATGTGTGTGTACTGTATATTACTGGACAAAAATCATTTATAGTGCGCTGAAGAGGGAGGGACAGGAGGATGAAACGCCAATTTCAGCCTGTGATCTGTTAATGTCTGACTGAACAGCCTCATGGAAGTGATATTTTACAGTTCTACATATTTTAATCTAACGAAATTCATTAAAACAAGTCACTTGGTGCTTTCAAAGTCATGTCATTGAGCTGAAAGGTTCCAGATTTCGTTCGCCTTCACAGGCGGCTGCGGAGCGCAGCAGACGGCTCGCACTGCGCACTGCGATGTTCAACATCATAGGCTTAATATGCTGTAGTTAATTATCACTGATCTTTTTCATCACTCTGTCTGTGTGACTGTCTGTGTCCTCCTCTCTGTGTCTCTGTCTCTTTTTTCAGACTGTTCACGCAATGAATATAAACAGTAACTATTAAAAAAAGTTATAGTTGCAGGAAAACATAGTGCTCAGAAGCACACCAAGAATGCATTTTGTTACGTCAGGCGTTGCGCACGCGTGTTTGATATTAATATTGTGCCGCTGCACCTCAAATAAATGTTTTTTTGGGAAACGGAAATGTTCAACATGACTTCATCACGTTAGACCAGGCAGACAGGTTCTTACTACAACATCAACTCTCCCTCCGCAGCCAGCGAGCCTCATCCCCCGCACGACACCTACATTCAATCATGAATAATCCTAATGGGCCAATCAGACCGATGAAAAAAAACAATGTTGTGGGGCATAAAGGGCCAATGGGCCGATGTAGATGGGCCAATCTACTTGTTTTTATTGGCCAATCAGTTAACACACACACACACATGAAAACGGCCAATAAACAGTGAAATCAGTATCATGAGTATTTCTCAGATGATGATTTCTGTATCTACTGTATCTAATCCGTGGCATGCAATATTTCACCTCGATTTTGGATAAAGTATAAATCCAATTGTTTCATTGTTTCATATTTTGAAGTATTTCCACACAAAGCTGGTGGCAGACAGCACGTTATGCACGTAAATAAATAAATATAAAGGCGACTAAATTGACATTGAAAAGTTTGTGATCCTTCTCTAGGCTGTGATATTTTGTTGATTTTTCAAGAGTAAAAAATGCATTCTTGATGTGCTTCTGTGTACAAAGAAGATGCACATGATTTAAAACGCTTCACACTTAGACATCAGAAGCAAACACAGTTTTGCATCACAGAAGTTTACATTTCAGCTGTCGTGGCCATCTTTGGGTTTCCATGCCTAATTGGCAACACCACAGACAATCATGGGAGGTGCACTGACCTATAAAAGGGGCGATTCCCACCTGCCAGTTCTCTCTCTCACTGCTCCCCACCTGGCGACGTCAATTCTTGGCCGGACCTTTTGCTTCAGACAGGTAACGCGGCTTGTCTGCTCACCTGCTGCTTTCGGCTCTCATGTCAGGGAGCTAATGATTTTTATGTTGCACTGCAGAGCGGCTGACTTGGTGCACCCAGACTCTGGCTAACAGTGGCATTATTGTAGGCAGATGCTGGTAGCTGCGCAGTACACTCTCTCCCCCTCCCTCTGGTGTGTCATGCCTAGCTGACCCTGCTAACTGATTCCAATGGCAACGGTGCGTGAGTGACGTCAGCATCAGCTGACTGGGTTTCGCAGCTGGTTTCAACGCTACACATCTTTACCAGCTACGGGGGACCGCTGCTGCTTTTTGTTTGCTTTTTCTTGCTATTTGTTGCTTTGGTTTGTCTGCTTTTTGTTTGCTTTTTTGTTAAGCCGAGCACTTGAGACTGGACTCCGACGCAGGCACAGAGACAAAGGGTTGCTCAAAAGGTAACAGAGTTTATTTATACAAAAAAACACAAAAAAGACTGCGGAGTAAGCAGGCGGCAATAAACAGACAATTAAACAGAGAGGAATGAAAGCTCCGATCAAGAAGGGGTTCCACCTGCGACCGGCACGGAGACTGACTCTCTGACAGCACGATGAGGCAAACCAAGGTGCTGTAAAAGAAATGAGAGAGGAAAAATACTGTTAACAAAGTAACAAAGAAATACCTACGTACAGCGAAAGACAAAGTCACAAGGAATGATCTCACTAGGAATTCAATACAGATAGGTCTGCCGAAACATGTCGGAATTATCTGGCACTGGAGTAGTGAAAATGCCGGGTTTTTATGGAGGAGTAGATGAATGAATGGGAGTCAGGTGTGCTTCATCAACTGCCAGAGAGCCAGGACCAGCCACGCCCCCCTTGCCACACACATGCACTGCAGAAGGGGGAAAACAGAAAGAGGGAGGGGGAACAACAAAACAACAACCCAGAACCCAAAACACAACAGAACACTTTTTCCTGCTTTTAGTTGATTTGTTTTGTTTTGGGTTTTTTTTTGCTGTTTCTTTCTTTTTGCTGCATTGCTTTTTGTTTTGTTTTTGCTTTTTCTCCTGCTTTGTCCAGCTCTTTCTCATTGTTTGTGTTTTGATTGAAGACTGTGCTTGTACATGCTTGGTGTGCATCTGGGGTGTGCAGCCTTTGCACTAATTTTTATCCGGCATTTATTTCATCCATTTTTAATGAACATTTGACTGAGTAGTTGGGTTAAATCCCTTTATATTTGGTTACTTTTCTTTTTTGTTATTTAGTTCATTCAGTTTGAGTTGTTAATTTTTTTTGATTTTGATATTTTGTTTGGGCAGAGGATTGTTTTCTTTTCAGTATTTGTTTTCATTTCTTTATAAATTTGGCGGTTGGCAGTTTGTAGTTTTGTTTCGTTCATGATTTATATTTCCTGCTAATTGCCTGTTTTGTTCAGATTTTGGGTGTTCTGTTTATTTGTATTTGTGTTGCTATAACCCCACTGATTCCCTTTTTTTCTCTTTTAGTTACTGAGGTCCGGTGGTGGTGCTAGTGATCTGGTGGCGGGATCCCCCCCTTCTGTGTGTTGTGCTCCCCTGGATTCTTGGTCTCCTCACACAGTGTGTGCATGTATGACTGTCACAAGTGTCTGGGTGCTTATATTTTTGGTTGGGTTTCTCCGCACCAATCATTAGCCCCTACACCCCGGTAAGCCTCAGCTTTAAAGTTCCCTTCTTTACTTGGCTCAGTGTGAATGGTGTTTTATTTATGTTTTTAAATTGTATATATATATATATATATATATATATATATATTTTTTTTTTTTTTTTTTTTTTTTTTTTTTTTTTTTTTTGTGGGCTGCACGGTGGCGCAGCAGGTAGTGCGCGTGCCTCACAGCAAGAAGGTTGCCGGTTCGATCCCCGGGTCAGACGGGGCCTTTCTGTGTGAAGTTTGCATGTTCTTCCCGTGCATGCGTGGGTTCTCTCCGGGTACTCCGGCTTCCTCCCACAGACCAAAAACATGCTCATTAGGTTAATTGGTGACTCTAAATTGTCCGTAGGTGTGAGTGCGAGTGTGAATGTCCTTGTATGTGGCCCTGCAATCGGCTGGCGACCGGTTCAGGGTGTACCCCGCCTCTCACCCATTGTAGCTGGGATAGGCTCCAGTCCCCCGCAACCCCGAAAGGGATAGGCGGTATAGATAATGGATGGATGGATATTTTTTTGTAATAAAGCATATGCTTTCTTTTAACAGTGGGATCATGTCTCGCCTGCTTTTGGGTAAAATGTATCTGTGTGCCTTAACGGTGACTTTTGTTTAAAAATACTTCCTGGGGTGACATTCCCCAGGCGGCAATGTTGGCAACAATTCAGTCAGTGTATAATTTAACCAGATTTACAAAAACCTTCCTATACCGTCCCCCCATCACCACATAACTTTAGCCAGTGTTGTCTCTGCTATGATGCACTCTAAATCCTGACTGGACATCCTCAAATAAACTATTGTCGTGTAGAAAGTTACACATCTTATTAGCAACTGCTTTCTCAAGAATTTTTAAGAGAAAGGGGAGGTTGGATATTGGTCTATAGTTGGCTAAAACTCCTGGATCAAGAGTGGGCTTTTTAAGTAGAGGTTTTATTACAGCTGCTTTAAAGGACTGTGGTATATAGCCTGTTAGTCTGGTAATATGAATTCAGAAGCTATTAAACGGTCGTCCGATAAAAGATTCTGTGAGGAGACTATTAAGTCTTCAATTTCAATGCCATATGACAGAACAAGATCAAGGGTGAGGTTAAAACAGTAAGTAAGGGAAGACACAGTCTCTATGGAATGTTGGGTGAGTAACTGCTCTAATGGATCCACAGAAGCGTGTAGGACTGCAGCTCTGCCTCCTGGTCTCAACTCTGAGTTGTCACAGGTTTGGTTTAGAAATAAAATTGGTCAGAAATGAGAGCTGCTCCGTCCAATGTGGGATGGATGGCGTCCCTCCTAATCAGACCAGGTCTTCCCCAGAAAGTCTGCCAGTTATCAATGAAGCCCACACCGTTTGCTGGACGCCACATAAATTTTAGTGACCTCTGATTGGTGTAACCGGGTGTCATTACCACCGACGTGAAATACAATCTTACGGTTTTTACGCTTATCCTTAGCCAGCAGTTTGAAATTTGATTAGACTTTGCCCGCTCTGGCCCCCGGCAGGCATTTGGCCTCTCAAAAATGGTATGTCGCTGAGTGGGCAACCTGTTGGAAACATGAAGTGGTTGGTGGTGAAATCAGCTCAGGACTATGCTTGCTTCGAACAGTCACCCAGCCTCACTGGACGGCTAGCTGGAGCTGCACTTGGTTGGTCCGCACTGGCTATGGGGGCTGTGGTGTATTGGAACCAAGCCCCAAGCCACATGCCTATTTCCTGTGTTTTATTTTGTTCATTATTGTTAGATTTAGTGTTGATGTGTGTGTGACAGACGCATTTGTCAGTTGTTTCGACATTTGTGAAAATACGGAACAAATCGCTTCCCGTATTGGTTCAATACGGGACGCAACATTTAATTGTCATTTAAAGGATGATTCCGTATTTTACGGGACGGGTGGCAACCCTAAGTGAGAGAATCCATCGCTGGCTGCTAGGATAAAGTGGTGTAGCTAGCAGAGCAGGCAAGTGTGTAGGCAAGTAAAATTAGCGGTCACTAAAAAGACAGACTTATGGGTGCTCGAGCAGAACTTATGTTACTTTAAATAGCAGGTAATAAGCCACTGTAACAGAAGACAGAGCAAATTACACTCAGACGAGCAAGAGTGACAGACGTACGCTACTACTAAGGCAGAAACTGGAAAGGGGAAGTGAGACAACTTACCTCAGCACGTCAGCCAATGACCAGGTTGACTTTGGTGCAGACAGAGAGAAGACTTACCCACCTGACTCAATACACAATTTGTGTCAGTCTCAACTGTGTCTTTGTGTGTGAGTAGGACAGATTCTATACATATATCATCTGCTAAAAAACGGGGTGTGTTCTTTGACAGTGCCTTTAATTTCAACAAACAGTCGTTAAAAACAGTTTCTTCCAGTTAAGGATGCTCACCAAACTCAAGCCATACCTTCCTCGTGGTGACTTTGAGAGAGTCATTCACACTCTGATCACGACCAGGCTGGACTACTATAATTCTTTGTATGTTGGCCTCGATCAGTCTTCTCTCTGCCGGCTGCAGTTGGTCCAAAATGGTGCTGCTCGGCTTTTAACTGGGACTAGAAAGCGGGAGCATATAACACCAGTCTTGGCATCGCTTTACTGGCTTCCTGTTCATTTTAGAATAGTTTTTAAGGTTTTATTTCTTGTTTTTAAAGTTTTACATGGGTTGGGCCCACCTTATTTAGCAGACCTTATTCAGGTCCACAAACCTATTAAAGACCTGAGGTCATCCAGTCAGGTGGTCCTGGAGATCCCCAGATCCAGACTCAGGACTAAAGGTGACCGAGCCTTTTCAGTGGCAGCCCCTAAACTTTGGAACAGCCTGCCGCTGGACATTAGGGCTGCTCGGACTGTGGAATCTTTTAAGTCCCAGCTGAAGTCCCATCTTTACTCAATGGCTTTCAGTTCGGTTGGGCGTTGACATCCTGGCTGCATATACATTGCCTTTCTTCATTTTATGTTCATGTATGTTGTTTTTGTAGTGCTTAGAAGTCTGTAAAGCACTTTGGTCAACTTTGGTTGTTTTTAAATGTGCTATATAAATAAAATTGACCTTGACCTTGCTATTACTATTAGTCATATCATAATGTGGAGATGTTAAACAGAAATGCCACTGAGGGTGTTGAGACACCTGGTGCAACCTCACTTGATGATGATAAGTGGGGCTCAGCGGGGCTGGATGTAAATGTGATAGTTGAAAACAATGTACACATGTATTAATTACGATAGTGATGAACGTGTTTTGTTGTATTTATTCATGGAGGTACAACTTGAAATAAACTATTTTTCATTATATTCTGTTATGCAGTTTTTTTGTGAGAAGTTCAGTGGTCGTTGACTCAGCAATCTACTGGTTGATTGCTTATGCCTACCTTTGGGCAGTAGGGGGAGCTTGCGCTGTTTTCTGCACTTGAGATAAGACATTAGTGAAGCAACACCACATTGAGTCTTTATGTTATTTTCTCACCTGTTTTCAGGTATGTGCTGGTGTTAGTAGTTTAAAAATAGTTAGAAACTCCTTGTATATGTCTTATTATCTCAGGAGAGTAACTGTTGAGTGTTTCTGTGGTGTTTTCGTTGAGTTTTATCTCTTTAATTTTGTTTCTTTTTGTTGTTACCTTTCTGTGTTTTTGCTATAAAGTATGCACGTTAGCTTACTATGTGTTTTTGTTATACAGTATGCACATGTTGTTAGCTTACTATGTGTTTTTGTTATACAGTATGCACACGTTGTTAGCTTACTATGTGTTTTTGTTATACAGTATGCACATGTTGTTAGCTTACTATGTGTTTTTGTTATACAGTATGCACATGTTGTTAGCTTACTATGTGTTTTTGTGTGCACTTCACATTTATGAAGAAGTATGTTGCTTAATATTTCTGCACTTGAGATAAAGAAATTAGTGAAGCAGCACTACATTACATTGAGTTGCTTTGTCATTTTCTCCCGTTTTCAGGGGTATAACATAAATGGAGGACAGGGTAGTCAGCAGCCTACTGTGCGTGACCAGTGTGTATCTGCTCGGTCTGCAGAGAGCAGAGTGTGTGTTGAACACGTCAGTAATGCAGAAATGATTGATGAGGAGGATGATGAGGTTAACACTGCTCTCTGGAGCAGATTTTGAGTTGAACAGTAACCTTTTACGAAATGAAATACTTTTAGATGAGACATTTGGTAAGTCAATAAAAGTTGAGAATTACTTTCAGGATGCTGAGAAATTTATTCCATCTGTCATTATCCTGCATAAGCTGGGTGGTTTTGAGGTGCTGAATAAGAGGAAATGATACAGGTTACAGAAACATGTCACAACATTGAAAAAGCTGCAGCTGTCCTCAAAAGGAGAACTATTAAGAAGTGGAAAATTTAGTGAGTATAGTCATACATCACTGTCAGTTGCTGGTCTTTTCTGTCCTCTAGTGGCATGGTGGAACAAGTGGTAACACTGTTGCCTCACAGCTAGAAGGTTCTGGTTCGATTCCCGCTGTGGGTGTGTCCGCCAACATGCCTTCGGTGGCTGCTGCTCGAGGAAAAAAGAGGCCTTTCTGTGTGGAGTTTGTATGTTCTCCCCATGTTCACCTGGGGTATCCTCCATAAAAATACCCTCACTAAACCCTCACTGACCAATGGCGACGGAAGGAAACTGGGTCCCCGGGCGCCGGTCGGCTGGCAGCCCACTGCTCCTGGTCTGCCACAGAGGAATGACATTCCAGGATGGGTTAAAAGTGGAGAAAGAATTTCACTTGCATAGCATGTGCTGTTCCCTGTAACTCTCTGGGTGCTGTGACAAATAAAGGGATTTCTTCTTCTTCTTATTCTTCTGAGTGAGAGGTGTGTGAGAGGAAGAGCTGAGTGAGTGGAAGACTTTTCTTTATCTTTTGCTTTTTTTCTGTTCTTTGGGGTTTAATGGATTATTGGTTCTGGTTGTATTAGTTAGTTTTGTGTTCTGGTGAGTTTGGGGAGTTCTTGGGGGGAGTTTTGTGGGTGTTTCCACTCAGCCTTCGTCTGGTTGGGGAGGCCACGCGGACACCAGTATGGCGACTGGTGGCTTCTCCAAGCTGTCACGGAGCGTGGAGGAAGTGGCACTAGCGGTTGGAGAGATCATCGGGCACAGTTCGGTAAAGTCTGCTGCTCGTGTGAACAAGTCAGTGGTCTTGTTTTTGGAGAAGGTGGAGCAGGTAAATATGTGGAGACGGGATCACTGTTAACGGGCTGTTTGAGCCGCTGCTGCCGCTGACGCAGCCGGCGACTCGGATCACTTTGTCAAATGTGCCTCCGTTCATCAGCGATGAGTTTCTAATCAAAGAACTGTCTCGTCACAGAAGGGTCATTTCACCAATCAAGAAGATGCTGTCGGGGTCTAAATCTCCTTTGTTGAGACACGTTGTGTCTCACCGCAGGCAGCTCCTTATGATCCTAAACAATAAGGAAGGGTTTAATTACCGCTTCATTGTACGTGTGGATGATTTTGATTATGCGCTGTTTGCCACTTCGTCACTGGCTAAATGCTTCGGTTGTGGTGAGGAGGGGCATTTGATCAAAGTCTGCCCGAACCGAGCCGGCCCGGCTGTGCCGGGGCCACCGAGCAGCCAGGTCCCGCTGCACAATTGCAGTCGCGGCCCGGTGTCGCGGAGCAGGATGGAGCGGGGGCTGAGCAGCAGGAGCAGGAAGGACAGAGCCAGGAAGGTGAACGCACTGAGGTGAGGAGGGAGGAGGAGAGTGGTGTGGGTGAAGGTGGGGAGGTGGTGGCTGAGCAGGCAGGTGAGGTTGGTGAGAGCGGGGAGTGTGAGGAGAGTGTAAACAGGGAGGAGACAGGTGAGGGGAGCAGACGAGGAAGTGAGAGGTGGGCTGAGCGAAAACAGAGATGTGACAGGTGAGGGGGGTGAGAACGGAGGGGAGGCAGGTGTGGAGGTGGAAAGTAGAGAGGAGGTAGGTGAGGTGAGTGGGACAGGGGAGGCAGGTGGGGTCTGTGAGGGCAGTACGGAGGCTGAGGCTGTCTCCATGGAAACCAGCGTGTCAGAGGGGGCGTTTGTTTCTACAAAGCGGCGCAAGAATGTGTGCGGGGCTGGGGGGGGGGGGGGGGGGGGGGGGGGCAGTAAGGCGGGGCGGCTGGAGGGCCAGCCCAATGCTGCGGACAGCAGTGACAGTGAGAGCTGGGTGTCTGACTGCAGTGAAGCGTCTCACAGCCAGCTCGTTGACAGTCAGGAGAGAAAATTGTACCCAGCGAAAATGTTGAAGCTGTTTTTGCAGCAAACTAAAGGTGTAAAGGGCCTCGATCTGGGGCAGCATTTTCCAGATCAGCTCGCATTTTACAACTCAGCAAAGCACATCATTAAAAGCAGAGCAGCATCTGATCTCACTGACCAAGAGATATACAGACTGAGAAAACGGATGGTTAAAGTCAGAAAACAACTCAGTTTTTAATGATGATGAAGCTGCTGGTTTTATTTTTATTCTTAATTGTTAGTGTTCTTAACATCTCCCTCATAATGGGTTCTTTTAGAGTGGGGACGTTGAACATTAATGGAGCCAGAGAGGTAAAGAAGAGGGCACTGGTTTTTGACACAGCACGAATGAAGCGTATTGATGTATTATTTGTACAAGAGGTTCACAGTGATGAAAACAATGAGAGTGACTGGAACAAGGAGTGGGAGGGGCAGGTGGCTCTGAGCCACAACACCACCCTCAGTGGTGAAGTGGGTTTTTTATTCTCCAGAGCTTTTACTCCTTCTTCACTGGAGGTCGAGCATGTAGTAAAGGGGAGGTGTCTTTTGGCTAAGGCACGGTTCGAACACCACACTCTAGGTTTTATCAATATTTATGCTCCAACCAATGGTGCAGAGAGGAAGAGCTTCATAGAGAAGGTCAATAACAGGCTGAACTGCTGCAGTCCGGAGGATTTTTTTATTCTTGGGTGGGGATTTTAACTGTACGGAGTACGAGATTTTAGATCGTAACCATGCAGAGCCTCATCCAGCTTCCCAACACGCTCAGAAGCAGCTGGTCCTCTCTCATGGCCTTGTGGATGTGTGGAGGAGGACGCACACAGACTGCAGACAGTACACATGGTCCTGCCTGAATGAGGATAGGATTTCTTTAGCCCGACTTGACCGTTTTTATTGTTTTAAGCACCATTTTAATGTTTTTAAGGAATGTAAAATTGTGCCAGTTGGTTTCACTGATCATTCTTTGGTTTTATGTAATGTTGTTATCAAGAATATTTTACCGAGGAGTGCATACTAGCATTTTAATTCAGTTTTAACTTTTGATAAAGGTTTTAAAGAAGCTTTTAGTTTTTTTTGGACTTCTTTTAGAAAACGAAAAGCTGATTTTACATGTCTTAGGCAGTGGTGGGATCATGGTAAAACGGAGATAAGGCTCTTGTGTCAACAGTATACTCTCGGTGTCACGAAAGTTGTCTGTCGATCTATTAAAGACCTGGAGACTGAAATTGTGGAATTAGAGAGGCTTAGTGATTCCACAGGAAATTGAGGATATGTTGAAATCCTCAAGTCTAAAAAAATGGCCCTGGCCAACCTGCTAGATACAAAGGTACAAGGTGCACTGGTCCGGTCCCGGGTTCATAACATCGTAGAAATGGATGCTCCCTCTAGCTTCTTCTTTGCCCTGGAGAAGAAGCATGGGCAGAGGAAAGCAATTCACTCGTTGCTGTCTGACACAGGGGAGG